>NC_142169.1:28581562-28901875 GCF_029865625.1 Vigna umbellata
CCAATTCGTTAAATTTCATCTACGTGTATCTCTCTTGGTTTAGATTAACGGAAAGAAATTGAAGGGGAAAGGGATGTGATTAAATAGTTAATGTTCATTTTTTGAATTGAGAGCTCTTTCCAATTGATTCCATGGTTTTCAGCCCTTTTTTTCCGAACCGGAGAGTGTGATAAAAATGGATATTTCTTTCTCTGTTTTTTTGGGAATTTATTGTTTTCTCCTTTAATTTCTTCAACCCTCCACCCTGTAGACTCCGTGGGAGGAGACCATGGATAGACAGCGAGTACTTTATTTTCTCACATGGCTCCATTAGGATTGCACGCCATTTCCTTAAAATTAGATTACATTATTTTGTTTTCTTTTAGCTATGAAGTTATGATTAACTTATACTCATTATATTTTTCATAGTCCCTCTTTCCTTTTTATCTTTTTCGATGAGATGCCCCTGATCTTCACATTCTTTTGGGCCCAAAGATACGCAACTATTTTATTTTTGTTTAATTTAGAAAAAAAAAATATCCCTTTTTTTTTTTATCTGTGAATTTATTATATAAGCCAAGTCAATCTCCCATGGAGTTTCCATCATCCTTAAAAGCATTCTTGTGTCCAAAACATATTTTTACTACCTTAGTTGATGCAAAATATAGGCATGTGGGAGGTGACATTAAAAAAGAGAATGATAACACATGATTGAAATGTATATATGTAAGATTATAATAAGGGTTGCAAGCTTACATATAAAAAAGATAAGTGTATTATTAGAAAATAATTCATTTATTCCGTTCTATTCATTACTTAAACAATGGAATAATAATTTTCTTCCATTCGCGCATAATATATCAAACAATAGGACAAAAGATTTATTATGTTATGTTTCGTTTCGTTTTAATCTATCCCTTTCTGTCCATTTATTTCCATTAATCCAAAACCTATAGAGCTTAATAGCATATATGAATAGCAGTAATAGTCTTTTTTGGCCGGTTAATCGCTATCGTGCATTTGGTAACATCAAACTTTCAGTAGAACAACGATAATGATAATAAACTGAATTTCCAGCGTGATAGTGGTTAATAGCATATAAGAATTTCTGTCTTCCAATTATGCGCAGGGGATCACAAGAGCAACAATCACAGGATGGTTCCTCGCAGTCACAGTCGTGGTATCCACCATCAGTGGTAAGTTCACCAAGTTCGTCTAGGCCTGCTACACCGTCTGGATCTTCTTCTTCATTACCGCATAGGCCTTCTTCTCATGTTCCGCCCTCCGAAGCCGCCGGAGTCATTGCTGTTTTGAAGGACAAGAGGTTTGAGTTTTCACAGTTTATTTGCTATTCATAATTGTGTTGTATCTGATTTTGCAAATGAAAAATAGTTGGAGGGGTGTTCTTGTTTGTACAATTAGTATTTTGTAGTTACGTTGAAGTTGTAAACTGTTCCTGTTTTTGAATATGCTGATCTTAATTGTTTTTTCTTGTCATTATAAATTGCAGTGTTGATGAGTTGCGGAAGCTTTTATCTGACAAAGATGCATACCAGCAGTTTTTACATTCGCTTGATCAGGTCAAGATTCAAACTAATGTAAGTTTCATATCTTCACTCCAATTTCTAGTGGTTTTTTTATTGACTTCATTGTAGTGCCACGGCCTTGGGTGCCTGGTCCTGGCCTTTTTCACTTCCAGCCTAATGAAAATTTTCATTTGGTCTTTTGATAAGTGGTTTGAAAAGGTTGGGGGCTGTCCATAGTTTACTTAAAAACGATTTTCTTTTCAATGTGCTAATTTTGTAATCAATACATCAGAGTTTTTTTTGTTCCTTTGTACTGCACTGAGATGGAGTTCAGTTGCATGCAGCATTTCTCGGTGTCTGAGAGTGTGAATATTACTGACATACTTGTTAAACTCTTGAGCTATTATAGAGTACTATTCTAGGTAGAAAAAATGAGTTAACTCCCTATCAAACACTTTTTTGGGAAAACTTGGTAAACTCGTGTAAACTCTCAAACAGTGTTTTACCTGACTCTAATGATTTAAAGAAATTAACTCATTTTAGAAATGTTTTTGCATCAGTAGCTTATGTTTTTATGAATTTAAATATAATTTGGTCATGTATGTGGTTTAATCTTTTTCAGTACCAGTCTATTATTACATTTTCTTATTGTGATTTGCTATGTTATTTTATTATGAAGTGAAATGTTGAGTTATCGTTGTGTTTAGAATATTGTTTCTTTTTGTGAGTAAAAGTATTATGTGTGTTTAGACTATTTTGTTAAGTGTATGTGTCATTAACAGTTTTATTGTTATGTTTTTTATTTTGTCTTACTGAGTTTACAAGTCAACTCTGCTAGTCAAGACTTTATAGGGGTCCACGTCATACACTCTCAAGTTTAACAACCTTTGTATAGCATTGTAAATCCTTTATATAATCTCTCAAGTCCACGTCATACTTTGTTAACCCACTCCCAATGTTATAACTTGCCACATTATTATTTTGTTCTAAAATCTAGAGGGATGGTGCCAATGTATTCCCATTTGTCTTCTAGGAGTATTGCAAGTGGCAACGTGGATATTTTAAAATGCAATTTGGTGGAATTTTCTCACAGACTTTTGAAAAAATTTTGGTAGTATACTGGCAGCATCTTACATTATCAATCAATTGCCCCAAGGTATTGAGTTTTGTAAATTGATACCTTTAATAACATTTTACAAAACTAAGTTTTATCTTTCGCAGAAAGTTATTAGAGGCATGTAGTTGAATCTCAAACAACTGTGAATTGAAAGACCCATGTGCAGAATCACGGATCTGTGAATTGTAAAATTCGTGATCAGTAATTTTTAAAACCCATATTCGTGTTCAATAACGTAAAATGTGACTCTAGGAGCAAGAGATGCATGAGGTCTTTTAAAATTTATTAATATGAAATAATATTAGAATTAAAATTTATAATAAAATTTGCTGATATTAAAATTATTATATATTAATTAAATATTTGTATTTGAAAAACCATAACAAGTTTTACTGTGTTTTTGTTATAAATTTTATTTATAAATAAAAGATAATGAACGTTAATTGAAATAAGAACAATTTCCACATCAATTAGATATTTTAATTTGATACTCGAGATTACACAGTGCTTTAAGTATCATGTCAATAATTAAAATGAAAGCTGATGGCCCAAAGTCAAAACATGTTTTGTCTTGCAAATAAAGCACAGGTTGCTAAAGTAAAAGTAGATACTAAACTGTTATTTTGGTTAGTATTTTCTAATCCGCTAGATGCAACCGTACCTGACTGGAACAAAAGTTAGAACTGCAGTTTGGCACAATTTACCTACTCCACTCACTGTTTTCTGCCATTTTGACCAAAAAACCTTCACGCCTAAGTGATGACCCTTGCGGATGGAGGCCTTGGAGAACTTCTCCAGGTTGTGATTGTTGCTTTCAAGTCCAGTTCATGCACCAAAATTATTTGTTCTTCAATTTGTATTACCAGCTTCTTGACTCGAATTATTTTCATTGTATTGAGAATTGTGTGATACTGATAAGCATGATTAAAGGTGCTGATTTATAAAGCTTAACATCTGACGACAGTTGAACTTATTCGTATGCAAGTCGAACTTTTTCGACAACTCTTAGAACTTTACGATTTTACAAATTAGAAGGGATCGAAGAATCCTGAACTGCAATCATGTTCGGGTTGGTGGATTGTGTCCAAATGCATAAGTATGGTAGGATTTTGTGACTTGGCTAACTCAGGAAATAGCAGCACGGTGGAGCTGTGTAGTCAATAATTCATTTAAATGAAAAGCAGCCTAAACTCATTAACCCATCAAAGATTAAACCTGGTCTTAATTGTCACGCTGCATTTGAAATGGGTTCTGTGTGATTATTAGATCTGAAATTTGACTCTTGTAATTGGGTGTGATTCCATTCTTTTTCCACTGGATGCATTTGTAGTTGTTACTGGGTGTTTCCGCCATTGCCCCTTCCTGAAACCCTTAATTCGTTGTTTCGGATTGGCCTTAATCTTGTTTATGCTCTTTCAACTGGGTGGTGCTGTAGATAGGTGTGAATATAATTTTATTATTTAATTGAATATTCTTTAAACGTGTTGCCAAAAAGTGTGGGAAGTGACTTGTATCTAATTATTTATTTAATGAAAATGAAAAAGAAATATTAACATTTTCTATCTGTCCAATATTTATGTTACTGTAAGACAGATGTCTTTAAATTCGTAAATTTTCTTTTTAATAGTTTAAATATGAATACTATATTGTTTTTTTTAACTCAAGGATTGATTGTTCAGTCAAAATGCTCCTTTTTTTAGAAAAATTAAAATTTTGAATGTTTTGAAGTGTATGTAATTTAAGAGATAAGATACAAAACGAAAAAAAATAATAAATGTAATAGTGATGTGGAATATTGACTTTTTATTTTGGCTTATTGACCTGATCAGCTGAAAGATGAACTTTGCAAGGAGAATTTGCAGCTTGCAGGTGAGTTATTTAATTTCTTTATATTGCCATTAAATGGTCGGCCTGCTGTTAAATTGTAGTAGAGCCTAAACTATTGCCTTCTACAGAGGAAAATCTTCAAAAGGAGCCTCGTATCATGGAACTTAGGAATCAAGTAAGAACACAATCCTATTATTAGTTTGATTTTTCTTTCGAACTATTGCTGATTACTAATTGCTGATTATTAAAGTTACTTCTTCCTCCTATGGAAACAGTGTAGAATAATTCGGACAACTGAGTTAGCTGCCGCTAAAGAGAAACTAAATGAGCTTGAGAAGCAGAAAGAAGAAATGTTGAAACTGAATTCACCAGCGTCTCTTGTCCAGAGGATTCAAGGTGTGACTTAAAATTGTAGTTTGCAACAATAGTTTTGGTTATAACAATTTTATTACTATTGAGACAAAGGGTAGGTCTAAATATGATAAACCATATAATATTTGCAGAGTCTGCGAATAAGACGGAAGAGGAATCTGACAATCTACACCAGCATTTCCTTGACGGAGAGATTGATCTTGGAGCTTTCTTGCAAAAGTACAAGAAGCTACGTACCACTTACCACAAAAAGACTCTCATACATCTTGCTGCTAAAACATCAACTGTATGAGCGCCAATTATGAAATATTAAGGAAGTAGCTTGTATTGGCAAGTACATATTTGATTTTTGATTCATTATTGTCAATAGTTGATATTGGTCAAGGATACTTGCCTCCTATTATACAAAGTTGCGGTCGCTGGGATACAGCAATCTACTATTAATGAGATTGTTCGTATATGTACAGCCTGTGATTGTTCATTCCAGTCACATTCTCGAGTGGTTTCAACGCCAGAGATGAGGTATGTACTCGTATGCAGACCTTCAACACTATTTGTATGAACTCTGAAGTACATGCCAAGATCACCATCGCTGATATAGGATTTTACTGTTGTATTGTAAAATATAAAACAAATTCTCCTTTTCTTTGGGAGCAACTACAAGTTTATCAGAACTCATTTTATGTTAAACCCTTGCCAACATTTTTCCCGATTCTTCATTTTCGTTCTTTTTGTTATGATGGATACACCAAGTTGAGAAAACAAAAGGAAAGAGCCTTCAATAAGTTGTGAATGTGAAATTTATTTTGGACATGAGAAATGCTCATTTTATATTTGTACGAAGGAGCACAAATAATTTTTTTTCGCCATTGTCATCAAATTTTAGGTTGAGATACACATTTGTTGCAAAAGTAAATAAGTGATAAACAATAATAATCATTTGTATTGAAATTAAGCAGAGTGAGTGTGGCCATTAATTAGTAGTAGCCTCCTGGACCGTGGTGATCTTGAGGTTCAGAATCAGAGACCTCAGTGTCTGGTTTATCGCACATAGGAGTGGTGTAATAAAAAGGTTTGAGCATGTATTTGATCAAACTGCGATACATTGATGTAGGATTGTTGAGCTTGACACCAGACTTTCCACCACCGAAGTCGGTGGGGATGTTGCAAACGTTATCTGGAGAAGACACCAACCTCACCGAGCATCGTTTTGTATCCAATTCCTTGCCATAGACATACTTTTTCACACTCAAGTCGTATTGACCTAACTCATCTGTTGTGTCACTTGTATAGTAAACAACCCTGCTTCTCTTGTCCATGCATGTTAGGGACACCTTAACTCCTGTCAGTGCACGCACAATTAGCAACGAGCTGTGGTAAATATGAATATGAATATGAATATGCGATGTAGGAAAATATTAGAATGATATTGCTACAATACCTTTCATAGGTTTGTCACCATCGACCCATTCGTTCCATCCCTGGCTGCAGTCCTGGCACATCACTTTTCCACCCACGTAAATCACTCCTGATTCATCCAAAGCTGAGGAGCAACCCACCAGCAGTGAGGTAATAACGATCATCAAAGCTCTTGGAAATCCCATCTCTTCCTCTCTCTCTCTCTCTTGATTCACAGGGTGATATATGGCTGAAAGAAGTATATATATATATATAACAAGCCATGTGGTTGAATTGTTAACAAAAGTGGAAGGGCACTACTACACTATCCGCTTAAGACGTGCACCCCACTACCCTACTGCAACATTAATTTGTCATATGAACTGATTATCATATTGATCAAGGCTAAACATTTTCCTTTTTTTCTATTTATTTATAGAAATGGAGTAAAATTGACGAGTCTAATTAGGATTATAGTTTGAAAAAATTAAAGCAATTGCTTTGCTTTATGTTTTAAAATTCAGAAAATGAAGATGAAACTTATGGATGCTCTTCTATAGAGACGAACTTAATACCTTGGGAAACGGATTGACAGTTTGGTAGAGACAATAAGAAAGAACAATTTAGGGACTGAGATTGTTACAGCACTTAGACGATGATTTAAGACAAGTGATGAATGAGTTGATACTTCATCCATTGATATAATAATCAAGTACAAAGAAAACTCATTCTCTTTCATAGATGCTCTGACTTCATTTAATAATATCCCAAGTTCTTTTACAATAAGATAATATGACTATTTATAGGAGAAATGTTATTTGTTTCTTGTCTTCCATTATTCATGCTCCTATTTTTTATTAGACTTAATAAACCTAAATAAAATATTTGTATTTTTACAAATGAAAAAAATACAATAAAAATAAATTTTTAATTTCTGAAACTTACACTTGACCTTTAATCTATAAGCAAAAATTTTATTTATTTAAGCTTTAAAACTATTTATAACTATAATAAAGAGATTGCATAGTTTTGTGTTTCCATCTTCGTTATACTGTTTTATCCTTTAATTAGAACTAGTCATTATAGTATCCTTTAATTATTCTCTAAATTACCAAAACTTTTTTTTTATTAAGTCTATAAATCGCTTAATATTTTTTTTCATACCATTATATCAAATTAGTTGTATTAAACTTTTGAAAGATAATAATCATAATTACTTTTCACCATCAACTACGCTACTATGTTAGGAGCAACCTCATTATCTTCTTCTATGTCTGCTTTCGTCTTCATACATTTGACGGCACCCCTTCCTCTTCATATTATTAATTATGCCTTCGGTAAATTCTTATATAATAATTACTTTGTTGATCATGTTAAAAATATTTTTTTATGGTTTGCGAATACAAAAAGTTATTTATCAACATTTATCAAATATCAATTAAACTACAAAAACACGAATTTAATTTAAACAAATTGGTGTTTAGGACAGAATTATGATTATGGATACATTACATGATCAATTACACCGATCCAACACAAAAACACATTACGTGATAAATAAAAATACGTGGAGCAGGTTGCATGGAAGGAATGCATGCACGATGTAGCTTACAACCAAAATAAGGAATGGATTGTTTGCATGGTGAAAGAAACAAGTTGATGCCATCTCTATTAATTCCATTCCATGCATCGTAAAACAAAAACCAAATAGATACAACAACATCAAAGAACGTTGTACCTGTCCAATTCCAGCCACAACAACCTGCGTGTTCCACCGGAAGAAGAGAGGAGAACGAGGAAATCCACCACCAGGTTTCCTCCTCTCTCTTCCAATATCATACATACCTATTCTTACGTAAATTTACCCTAAGCTAAAACCTTCAACAATGAAGATCCTCCAGAAAGATTTCGCCCTCAACCAAACCGGAACTGCGAAGCTCATGGCTGAAGAACCCGACGACGTGTGGGTCCTCTACAACCTCATCCTCCCCGGCGACGTCGTTTCAGCCGACACCACGCGCAAGGTTCACCACGATTCCTCCACCAAGAAAAACACAGCATCACGTGTCAAACTCACCCTCCACCTCAAAGTCACGTGCCGAGACTTCCACAAAGACTCCTCCACCCTCCGCCTCCAAGGCCGTAACCTCCAGCACAACCAACACGTCGCCGCAGGCTCCTTCCACACGCTCTCTCTCGAACCCAACAAACCCTTCCTCCTCCGAAAAAATCTCTGGCAAAACGACGCCGTCCAAACCCTCAACGACACCACCCGAAAAGAATGTTCCAAATCAAATTCCACTTCCATTCCCGACCTTGCCGTCGTTCTTTTCCACCCGCACCGCGCCGAGATCCACCTCGTCGCAGAAGGAGACAACACGCACTGCACCAAGGTCGAAGCCTGTCCCAACTCCAGGAAAAACGGAAAAGTTTCTTCGTC
This sequence comes from Vigna umbellata, assembly GCF_029865625.1. Lineage (NCBI taxonomy): Eukaryota > Viridiplantae > Streptophyta > Magnoliopsida > Fabales > Fabaceae > Vigna > Vigna umbellata. The sequence continues at coordinate 28,590,222 of NC_142169.1, forward strand.
CGTGTTTTTCCGCCGAGTGTTGGCGGCTTTGGTGAAGCGCGTGGATTTCAAGGTTTTGAGGGGCGTGGTGGTGACGAACGAGGAGTTTCGTGCGTTTGCGGTGTCGGAAGCGAGGAAGATGGGGATACGGTGGATCGAGGATAACAAGACGAGCGTGGCGGTCGTGGAGGATGGTGATAGTTTGGAGAAAGTTTTGAGTGACCCGGCGGTGACGGCGTTGGTGAAGGACAGCAGGGTTAGGGCGTTTAGGGAGTTGTGGGAGATGGTGTGCAACGATTCGGGCCGCGCGTGTTATGGAGCCGAGGAGGTGGAGCGTGCGAAAGAAATGAAAGCGATTGAGACACTTTTGATTACGGATGATCTTTACAGGAACGAGGAAGTTGGTACGAGGCAGAGATACGATGGTCTGGTGAAATCGGTGAAAGACGGTGGAGGAAAGGCTTTGGTGTATTCGCCGATGCATGTTTCGGCGTCGCAACTGTCGCAGCTCACAGGCGTTGCCGCCATTCTCCGGTTTCCCTTGCCTGATCTCGAAGTCCAAGATTGAAATGGTGTTAAATAATTTACAGTTTTAAGAAACAGGGTTGTGTTGTACAGATTAACTAGTTCTAGTTAATTTGTTCGTTTAATTTCGTTAGTTGTTAATTAACTAGTTAATTAATCTCCTGCTGAAGTCAGGGGAAAGCGGATTGTCGAAGTTACGTGTAATGATTTGGGTTTGTGTGGTGTGTATGTAATCACGTGTTCTATTTGTTGTTTACTCTGTGATCAGAAACTTAGTAATGCATGTCAGTTCTAAAATAATTTTATTTTGAAAAATATTTTTTTAATAATTTTTTTTTACAACATTGATTTCAAATATACCAATCAATAAACACAGTCAATAAACACATAGTCTATTCTTAAAAAAGTTATTAATATATATATAATCTTTTTATTTTAGTAACCAAGTCTTCTCATCGGCACTGTACCATTTAAATTAAAAAAAGCAATCAAATATCACCACATTCTTGGTTGGATTAGATCCGACCAACATGCAAACAGATGCCAAATTTAAATCTAATCGAAGCACAAGCTGCTCCTGAAACAAAGAATAATTTGTGAGGTTATATATATATATATATATATATATATATATATATATATATATATATATATATATATATATATATATATATATATATGCTATTATCCTATTCCTTCTAACTAATAATATATTGCGTGAAATATGATTTCAATGTGACATTTTAATTTATTTATATTTAAAATTTCGATATATTTTATTTTTCAAATTTTAAAAATAATAAATGTAGTTTTTTAAAATTAATAATGTCGTAGACTGACATGTAATAAACTAAAACTAAAGTTTGTTTTGTTAAATTGATATTAACAATTTAAAAGCTATTGTGAAAGGTATTTGTATTTAATGTAATTGAATTAGAAATATTATATTTTTTATTTTTAAAGTTTAGAACCAAATTATCTTAAACTAAAAATATATTTAATCTAATACATTTTGGGATTCTTGCTAGGATAAACCAAAAACTATTACAGAATAAATAGAGGGATCTAGACATTGTTAATATTACTCTCAGCCATGCATAATATTTTGTGAAGAAATAATCTTTTGAATTCTTTATCAAAAAGCTTAAGTATCGCATATTCAAATTATGAAGAAAAATTATCCAAAAGAAAACGCTTCATTTACCTTTTGATTTATGCTATAATTTGATATCTTGAATGATGTGGGAATGTAAATGATGAGAAAGTTAGATAGAAACGAAAAAATTGAATAGACCCGTAAACTTTTTATCATATGTTTTGAGTTTTTTTATAAGTCTTACTATTTACTTGTATTGAATGTTAAGGTAAGTTAGTCTGATATTAAAAAAATAATAATAATAAGATGATTAATATATAAATATAAAATAACTCATTAATTGTTTTAAGGTTTTGAGTTGAAAATTCTTTTTTATCTGTTATATGGGTTAATTTACAACTTATTAGTATTAAATCTCTCAATAACTTTAAAAAAAGTCTAATGGTGTTATAAAGTTAATAGTTAGTCTTAGTATAGTTGCAATTTGACACTAGACTCGGATCATCCTCTTTGATTTAGAATCCTTGACTTCTAACTCGAAAGCTTTACGTCATTCTTCTCCTTAAACAGATTCCATCTTGATTTCGCAAACTGTCAAACCACTATCCACCTTGATCGTGTCATAAACATTGCTGGCATTGAATTCCTTGAAGCTTTCGATGATTGAATATGTATTTTTATCATGAATACGTAGAGTTTCTATGCTTCAATATGTATTAATGAAGTGTGAGGACCAGTATTCGTTATATGAAAGCAAAAGGTGTTTGATGGGTCACAAGCAACATAACATTGTAGTCAGTATCCTTAACACGGACAAAAATATATCAGCAAAGAAATAATGCTTTTGAAACCAACTAGCAGTGAAAATATGCATTCGGTCACAGGATTCCAAGAAGAAAAATTTAGTTTCGAAACATACTACCAGTAAAAGACCAAGGATTTTAAAGTTGAGGGATTAACATGGTCACACGAGTCTGCATAATTATTTCTTGGATTTTGACATGTTAATTACATTTTTCTAACAATTTTTTAACGATGAATCACGCATTACTATTCTATTAGTCTATTTAAATTTATTTTTAAAAAAATATTTAAAAGAGACCAATCATAAACCACCACGTTAACATCGTAAAAGTATGGTTAAAAAAACATTTTTTTTTATTTCTTATACTTCAACCGCTGTAGTGGCATTCAAATATGAATATTTTCAAAATTTTGGGCGTGGAAAAATGAAACAAATACCATTATTTTATTTTAGTCTCTTAAAATTTTAAATAAATTATATTAATTCATATTCTTAAAGTCTTAAACTAAAAATATTCAGTGAAAATATGAATTTCAAATATTATTATAATATTTATATAAAAATCAAAATTTAATTGCAATTTAAAAAATATAAAATTATTCTATATTAAAAAATATTGAAAATAACGAATAACGAATATAGGAATTGAATATAAAAATATTGATCCATATTACTAATCATAATACATGATACTACATTGGCTTGATGTGTGAATTTTTCTTTTTAAATTAAAAAATTAAAAAAACTAAAAACTTACTTCTTGTTTGTTAATTATTTAAATAATATTTAAAAAATAAATTGAATAAAATTAAAATGAAATTAAAAAATATTAAAATTAAATAAAAAAATATTAAAATTAAATAAAATAAATTCAACAGAAAAATAAAAATTAAATTATGAATAACCAGAAAAGTAATAAAAGAATGGAAAATAAAGAAGAAAAGAAAAACAGAAGATAGTCCAAGAGTTCAGCGCTGCACGCAGCAGGAGGCAGTGCCAGTGGGACAGTTTTGCGGTGACAGTGCGTTACAACGGATATCCTTTATTGGGTTCTGTTCCCTTCAAATTTCACCACATACAATATCTATAACTAAACAAACATGCTTTTTTACAAAAATGTCACATGACCAACTTCGGTAATACAATAACAAGTCACTGATTCTGTAACGAGGCTAATCAATATTCGACTATACTATTATTTGATAAATTTTAGAGATAAAATGTTTCTAGAATAAAGAATGAATATTAATAAAATATAATGTCAAATGATAATAAAAAAATCGTGACGTTAAAATATTTAATATGTACCTTTAACGTCACTTTGCATCTTTTTCCAATCTTGGTAATTGCTATGCTCTTTCAGACAAATTTTCAAATTCAATCAGACTTTGCCCAAGGGATCCATGATCAACCAACTTTGCTAAAACAAATTATGAACACAGACACAGTGACACTGTGCTGTGATCATTCATCATCGATCACATTAAGATTGGTAAATGTGGTGTGAAACAATGATGTGGTGAAAGATGAAATTGTGGTGCCTCAACGATGAACCAAAAAGAGCATTAGCAGGGTTAAACGGTCTCTTTCATGATGAACTTGGGGATCCCAATATGTCCCACTCAAGAAGAAAAGCTATTCAAGCATAACAAAAAATCTCATCCAAATTACTCTGCAATTGCTCACAAACAATTTTTAAGCCATTCGAGTATTTTATTTATTATTAGCTAAATTCAAATTTTGTGATAAAATAATTATTGAAGACGCTTTATAGACTAACTCTCATACAAAGAATTAAGCCAAACTTCTCATTTGATTCTTGCAAAATATTTGGAGCGTTTTTAATTTATTTTAAAATAAATAATGTTTATTTGAAGATATAAAAAAAATAGAAATCATATGTTAACACAATATTAAATTTGTACATTTCATATGTTAACACAATAGAAATCATATGTTAAAAAAAATAGGTATCATACGAACATGCTAATTAGTTTTACATCCACATATACCTTAGAAAATACAATTTAAAAAGTACACCGATAATAAATTTAATAAAAATGTTCTATTAATTTTGGTTAATTTGTACTCTTATTATGTATAATGTATAATATAATATAATATTCTAGTTAAGACTTAACAAGTGAGAGAAAAGAGACCAGGTCTTTTACTCTCTCTCTCTCTCTCTCTCTTTATTGTTTGTCTCTGTAGAAGACTCAATGCACCAACTGCGTCGTCGTGGTCGCGATTGAAGAGCAAGAAGAAAAAGAAGGCAGACAAAAATGCGGGCCTCCGTTTGCCTGTGGCTCGCGTTAGCCACCGTCGCGTTGTCTGCGGCGCTGGTGCACGGCGGTTTGACGGGGACTTTTCTTCCTCTGGAACGGGCCATTCCTCTGAACCAACGAGTGGAGTTAGAGTCGCTGAGAGCTCGCGACAGAGCACGCCACAGTCGAATCTTGCAAGGTGTCTTTGGTGGCGTTGTCGACTTCGCCGTCCAGGGAACCTCCGATCCTTACTTCGTTGGGTACGGGTAATTCTTTTTTTTTTCGCCTCCTTTCAAATTCCCCGTGTATTTTTTCTTCTTCGTAATATTCCATTTTTGTTATGCTTTTTCTGTTTACCGTATTTGCAAGAAGAAGAAAGAAAGAGGAATAGCCGTAACGGATAGAGTATTTATTTGAGATCATTGTTTTACATTATGATAATGATATTAACGGCTAAGAAGTTTGAAACAGCATATGGCATGTACTTTTGAAGCTTGGGGCTAATCTTGGTTTCCTTGCTCAGGCTCTATTTCACGAAAGTGAAGTTGGGATCGCCTGCGAAAGAGTTTTACGTTCAGATTGATACTGGAAGTGACATATTGTGGCTGAATTGCATGACTTGCAGTAATTGCCCGCAATCTAGTGGGTTAGGGGTGAGAATTTATGCTTTTATCTGTTGTCATTTAATTTGACATTTTTTTTTTGTGGATGAGAGTGTAATCATTTGACCTTTTCTTGGTGTTTTTGTATGCACACTACAGATTCAGCTTGATTTCTTTGACACGGCCGGCTCATCCACTGCTGCGTTTGTTTCCTGCGCTGATCCAATATGTTCTTATGCGGTTCGAACTGCGACAAGTGAATGCTCTTCTCAGGCTAATCATTGCAGCTACACTTTTCAGTATGGGGATGGAAGTGGGACAACTGGTTATTATGTTTCTGATACGATGTATTTTGACACAGTCGTGGGACAGGAATTGGTTTCTAACTCTTCATCTACCATCGCTTTTGGGTGAGTCCTTATGCTTTTGAGGATAGTCATGTCATGAGTGAGTTTGGGAACGTATAAAGATCAGAGCTGGATCATAGGGGTCAGAGGAGCGTAGTTTTTGTGTGTGAAGATTATGTTTCGAGCTTAGTAGCAAACATTGTAATTAAATTATTATTACTGATAATATAATACTGTGGATCAGGGAAACACTAACTGCATAAAAATATTGCCAAAAGGTAATTTTTTTTAAAGGGAGAGAAAAGGTAACACAATATGGGCTGTTTATTTTGAGGTTGTTCACTGTTTTACGTCCTCTTTCTGCTGTGATAGTTTGCACACTTTCTCCCTTGTTTATGCTAAGATGGATATTAAGTTTAAATGAACCTTTTGGGATTATTGTTTGGAAACAGGTGTAGCACCTACCAGTCTGGGGATTTGACCAAAACAGATAAAGCAGTTGATGGAATTTTTGGGTTTGGTCCTGGTGCTCTATCTGTTATATCACAATTGTCATCACAGGGTCTGACACCCAAAGCGTTCTCTCATTGCCTAAAAGGACAAGACAATGGAGGAGGTGTGTTAGTTCTCGGTGAAATTTTGGAGCCAAGTATTGTTTATAGCCCACTTGTCCCATCACAGTATGTTCTCTCTTCTGCATTCTTTTTCCAAGTTTACTTTATTCTGTTGGTGGACATGTTTTTTTTTTTTTTTCTTAATACGAAAGTACAAGTACTATTCATTTCCTAGAAAATTATGAAACTAGGTATTTGCATTATTGTTAAAGATTAATTAGTGTGTGTTTGGATGGTAGGTAGGAAGTTGAGTTGAGTTGAACTCAACTGGAGTTAAGAAAAAGCAACCATTGTGGGTGTGTTTGTATTTTAGTTAGAACAACTGAATCAGCTTTCAGTTTCCATTGAATACTGTTCGTGCAAGTTTGACATGTTTTTAGATCCAGTTAGAAATAAAATTCACCTCTAACTCTAGTCGACTTAAAACCTATGATGAGTTGCTTTTGTATCAACTCCAATTGAGTGCAACTCAATAAAACTTTCTAACGAAAATCTAAACACGCACTAGCTTTTAATTCAACTGGAGTTTGAGGTGATTTTTGTTTCTATCTAGAGGTGAAAAAAAGTGCCAAACATGTTGACACAACATTCAGTGGAAGATGAAAGTTGGTTTGGGTCTCCCAACTGGTATCCAAACACACCCTTAATGGTAGACAATTATGAGCTAATTAATCTTGAATTTAGCATACCAGTTTACTAGTTACATTACAAGTTGTGTACAGCAAAACATAAAATTAGCACTGCTAGTTGACATCTTGAAAAAGTTACTAGCTAACACGAAGTTTCTGATTTTTGTTGTTGTGAGGACTGCTCATAAAATTGTCACCTTTTATCCTTGATTGTAATTTTCTGAAGGGTAATTTTGGCCAAATATGTTAATTTTGGCCAGTGTTCTAGTTATAAAAACATTGGGTTTGAAGTTTTTATATTTAAGTTCATGCCTTTAGCGGAGAAGGTGAAAACTTTCTTGGTTTCCCAATGTGATATTATTGTGTAGGGCTCAGCTCTCTCCTTTCCAAGACAGTTTATTTTCATGGAGCTCACAGTTACGTGCCATACCCTTGTTTAATGAGCATGACTCAACCTGGAAGTGGAAACCTGTTTTCAGCTTTTGGGGGTTTTAAACCTCACATTATGAACTATTTATTCAGCAAAGTTTGTAATAAAAACGACTATATATGATAGTACACAACAAAATTTTTTAATTAAATGAAATAAGCTTTTGAATTCAACATAATACGCCATATTGCTTACTCAGTTACCAAACTAGCACCAGTTCTGTGTGGTAGTCTCAAGATCAGTTCCCGCAACGTTGAAATAATTCTTGGCTTGTGGAAGCTTTGTCCTGCGAGAGTTCTTGGTTGTTAGATTTGGGATGTCCATGGACAAAAATGAATTCTATATCTATCAGTATATTGCTGTGTTCTATGTCTTACTTTTTATTTGGCTAATTCTTTGGTGAAATTTCAGGCCTCATTACAACTTAAATCTTCAGAGCATTGCTGTTAATGGACAAATTCTCCCAATTGATTCAGATGTATTTGCGACAGCTAATAATCGAGGAACTATAGTTGACACTGGAACGACATTGGCATACCTTGTTCAAGAAGCATACAATCCTTTTGTCGATGCTGTGAGTTTACTTTTACTTTAAATTTGTGGCACTACAGTCTGCTGTAGACAATTTCTGTTGTTTTATTCTCCAGATATACTTCTGAGTACATAAAATCTGACATTGCCCGCGACCCTAACAGGAAGTTCCTTCTGTCTAAACCAGAAGATTAGGCTGTTCGTTTGAGGTTGTCCTCCGTTTTCAGTAGGTCCCTAGTTAACTGAATGATCAATCTCAAAGGATGGTTTTAAGATGTATATGATAAGTCTATGAGAGGCTACTTACATGCCCATTAAACTGTTTACCCCATCTCTTTGGAAAAATCACATTGACCAGTTACCAATTTCATACACGAGAGATGTTTAAATATCTGCAAAACCCTGTCTTGTATGTGAAAACAGGGGAGTTGCTGCAACTTCTCCCTCAAACTTTATTATTAGAGTGAGTATGAAGATGGTAATTTCATAGGAAACTTTTCAACTTTTGTTACTATCATATATTAGTGTAGACCCTCGTCATAGATGAAGTTATAAAGAGGCTTATAAAGTTACGCCGTTGTGGTAAGAGAGGTTGAGTCACTAGTGTCCGTAAAGTAAACTTTGTTATGGAATTTGATTCTTAGAAATGCTTTCTAGACAAATTGTCTATGTAGATTGGATTATGTAGTTTTATTACTTTATTACCTACTAAGTCCCAAACACAATACTTTGTCTCACTATGCCCTACTAGTCAACCTTATGAACCTTATCCACACAGTTGCCTTGTATCATTAACAGTCATGTCATTTCTGACTGCCGTATACAGCTGGCAAGTCCACATTAACTGAGGGCTATCAGCATCATATGTTGACTATGCTACATCGGCATACAGCCAACCCACTTATGTGATTGCCATGTCACTTGGCCTCCTCACTTATTTCCGTGTCATCTGTTGACCCGTCACATTTCCATTTTTTGTAGATTATTGGCTTTGACAAAGTTGACTATAACCTTGGTCCTTCATAACAAGAGTTGCTTGGCTTCCGATCACCTTTTGGTTTCAATTCCCTTCAAAATGCATTTTTTCAAACTTCAAAACTTGCCTGAGATTTTTATTAATTGTGGTTTTTGTGTTAGGGCTTTTGTTAAGAAATTCTAGTATCCACCTAAGAAGTTCGAACGATTACACCAAATCTTGATTCCATGATACATGCGCATGTTATTAAATGAAAAGACTACTGTTACTGTAGTTGTGTTATCAGATGTAATATGATCTGTATATATAATACTCTCCTATAGGGAGATGTTTCAATATGCATTCTACGCTGAAAAATGTAAATTTCTTGTTACAATTTTTTGCCTCAAAAACGTGTTTAAGAGAGGCAAACAAATTCTTTAGCATATTTATCATGAATTTAATTTTTTTAAGAAATCGTATATCATGTGCTGATGTTGAATATCTAAACGAATGTGTAGATAACTGCTGCTGTGTCACAGTTCTACAAACCCATTATTTCAAAAGGAAACCAGTGTTATCTGGTATCAAACAGGTTACTTCAATTTAAAGTCAACTTTTTAACAAAGATCTTTCAATTCTTTCGTCGTAATATCTTTTGTCTTATTATAGTTTGAGGATCTGATTTGAATTTATGCTTATTCAGCGTAGGTGATATATTTCCTCAAGTCAGTTTAAACTTCATGGGTGGGGCATCTATGATTTTAGATCCAGAACATTACCTTATGCATTATGGTTTCCTTGTAAGTATGTCTATTTTTAGTTTGGTCACGTTATTGCCTCTTCTATCTTGCCGAAGTAGGAGTAATTCTATTGAAATGCGTGTCACTAATAACAGTCTGATGTACGCTACCTTGATTTCACAGGATGGTGCTGCAATGTGGTGCATTGGCTTCCAAAGAGGGGAGCAGGGATTCACCATTTTAGGAGGTTAGAAGCTAGAAAAGTTATCTAAACAGAATCAAATCTGCATGGAGTTTGAAGAAAAACTCACTTTTCAAAATTGATTATGAAATGGGCTCTTTAGTTAGCAGCATAGAAAATCTTCATTGATAAATGTCATGTATTCGATGGTAGTAAACTCCATTACGTAGTTATATCTTTGAGAATTCGTTTTGGTAGGCTGAATATGAGATTAGAAAAACTGAAAACACATGGTAAGTTGTTTCACAAAGAACCTTAATCGGTTATTTTCGGTAAACATTCAAATGGAATTTCAAAATACGATAAAAATGGGTAGATTCTGTCTTGTCATTAAAAGTTTTATCGTACTTATTGTGTCAATTATGCATGAAATTATTTGGTCAGCAAGTGGATCAACCAAGTCTTTTGGGTTCTTTTGCAGATCTTGTCCTAAAAGATAAGATATTTGTATACGATTTAGCTAATCAACGAATTGGGTGGGCCAACTATGACTGTAAGCTCGCTAAAGTAACTGAATCTTTCTGCATGTATGGTATTTTTACTTTATCATAATCTTGAGTTGGTGGTCAGGTTCCTTGGCTGTAAACGTCTCTATGGCTACGAGCAAGAGCAAAGATGCATACATCAACAATTCAGGACCCATGAGTGTGGGCTGCCCCCACATAGGCACTTTCTCCAAGTTGCTAGCATCAGGCATTGCTGCTTTCCTTGTGCACATAGTTTTCATGGAGTTCCCATTTTTGTAAAGCGCTACCACGAGTCAAAGATAAATTTTTGAAGCTTACATGGGTTGGCTGATGTTTTATTTATTGTCAGCATGCCCTTGCGTTGAAACGGGAGGTGGTTGCTGTTTTCTGCGCGGTATTTAATTTCGTTGGCATCTTTGTAAATTGGTTTACCACTGGAGTAGATGGGAATTGTACTATTTATAAACTACTCTGACTGCATAAAACAGTTTACTTGTGAGATTTTCAACAAAGGATATGGGAATATCATATTCTTGGAATTCTGTTCTTATTGTCACCAATGGATTGATCCGTGCACCGTGCAGCTACAAGTTGTCAAACCAATGTAAAGAAAGACGAACAATATTTCTTCAAATAGGTAATTGGTTATCTCTGTTATTATATTCCTAAACGAGTTGATTATAGATATTTCTTAATTATATCTTTGCTGTTCATTAATGCAATATATATATATATATATGTATATAATGCATAATTAAACTACTAAAGTGTGTAATTAAGTATGTAGAGAAAAATAGATATATAATGTGCCTATAATAATTTATTTATCGTTATTGTCAGAGAGAGATTGAGAGAAAATGACGGAAAACTAAAACTTTATACGTGTTATGTATCCTCTAAATATGTTTATTATTTGACATGCATATTATATTGAATTAGGTTATTCTTTCGAGCAACTACAAACATTCGATTTGAGTAACTTTTTCTTACATTAATGGATAATGAAAAGAGACTACAAAACGACTAAAACAGAAGGTATTGGTACACGCGTAACTGTGTAATTTAATACAGGAGAGGGAAATAAAATGAATCGTTTGGCACGAAGGTGTTTTCTGTTTTCTTTGTTGCGTTCCGTGCATATTTGAAACAATCTCCTCATTTTCCTCATTCCTCAACGCTCGTACGTCCGTCTCTTTCTCTCCCACTTTCTTTTCTTTTTCTTCTACCACGCGCCCATCGCCTCTCTTCCAACACAATTCCACCAATTTTCTTTCATATCACATTCTAACATCCCCAACTCTTTCCTCCTTAACCTAAAAATATACCATATTTCTAAACTACACACATAACTATATATCCACTATTACCATTATTAATAACCACACTTTCCTAAATGCACGCCATTGTGTTCTTTTCTTTTTCCACTAAATGTACAACGAAACACACTGATTAAATATGTTTTGTAAAATAATATAACAGGAAAACCATAGCTATCTATTATACACACAGAATAATGGCATCAGTTAAATACAACCAGAGGTAATAATTTCAACCATATCACCCAACAGACACATTTTCTACGAACAATAAGATAGTATAGCAGTAAATAGATTTATGTATAGTTTGAATACTTTATTTAAAACAGATAATAGAGCAAACTTATCCAAAGACATTGACTATTTGTTGATGAGGCGCGAATTTCCTTAAATAATAAATATGAAAAATTGGAAAGTGAAGAGGAGTGTGAGCGACACTCGAGCAAGGCGCGTGAAGGTGGAGAGGATGGTTTATAGCACCCAACGGCCATGCATGCGGAATCTTCCTACACTCACTCACTCTCACACGAACAAACAAGCCAACTCCTCTGTCCTTCGCCAATATCATCATCAAATCGTATCATACTCTTTCCCTCTCCTTTCTTCTTTCACTCACCTCACAACCAACGTTTTTTTGTTCAGTAAAACACGAGAACAATCCCCTGCGGTCGCGCCTTCTCTTCCCTTTCCTACTACTTCGCTCGGCAGATTTATCCATGGCGGTTCCTCCGTCGGTCGCTGGCTCTCCGGCGTCACTCTACGTCGGCGACCTCCATTCTGACGTCTCCGACAGCCACCTCATCGACGCATTCTCCGAGTTCAAGAGCCTTAACTCCGTTCGCGTCTGCAAAGACTCCTCCACCGGCAAATCCCTCTGTTACGGCTACGTCAACTTTGTTTCTCCTCAGGACGGTGTGTTTCGCCTCCATTCACTTTTTCTTCGTTTAGGTTTGACGCAAGTGTGCTCCGTTTTCTTTTCATGAAACCTTGATTTTTGTTTGTTTTTAGATTAAATAATTTCTCGTTATGATATTATATATAAACACGTTGCTTGAATGAAAGAGAGCGACGGGGGTGTGTTGATCGACATCTTTGAGTTTGTTTATCGTGTTACTGAAATGGTGTTTGCTATAGCAATTCGTGCAATCGAGATTAAGAATCATACGTTGCTGAATGGAAAAATGATGAGAGTGATGTGGTCGCGTCGCGATCCTGATGCGAGGAAGAGCACTATTGGGAACTTGTTTATTAAGGTATCTGTTAGACAAAGCTTTCTTTTAAAAATTGAAATGGTTAAGGCATTGTTTGGTTCTTGGTTGTTTCTAAAGGGATTCTTGCTGAGAGTTTCTTGTGTGTTGGCAGAACATACCGGAATCGATAGATAATTCTGGACTGCAAGATATATTCAAGAAATATGGAAATATTTTGTCCAGCAAAGTTGTCACGTCTGACGATGGGAAGAGTAAAGGATACGGTTTTGTTCAATTTGAATCGGAGGAATCCTCTCATGTTGCTATAGAGAAGCTGAATGGCTCTACTGTTGGTGATAAACAGTTGTATGTGAAATTCTGCATTGTACCATCAGTTAATGTCTGTAATTTACATTCAATTTATGTACGCATATATTTTGTTATGTTAATTATAACCTGGTTATGACGCTTGGTCAGATATGTCGGGAAGTTTGTAAAAAAAAGTGATCGCATTTTTTCTGGCGCGGATGGATATACAAACTTGTACATGAAGAATTTAGACTTGGATATTACAGAAGCAAAATTGAAGGAGAAGTTTTCCTCTTTCGGGAAAATTGTTAGCTTGGCTATTGCAAAGGACCACAATGGGATGCCCAAGGGTTTTGGCTTTGTGAACTATGATAACCCCGATGATGCTAAAAAGGCAATGGAAGGAATGAATGGATCACAATTAGGTAGTTCATGCACTCTTTTAGGCTTTCTGCAGGGTAATGTTGAAATTTCTTGATGTATAAGTGGTTTTGATTTTTCATAAACAGGTTCTAAGATTCTGTACGTAGCCAGAGCGCAAAAGAAAGCTGAGCGCGAGCAGATCTTGCAGCACCAATTTGAGGAGAAACGGAAGGAACAAATATTGAAATACAAGGTGATTTTCTATGCCATTCTCACATATTTAACTTGTCACTTATGTTTTAGTTGTCTTAGAGTGTCAACATTTAACTCCAGGGGTCGAACGTTTATGTGAAAAACATTCATGACAATGTAAATGACGAAGAACTGAGGGATCTTTTCAGTGCATGTGGCACTATAACTTCATCAAAAGTTATGCAAGATGACAAAGGCATATGTAAAGGGTTTGGCTTTGTCAACTTCTCCACTCCAGAGGAGGCTAATAAAGCCGTGAACACTTTTCATGGTAAGCAAGTTAAGTTGATTATGAGATTGGGTCTGCTCCAGTGTTTAGATAAATATTCCAGCCCGTCTTATGGAATAAGAATGCTAGTGCTTGCTTATATTTATTGGAGTTAGTTTAAAATATACAGTGATCTTAACCTACAAAAATTTAAGGGATGAGAATACCCCATTACTTGTGCATTTTGTTATACAAGCTCGTTTTATAGAAGCCCATTTCTTATACAACCAATCCTTCTTGTTAACACAAAGGATATCCATTAATCTGAAAATATATTTTTTCATCAATCGCTAATTGTATATTGGTTTGGAACAGAAGTTCTGAAATATAAGTTTGCATTTCTCCCTTTTTACACGTAATTTTGGTGAAAACTCTATCTAAATGCATTTCATATGTATGATTTCCTTTCTTTGAAAAAAAATTCAATTACTATTTACTATTTAAATCAATTTATCGTTGTTATATTTTTGTGACTTTTTTTTATTTCTTAGAAAAAAATTATTATTTGAACTGGAATGTAACTGTTATTTTATTTTTTATTTTCATTTACCTGTACGAAATTTTTCGTAGTTTAAATTTATTTTATTTTATTCGTTTAGAAAATATTCAATTGTTGTTTGAACTATTATATAATTATTATATTTTTTCTTTTTATTTTTCTATAAATATTAATTTTTTGTTTAACGATTCTGATTGTTTTTCTATATAAGGTTGATACAAAAATCTGTCACATCTGTAGTGGGTTGAGAACTATTGAAGAAATGTTTGAAGAAAAAGAGGAGGATGAACTATAAGATGATATCATATTAAAATAAAAAGATGAATGAAATGAGATTGATCTCGAAAATGATTAATGAACATATAACACTAAAATGTAAATTTAAAAGTTGAAAATAGTAATTACATTTTATCATCTGGTTTTCATGAGTTCAATACTTCATTTTTGCGTAGAATATTTTTAATACTTTTCCCCATGTCTCTTAGTGTTCATGTATATTTACTATTTATAATATACTGTTCTAATAAATGTAAAAGGATTTACTATTCCAATCGAGATTCCACACCCAAGACTATTTGTCTGCAATGCCTTAATTATGTTTAAGTTGATCTTATGTGACACAGGATTCATGTTTCATGGTAAACCACTGTATGTTGCCCTTGCTCAGAGGAAAGAGGATAGGAAAACACAATTGAAGCTTCAATACACACAGCAAATAGCAGGACTAGCTGGACCTTCGACTACTATTATCCCTGGTGGATACACTGCTTATTATTATGCAGCTACTGGTGCTATTTCACATGTGCCTCCTCGAGCTGGACTGATGTATCATCCTCTTGCATTGAGGCCTGGATGGGGAGCTAATGCCTTTGCACCCCCTGCTATATCATTTCAACAGTCATCTGTTCCCGCAGTGAGTAAAAACTTTGTTTTGGAACCCAAGAAATGCTTGTATTTATTCAATTCTTCATGATTTTTTAGAATGGATCATGATCTTTTAGCATGAAGGAACTAAATTGCCACATTTGTTTTACTTGGAAAACTAGTCTTGTCTCAGTGAAAGCTGCAATTAGTCGAATATATATGTCTTTCTTTCACAGGTTTCTAACAATAATAGGCAGCATAGGCAAAACAGGGGAAGGTTGAATGGGCATTCAGCATCACAGGGAAATACTCAGTCTGGTACTTATTTGCAACAAGGCCAGCAGACTTCTCAGTCAATGATCTCTTCAAGAGACTCAAGTACTCAGCAGGTTTGCCCTTTCTTTTTGTTTTTTTTTTGAGCTCCCTTTTCTGTTTACTTTGCTGTAATAAATGTCATTTCAGGGAACATACTCAAAGCAAATACAGTGGTGCTAGTCCCACTTGTTTTTAGAAACTGAACTTGAAACCAGGACTAGCAAAACAATTGTTGTCTGTTTAGTTTTCAATATAGAACAATTGAAAATAGTTGGATTTTATTTCAATACAAGCCAATCCCTTTCATGTGTTGAAAGTTCTTATTTCTGAAGTTTCTATCTTTTGAAGAGAACCGGACACCTTAAGTATATACCCAATGGACGCCAGCGTGAAATGGAAAAAGGATCTGGTTCCTCATCCGCTACTTGTAGGGATCCCAGGGTCCAGAAATGCTGCATAGCTTTCTTGCTGGGGCTGCTCCCGAGCAGCAGAAGCAGATACTCGGAGAGCATCTTTACATGCTTGTTCAGAAACTAAAGGCATAACAATCTTCTATTCTGTTTTGCTTTTTGTTGTTGAAGGTTAAGTTTTTAAATTCTTACAGTGTGTTTATTGTGATATCTTTGAGCAGCCTAGCCTAGCAGCAAAAGTAACAGGTATGCTTTTGGAGATGGACAATGGAGAATTGTTGGTTCTCCTGGAATCGCCGGAGGCTCTTTCCGTGAAGGTGGAAGAAGTTGTGCAAGTGCTTAAGAACACTAAGACCAAAGTTTCTGGCCAGGACGTACTTCGTTCAAATTACCTTTCAGCTGAAGTTGCAGTAAACTAAACACTTTAACCTGATATTTTAGTTTTAGCATAAATCAGGAAGGGCCTCCAAAGAACTCAGAAATTTGAGACATGAATTTTGACATCAATGATTACCTTAGTGTTTCTTCTACAGTATATTTCCTAACGAAAACAACTTTACGTCTTCTGCTGGCCTTTAGGTTTGACAAAATTTGGTAGTGACGATAAGAATCATGGATAAGTTTGTTTTTGGTTTTTGATTGCATGGATTAACTTCGATGAATCTTATTTTTTTCGTTTCCTTTTCATATGCTATGTAGAATATATTCTACACATATAACCAATTTTTCAATCAACTGTGATACGCTAAACCATCAATTTACCTTTGTAGTTTGGATTTATCCTTCAGATATTGGAATCCTATTGGAACCCTGCACTCTACCACCTACCTCAAGTTGTATTGGGCTTTCGACATTTCTTTTGTGGATCTCTCTTGTAACAAGAATGTTCGTCCTCGACCATCATCACAGCACCACCTCGTACCTATTTTATCCTTGTTATAAAATCGATGTCACCGTTTATATATTTTATATTTTAGTTTATTATTTTTATTTAAAAAAAAATCTTCAACGGATGTGACACATCCATTTAATAAATTTTTCAAAAATATTTAAATTATTATTTAAATAATAATACATAAACTAAATTAATAATTATTATTTTATTAAATAAAATAAAATTATAAATAATTAAATAATAATTTAAAAAAATTTAAATAATATTTATATATTAATTTAAAATATAATAAATTAAAAAACTAAAAATTAAAAGAAAAAAAAACTTCACGGATGTCGCCACATTCTCGCACATCCGTTTTAATAAATTTTTTAAAAATATTTTAATTATTATTTAAATAATAATACATAAATTAAATTAATAATTATTATTTTATTAAATAAAATAAAATAAATTTATAAATAATTAAGTAATAATTTTAAAAAAATTAAATAATATTTATATATTAATTTAAAATACAATAAATTAAAAACCTAAAAACTAAAAAAAAAAATCTCAACGGATGTGGCACATTCGTTGAATAATTTTTTCTTCAACGGATGTTGACATCCGTTAAAGAAAAAAGTTGGGGTGTAGGATATTTTAAAATATAAAGGATAGTTTTGGAATTTAAGAAAAACGTGGGATAATGTAGGGAGTAATGTGGGGTGGTGTAGGGAGTAACCCTCTTGTAATAATTAGATATAGACCATGATCAACTCAATTCCTCAAGTTAGAATAGGTACATCTAAACCCTACCCCTGACCATACCACCCCATCCATGCCCTAACTTTAAACCTAATTCATAGCCATAAACCCTACCATTAAAACCCCAAACCTCCTAATCCCAAACTTAAGTCTAACTCTAACCTCAAATCCTATTGCTTAAACTTAAACCATAAACATTAACCTTGACATAAACTTAAATCCTATTTACTAAACAAGGCAAATTTTCAAAATTAAGGTAGTTTGAGCCTTAATTTACAAGAAAATAAAAATAAAAATGATAGTTTGATTTTATTTTAATAGATTTAGATAAATAGTCATGAACCTAAAACATAACCATAAATCTAGTGCTGTTAAAACAGGTCATTTGGCCCAACCCGACCTAGCCCACCATAACCATGGGTTAGTCACTTAGTGAGCCAATCAAACCCAACTCATTTAGGGTGTTGCTCCCTCCACCACCACACCTTTCTCCCTCCACCTCCCCTTTACTATTTTGCCCCTAAGTAAAATTTTAGTTTAGGGTTATTATTTTTTAATTTTACCCATTCACAACCTATTCCACTAATAACCTATTATAGTCCCTTACATGAGTAAAATACTTTTCTTTCATTTTAACATTATAGTTCTTCCTCTTTTTCTTTCTTTGCTGTGAGATACAAGTTGCAAAGGTTGGTGGTGGTGGAAAGAATTATGAAGCAGTCTTCCTCTAGTGGTGCAGTGTGGCTCTCATGGTGTAGTGTGTGTGGTGCTTCCTCCAAGTGCGTATAGATCTTCAAATAAAACCCTAAAATAAAAAATGTAACCTTTAAACGGTGACATCCTTCAACCGATGTCAACATCCGTTTAAGGTAAAACGAATGTCAACATCCGTTTAAGGTAAAATGGATGTCGACATCCGTTTTTCCTTAAACAGATGTTGACATCCGTTGAAGGATGTCACCTCCGTTTAAAGGTTACGTTTTTTATTTTAGGGTTTGTTTTATTAGTTTATTCTTTATTTTGGAGATATTTTAATAATTTAATTTAAATGTTTTATTTATTATTTTTGAATATATTTTTAATGTATTTTAATAATGTAAGGAAAATGAAGAAGAAAGAAATGGAGAGGAGAAGTGAAACGAAGAAGACAAATGGAGTTGCAGAGTAAAACAGAAGACAAATTGTTAAATGGAAATGGGAGATGGAAAGATTGGGTGCAGGGAGTAAAATAGGAGAACTAGGTTTGAAATAAATTAAAATAGTAAAATAGTAAAAGTAAAAAATTTTAATATGAGGATATAATTGGAATTAAAGAAAATTGGGAAGGTGGAGGGAGAAAAGTGTGGTGGTGGAGGGAGCGACACCCACTCATTTATTAGTGAGCTGAAAAGATTTGAACTGGGTCCGACCCACCACGGGTTGGTTCACTAACTCACTTAATTACAAGTTTTTTTCTAAATCGAGAAAAATTACAATTTTCTTGTAATTTAAATTTAAATAATTTTACTCTAAAATGATGTTAAACTCAAAAGACAATTTTAAAAAAATTAACATACAACTCAAATGTAATCCAAAAGCAAACCCAAAAAAGGAATAAATAAGTTTATATATAATATTGATAATTTTTGTGACACATATCCATTTATAATATTAGAGCCTTGAATGGATAAATTTATAATATTTTGCAAACATCTTTTTCTTTATTCTCATTTACAATACAATAAAAAAAGTTAACTATTAATATTAAAATACAAAATAATAAATAATTAAATTAAATTAGGTGAACCCAACTCGGCTCACCACAGGTTCAACCCAGGTGACCTGGGTTCTAAGTGAGCCGGGTTGAAAATTGACCCGCATAAAAAAATTTCATTTTTTTCAAATCCAACTCAGTCTGAACCCGTGGTGAGCCGAATTGATCCAAAAATTCTAACTCATTTTGAAATTACTACATAAATCATAACTGAAACCATAACTCTAATCTCAACTCTAGCCATAAATAATAAATCATGAATCTTTAACCCAAACAATAAATCCTAATCCTAATTCCTAACATAAACTCTAATATTAACCCTAACACTAACCATACCTTAATTCTAACTTTAAATCATAAACTCTACCCGTATGTCTACACATTCCCCTAACCATAATCATAAACGATAATCCTAACCCTAAACACCACCATAACCCTGTACTCACTCATTTTTTTTTCTAGGAAAATAATTTTTGGTGGTCTTATTTTAGTATTTCTTTTTTAAATGAAGTGATAAAAATAAGGCTACTAGTAAGAAAAAGAATAATTATTAAAAAATTATTTAAAATTTAAATTCATATATTTATATTTTTTATTTAGGTCTATAAAATTGAAGTTATTTTTAAAACAATACATTTTATTTTATGATTTATATTTTGTTATAACTCATTCTAATTTACATGCATTAACATTTTAGAAAGTACCTTGATTTGAATTATACTTTAAAAATGATATTTTGTTTGATTTTATATTTTAAAGATTTCGTTTTAAGCAATTTTATTTAAACCTAAGTCTAATCCTAAACATAACTTTATCCATGACCCTAAACATACACCTTAACCTTAACTCTGAGCGTGAAACTCTCAGTAACATTATTTCTAAATCTAACCTTAACATTAATCCTATACCTTAACTAATAAATCTTAAATCCTAACTCTGAAACATTAAATACTAAACCTTAGACCCTAATCATAAACCATAAACTCTAATCATAACTATAAACCCAACCCATAAGCCATAAACCCACAATCCTAACTAACCCTAACTTAACTCTAACACATACCCCTAACCCTAACCCTAACCCAAACATAAACACAAACACTACATCCCAACACTAAAATATATATCCTAGCCCCTAACTCTAATCCCTAACCCTTAAATCTTAAATCATAAGACATTAACCCTAATCCTTAGACCATAACATGCTCTCACATGTAACTCCTAATGCCTATCCTAAACCTTAAAAAACCCAAATCTCAAACCTCAAACCGTAACTCTAACCCTAACTTAAAAGCCCTAACAATATTAAATCATAAACCATAAACCCTAACTTATCCTAAGTCATAACCCTAAACCTTAAATCATAAATCTTAAACCTTAAAACCTTAAATAGTAACCCTTATACCATAAGCCTTAACCAATAAATCGTAACCCTTAAACCTACTAGTATCCCTTAAACATAAGCCCCAAACTCCAGGCCCTAAAATCCCAAACCCCAACCAACAACCCCTATACCCTAATCCCTAAATCCAAAACTATAAAATCATAACATCTTAAATAAGTTTCATTGTCTTTAATTTTGAAAAACTCCTTTCGAACTTAAACCTTAATCCAAACCCCAAACCTTAAATCCGACATATCCCTTAATCCCTTATCCCCTAATCCTTAAACCTATAAACCATGATCAACTCAATTCCTCAAGTTTGTATAAGGACAACTAAACCCTACCCCCTAACCATACAACCCCACCCAAATCCTAATTGTAACCATAATCCCTAAAGCTTAACACTAAAAACCCTAAATACTAAATCCTAACCATAACCCTAACACTAACCCCTAAGCATAACCCTACCATAAACCCTAACCTAACACTAACCCTAATCCTAATCCTAATATTTACACCTTAACCTTAACTCATAACCCCAAACCTTAATTGTAAATCGTACTCTTAACCCTAATCATAACTTAACATTACTATAACATTAACCTTAACATTAACCATATCCATAATCATACTCGTAACTCAAAACACGAAATGATAAATCTTAAATTGTAATCGTAACCATAATCATAATCTTAATTTAAATTGTTGTCTTTCTATTAAGGGTATAATATTTTTTTAGTAAGTGCAATTGTTTGACCTTAGTACAACAAGATCCTATCTACATGGATTTAGTGATCCATTCAAGTTATGTAAAGAGTTTCAACCTAAGAATATAATGGATACAATTTGATATTTAAACTAATTTTCTTATATTAGTTGTGAGTGATGGTATGATCGTAATTTAAGAATAATAAATCATGTATCAACTTAGTTGTGAGAAATTTATATAAATTTTGATGTTTTGATAAAAATATTAATTTAGTATTCACAACTATACCTTAAAGTCTGAGAAAGTATTATTACGTTTGAGATTAAATTTTCATGATCATAAGAATTTAAATAAACTTGTTTCTTAAATATGTATGATTACGAAAACTATATATCTATATTTGAACTATAATATAATTAACTATACTTTGTTTTATATTATTCAAAGAGTGATCCATAAAGTAATATCTTGATTGAGTATGCAATTTTGATAACTGTAAGGTGACAAAAGATACTATAAACACAACAATTAAAAAAAAACAAAGACCAAAAACCAAAAAGCAACAAAATCACGAGAACAAAAACGTATTTAAGCTTTTCAAGAAAATAGAAGTAATCAATTACATTATTAAACATACAACTAAGATTAAAGTTTTTTGTTTTAGAATAAATTGTTTTAAAAATGAAATCATAATATAAACATGAATTTATATATAGAAACACTCACCTAACCCTAATAGACCTTCCTCACTTATTCAATTTGTTTATCTCTCATCTTCATCCTTTCTCACATCCACACACAACAACCCACGAAACCGCAATTTGTTGCTCTTGCTCTGTTCATTCATTTGTTTTCACTTTAATAACAAAATAATTGATGATGTTGATTTTTGATTGGAGGACTGTGTTATATCTTTTCCCTTCTGATTGTTAATAAATTTGTAAAAAACTAAAGTTTACAATAATTTCAAAACTAAAAAAAAACAAGAAACCCCCACGAAAAGACATTAGCATCAACCTATAATAGTTGCAAAATATTTAGTTTCTTAATACCAATTTTGATAAAATTACAGAAATGAAAGGAGTAGAAGTTAAACTATAAGCATGATGGTAACAAATTTATTAAGTTTAAATTCCAATTTGAAATTCAGTGCATTTTGTTTTTCTTAATCTCACTTCTGCGACAAATGATAAATCAGAATGACAACATCATGTTTATAATTTTGATAAAATCATAGAAATGAAAGGAGTAGAAGTTAAACTATGAGCCTGATGGTAACAAATTTATTAAGTTTAAATTCCAATTTGAAATTTAGTGTGTTTTGTTGATAAATTAGAATAACAACATCATGTTTATATATCCAAACAAGTTGGAGATGTGAATTGTTTAACATACATGATGTGTTTACTTCGGAAAGTAATTTTTTAGTCCAACTGAGAGCTGACAGGTTCATTATGACTAGTTTACTAATTTCTGGTTGATTTTTAATTAGTTGGTACATCAATGCAGTTCTTCTTGGAAACTACTCCATATTCTGCAATATGCTCAAATCTAGAAGATGTGTAATTTGTTAGAATATTTTTATTCTTCTTACAAAAATGAAATGAAAATATGCTTATCAATATGAAACATTCGAAAGGTAACGAACAATGATCTCTTTTCTGAATAAGGGGACAGAGTCAACAACAACAATTTTCTCTGTTCATAACTCTCTTCAATAATTTGTTTATGTTAAATCATTTAGTATGATGTGCAAGAGCTTCATTTTTTTGTTGTGTTTTGAAGTTGGTTATATATAGGAAGGTGAAAAGTATATTTTGAAATATTGTTTTTAGCGGAAAATATGTTTTTAGAATTTTTTTTTACAATCTGACTTAAAAAATCTATTTTCTGGACAATGACTTACCCTTTCAGAATCCCCTTTCCACATAAGAGTTTTTCTCTTCTAGAAAATATTTCCAGACAACTTAATAGTCAAAATATCAAATCTCCATAAACTACTAATTCTAAAATTTAAAAACGAAATTTAATAACAATTAGAAGGAAAAGATATAAGACAACCCTCCAATAAAAAATCAACATCAACATCATCAATTATTTTGTTATTAAAGTGGAAAACAAATGAATGAACAGAGCAACAACAACAAATTGCGGTGTTGCAGGTTATTGTGTGTGGGTGAAAGAGAGGATGAAGATGAGAGATAAACAAACTGGATAAGTGAGGAAGATGAATTAGGGTTAGGTGAGTGTTTCTTAACTTTTCACTTAGGGCTATTATAGGGATGACAGATAAGAGGATCGAGTGAGAGAGATGAAAAAGAAATGGTTGAGAGGAATGAAGGATGAGACAAGGGTGAGTAAGAGTTTGAGTATTTCTTGTTTTTAGTTTTGAAAATGAAAATTATTCAAATACTTTTAACCTTAAAACTTAAAATTCATAATATATGAAAATATTTTTGTTTAATAAAATCTGATACACCTTACTAAAATATATTTTCTGAAAAAACAATTTACATATGTTATATATATATATATATATACATATATATATATATATATATATATATATATATATATATATATATGTGTGTGTGTTTGTTGACGTGACGTATGTATATTTAAAATTTAAAAATAATAAAAATGTAGTTGAAATCATAATAATATTAAAACTGTAGATTAGAAATCTAAAATCTGTTATTACATTAATTATTAACTACAATAATATAAAGGTATAATACCTATTTGGTCCCAATTTTTGTTCGGAATATTCGAAATGATCCCAACTTTTTTTGTTGTTTAATGTTGTCTTAAAAATTGTAATTTGTGTTCAATTTAGTCCTTTTTGCAAACATCGTTTAAATCGTTAACGATCAAATGTCCAGCACTAATCAGTGAATGATGTGGACACTTTAACTGCTCACTTGTCTTGACTGAAACATGACGCAACCAATGAGGGACTGTCGCGTGACAACCCCTTTTCCACCAAAAATTAGGGTTTCAGATTGGGGAAAGGGGAAAACCTAGTGGCTTCTTCCTCTTGCGCCGCTCACTTGCGTTCATGGTTGCTTGTGAATGAAGAAGCGACACTGCTCAAGGGTTGACGGTAATGGCGCATTGGATTCATGAAGCGCAATGAAGATGATGACGGGTCTGTTTCATGGTTTAAACGAGTTAGGGTTCTGTTGATTTTGGAATTTGCAGGTGAAAGATGTTGGCATCGCGATGGTTTTTTCGATTACGGAGGCTTCCGTGGCTAGACATTGAAGAAGACGAAGATGGTCTTTTGTGATGGCGGTTGAAGCTTCGTGCATCAATGGAGTTTGCGATTTCTGGGTTCTTCTGCAGGTTTCTGATGTGGCAGATGATGGTGATGCGTTAAGGATTGCGCGTGACGCTCGTGAGGTTGAATAGCGATTCGATTTAGGGTTTGAACGACAACGCTGATGGGCCGCCATGGTGATGGTTTGAGAAGGAGAGGCAGTGACGTTAATGGAGATCCATGGCGGAGGAAGGGGAAGATGATCCTGGTGGTGTTTCTGGGTGGTTGTTGGACGGAGAAGATGAACAACAGTGCTGATTGTACTGCTGGACATTTGGCCGTTAACGATTTAAACGACATTTATAAAAAGTATTAAATTGAACACAAATTACAATTTGTAGGACAACATTAAACAACAACAAAAAATTGGGACCATTTCGAATATTTCCAACCAAAATAGGTATTATATCTATTAGATATATTATATCTTTTATCTTTATCTTTTATCTTTTAGTTAATTTGTTATTATTTTCTTATTTGTATTTTGGGGTATTATACCTATTAGATATATTATATCTTTTATCTTTTAGTTAATTTGTTATTATTTTTTTATTTGTATTTTGGGGTATTATACCTATTAGATATATTATATTTTTTATCTTTTAGTTAATTTTTTATTATTTTCTTATTTGTATTTTGAAATATTATATTTATTAGATATATTATATCTTTTATCTTTTAATTAATTTATTATTATTTTTTTATTTATATTTTGGGTTTAGCGATATTTCTTTTATAATAAGTAGATTTAAGACAAAGATATTAATCCATTTTATAGTGTCATTATATTCAACAATACCTAATATAAATGTATAAATATAAGTGCGAGAACACGAGTTAGATGAAAGTTATCGTGTCGTGAGAAGTTTTCACTATCTCCGCGTTTCAATTAATTCACGTTGCAGAGGTTTGAATTAGCAGCGCCGCATACCACTCCAATTTCTTTCTTCGTTCACCAAAGCCACAACACAGTTTTGCTTTCGCTGAATTTTCGTTAGAGAATGGGGAGGAGTAGCGGAAGAGACCGAAGACGAAGAAGATCCGATGAGTCCGAATCCGAGTCACCGTCCGATTCCGACTCGGACCGACGCCATCGTAGCAGTAGCCGCCGGTCTAGGTGTGACTCAGACGGAGATAGGAAGAAGAAGAAGAAATCCTCGATGAACATCACAGAAGAGGAAATCGCGCAGTACATGACCAAAAGGGCTCAATCGAAGGTCTTCATCTAGTTTCCCTATGCCTTTCTTGTCCCTTCACCGTTAGAATTCGCATATTGAATGACTTTCCATTGTTTCAGGCTATGAAAGTCGCAAAAAAGTTGAAAACCAGTACGGTGTCGGGCTATTCCAACGATTCGAATCCGTTCGGTGACTCCAATCTCAATGAGAAGTAAGTTGCTGCCAATTTGACGTTGTTCTTCGTATCTCGTGGTTAAATTAAACTTATTTTAGCGTCACAATACATAAATCTTGAGATAAGTTGTGGTCGCTTTTATAGATTGTAAACCTACACAAATGTTATGTGTAGGTTTGTTTGGCGCAAGAAGATTGAACGCGACGTTTCTCAAGGTGTTTCTATTGATACGTTTTCTGTTAAGGCCGAGAAAAAAAGACAGATAGAAAGGATGGTATGTACTTGTATCCATGAATTTTGTTTGGGTTAAATGTGATATAGGTTCTCAATTTTACCTTAAATTGATTTTAGTATATACTTTATAATCGATAGATTTTCTTCATTGCATATTTTTGTAATTCGCCGAAAGTTAAAGGGATCTATATCACAATTTTCCCTTTTTATTTTAACCGGCATGACGCGGGATATATGTTGCATGGTCATTATTTGTTTCTACCACTGCAACATTTCTTATACACTTGATTTAGAAGCTTTAAAGCGATAATTGTATATCGGTATCTTGATACCAATTTGGTTCCTGGACCATGTGTGCACATAATCTCACATATATACTTTTCCCCTTCAATTTAGTTAGCTCATTGGGGGATGAATGGGAATCTGGTTTGTTTTAATTATATTGAAATAGGGTTTATGAAAAGGTCTATGTATGAGCTTGGTTTGGGTGCAATGTCAAGGTTTTTGGGGTCTCTACCACTTTAAATCTCAGATAGAGATGCCTGGTGGGCTTTCCTCAAAAATGATAAAATTACTAATATTAATGACATTTATAATTCATAATTAACAATAAAAACTCATAGTTATCTTAAAGTATACAAGTAAATACCAACAAAAGTCTAATGCAAGTTTCCTATACAGGAATCATCAATCATCATATTCAAAATCCAGGCCTTTATTATTTCCTCCTGGTTTTCATCAACAGGGGAGAATATTATATGTTGCCTCAACAAGTCCTTAAAACCCTGGTCTTTGAGATTGAAGTTGTATTCACAATTGTATTTTTCCTCAATTTCCTACAATATCAAGGAATGTGACAACCATGACGACAACTGCAACTTAAAACTTTGTATTAAATTTAAATCTGTAGCTGGGAATGGGTTCAATGGATTGAACTAGTCCAATAATAATAGATATAGTTTTGAATTAAATTGTATTGTGGTTAGCCTTTGCGGCTTTGTTTGCTTTCCCAAATTTGTTGGTCCTTTTTTATGTCATTGATGGTTTTTAATAGCTAAACGTTTTCACTTCTATGATAACAATATTGCAGGCAGAAATTGAAAAAGTGAAAAAGAGAAGAGAGGAAAGGGCACTCGAGAAAGCTCGGCATGAGGAAGAAATGGTATGTCCTTTCTCATAATTTGCTATTAATCCATAATTATTGTGTATTGTTAACCTATTATTAGTTTTGGGCTTGTACTAGTTCTATGGTACTTCATTTTACACTTTACATTAATATAGAATTATATATAAGAGTATTATATCAGCCTCTGGTATCTCAACTCAATTATATTGTCTCCTTTCTAACTATTTTGTTGAATTTCAACATTCACCATTTTTATCACGGCATTGTATTTTTGTGTGGTCATATTCTAATGCGAAATACCAATCATGTCCTTTCCTTGTTTTTTGATTTGTTTTTGGGGTGGGGCAAATATTTGAGTCAAGCCTAGGCTTGATTTGTAGACTGTTGATGGAGCATAAACTATGTTATATTATCCTGATTTAACAGATTCTTTCTCCCAGGCACTGTTAGCTAGAGAACGTGCTCGAGCTGAGTTTCAGGACTGGGAAAAAAAAGAAGAAGAGGTACTGTATCTTTAGTTTTTTTTATTTATTTGTTGTTATTTTATATAATATTGTCAGTTTTATTGACATAGACAATTTAATCTGCAGTTCCATTTTGATCAAAGCAAAGTTAGGTCAGAAATTAGATTGCGTGAAGGGCGTGCCAGACCAATTGATGTCCTAACCAAGCATCTCAACGGCTCTGATGATTTGGATATAGAAATAAATGAACCATATATGGTCTTCAAGGTTAATTTAGAGTTTTTCTTTTCATTTTATTTGTCCTCACTGTTCTAATGTTATATGGTATGTATGACTAAGGACATAATATTATTGGACAAGCCACATAATGATTTGATATTTGGTGCAGGGTTTGACTGTAAACGAAATGAACGAGCTACGTGATGACATCAAAATGCATCTGGACCTTGACAGGGCAACACCAACTCATGTAGAATATTGGGAGGTATCACCCTGTTTCCATGGTTCATTATGGGATACTTAATTTATGGGTTCTACCTTATCTATATTATGGCAACAACAAATTGAGCATAATATTTAAACAAAATTTGAGGTGCTTTGGAACCCAAATGACTTGTTGACTGTTATGACCTTTTCCTGCTTTAGTTAATTTGTATGACTAGTATGGTTGGTATCGTGTTTAAAGTTCAAAGCACATTGTTTAATGTCGTCTTCACGTAGGCACTCCTTCTTGTGTGTGATTGGGAGCTAGCAGAAGTGCGAAAAAAGGATGCATTTGATCGAGCTAGAGTGCGAGGAGAAGAACCTCCTGCTGAGCTGCTTGCAGAAGAAAGGGGATTGCATTCCAGTGTTGAGCCAGATGTAAAGAGGCTTTTGCAGGGGAAGACACGTGCAGAATTGGAGGCTTTACAGGTTCACATTGAATCAGAAATGCGTTCTGGTACAGCAAAGGTGGTTGAATACTGGGAGGCCATTTTAAAACATCTCCACATTTATAAAGCCAAGGTATTTCCCGTCACATTAATTTCCCATTCTTTTCCATGGCTTTAGGCAATGGTTGGTTTTTACTATTATTAAATTACTCCAAATACAGGCTTGTTTGAAGGAAATTCATGCTAAATTGCTACGTAAGCATTTGCAATCTCTAGAGAGACCATTGGAGGATGAAGATAAATTGGAGGATGCTAATGTTATGATACCTGACGAGGAGGAAGATACAGAGGATGATATTAAAGGTAAAAGCTTTTTTTCTGTTATGGACATGTAGTTGTATATGAAAACTTTTATTTCCAATCATCTCAATTTTCATACTGAAATTTATTGTTCCTTTTTCTTGCTAGTCCGATCTCTAGATGAATCATTTTCACCAGAACCCATTAGAGGGGAGCAAGAAGATGAAGAAGACGAGGTTGGATCATTTTCGCCACAACTGTTGCATGGTGATGAAAGTGAGGAAGCTATTGACCCTGAAGAGGATAGAGCCATGCTGGTAATATTTCTAACCATAATTTTTAATGCTGATCTCCTACTTAATTTATATATTTTATAACCTTGTACACTTATAGGAGCGGAACCGCAAGGCTGTCTTAGAAGAGCAGCAAAGACGAGTTCAGGAAGCAATGATATCAAAGCCAGCTCCTTCTGAAGATAATTTTGAGATGAAGGCTTTAAAAGCTATGGGGGATATGGAAGATGGAGATGCTGTGTTTGGATCTGGTGCTGAAGTGAGCCTGGATTCCCAGGTATAGTGTCTTGGCTTTATATGACATGACAATTGTGGAATGTCACATGACATTAACTTGCCCCTTATGATACTTTGAATTTTTAGTTTGTTTTTGTCTGTAAGTTCCTTAATTTTCTTTAGAGCTTTTCTCCAAGTGGATTTTGAAACTTGTTACTTTTTCTCTTTTAAATTTCCTGATGGTCTGATAAATGTTGGAACAGGTTTATTGGTGGCATGACAAATACAGGCCTAGGAAGCCGAAGTATTTCAACCGTGTTCACACTGGATACGAGTGGAACAAATATAATCAGACTCACTATGATCATGACAACCCACCTCCAAAGATTGTGCAAGGATACAAATTTAATATTTTCTATCCTGATCTTGTAGACAAGACAAAAGCCCCAACCTACACCATTGAGAAGGATGGCAGCAATGGGGAAACTTGCATTATAAGATTCCATGCTGGGCCACCGTACGAAGACATAGTAAGTCTATTATCCTTTGTGTTATGAAGGATATTTAGTTTTTAATCAATTTACTAATTTCATTGTGTTTTCCAGGCTTTCCGCATCGTAAACAAAGAATGGGAATATTCTCACAAAAAGGGTTTTAAGTGCACATTTGAACGTGGAATTCTGCACGTGTACTTTAATTTCAAACGCCACCGCTACCGCAGATAATTTCGCACGAGGCAATGTTTCACTTTATGTAAAATATTTCCTACTAGAAGGGCTACGTGGCTCCTGCCATTTTTAATCGTGAATTTTGTGGCATGGTGCTGGCAGTAGATATAAATGGCCAGGAAATTTATTACTGAGATTGAGAAGGTACTATTAGAGTAAGTAATACCCGCACCAGTTAAAGTCTGATCCAAATCTTATCATGATATTCTAGACTTGATTTACGGTTATTCTAGACTTGTTATAACTAAGTCGAGACCCAAGGTCTTTCCAAACGCTGAGATACTAATTGTATGTCTTTTTTTTTGGTGCACACATTATTTACATAATCCTGTCTGATTTACATAATCCTGTCTGATTTAACTAGATTTTCCTCATCATTGTAGAAAATCACATTGTTCAACTATTTTTGTAGAAAAAGTTTATTATTGTACCTTGAAGATGGTTGTAATATCATGAGGTGAAAGAATTTGTACAATTTAATTTTCATTATAACCCTTCTTGTTGTTTGTCTATAATATGCTCCTTGCTTTAGAAGATGCACATATTCTCGGTTCATGTGATTGCTGATTTTGCATTAAAATACACTAGGAACCATTGAATGATCTTGAACTGGTAAAAGCTCAAGAAATAAGAATTTAGGTAGCCTTAAAAGAGTAGCGTGTTTGATTTAAGTCGATTCCAACTCCCAAGGAACATTGAATGCCAATCTCACCCTCACTGGTTATTTGTTCTATGTAATAGGTTTCTATCGGTGAGTAGTGTTATTTGATGTTAAACTTTTCAGATGTATTGATTTTTCACATATCCCCATCCGCGTATTTGACAAAAATAATGGGCGTACATCACTATTGTGAGTTTTTTTATGGTGTGCTGTTCGAGTGTACACGGACACGTGTGTGAGAATTCAGTGTCATGGCTATATATATATATATATATATAATCAGTCTGTTATGCTGCTGCAGTTTCTATTAATAAAGGCGTTGGAATGAATGACATCGACAATTCTACAGTTTCGCAAATTAAGTTTGTCAGAACAATTTATTTTAATTGTTTACTATTTATTCACTTTCGTTAAAGTTCTTTATAGTTTAATACGACGTCGACTTACTTCTAATTTCCTTTAACTTAGCAACTAATGTGGCAGGGTCATGCAAATATAAAAATTAAAGCGAATGTTTATTCTGATCCGTATTCAAGGAAACACAGTAACTACTCCATGACATCACCATTATTATTTTCATTGCCATGGAAGTATGTTTGC
Source organism: Vigna umbellata (assembly GCF_029865625.1). NCBI lineage: Eukaryota > Viridiplantae > Streptophyta > Magnoliopsida > Fabales > Fabaceae > Vigna > Vigna umbellata. The sequence goes on from NC_142169.1 coordinate 28,621,890, forward strand.
TTCTAATTATAGTGATAGATTTGAGGAGAGTAAAGGAATGAATGTGAGAAGATAAAGAAAGGATTATGGTGATATTTATGTTAAGGAATGCAGAGGTGAAATTAATAGATTTGAAGGAAAAATTTATAAAAGTTTGTGAATGTTTTGATGAAACATGTAGGTCACTCCTTCATCTTTGTCAATAGTAATTTCCTGAAGGTAAACAATTGAGATATTCATATATCCGCCATCTAAAATCAACAATGGAAGTGAACTCAATATCTTTTCTATAACTCAAATGAAATCATTAGTTTCAAGCGTATCTTACATTACTCTCTTTCTTAATTAATTGTTTGTCAGTATAAGTTCTGGTTTTTTATTACAGGAATTCTACTCTACAATCAACGTAAGAAACATTATGGATTCTTATTTTAACAAAGAGCAACCACCACTTCGATTTTAAGTCTTATAATATAAACGGAGTCAAAATAAATATTATTTAAGAGCTCTTAGTTAACTAGATTTCTCTAATTATATTTGATTTCAGCAACTGCTTCTATGCGTTAAAGGATCTCACGAGATGTTTTGTTTTTGTTAATCAGGTCAACGTAATAACAATAAACTGAAAGAAAGTTGAATAAGGATATTGAAAGCAGTGGTACCATACTTTATTGATGTTGAATAAGGATCATAGACAGCAGCCTTTAACAATCATTGGAGTTGTTGAAGAATCATTGACCACAACTTTTCATAGTTGTTGAAGAATCAAACACCATAGCCTTAAGTGCTGGGAATTAGAATAAAAGGCTGAACCAGGAATGACACAACCGACCATGGAATTCCCCAGCTAAGCAAAACATGGAAAAAATAAAATAAAATGTTAAGGATAATCCTCAACAATAGATACAAATACTGTTTTGTGTTTTTGAACAAGGAAATAAAAGGTGGTGTAAGATTAATCTATAAAACTAATAAAATGTTATAATTACTATATGAACTATTAAACAAGTTTTAAACTTAATCTATTATTTTTTATCCTAATTACATGAAAGATTATTATTTAATTACATTTTATGTTTATTTTTTACTGATCAGCTTTTCAAGAACCCTTTTTTTTAGTTTTAACTATGCTTTTTAATTTTAGGAATAAAAGAACTCTTTAAACATAATTCTATTTTGTATTATTTTTCATAAATTGAAATAAAAATGGAAGAGGACAACGATGCCTTGACTATAACTTGATGTTTTGGTCGACTGAAAGAAATGAAATCGATTGAATAAAATGGCATTACTTATTATCATTTGATTTATTTGAAAATTGGAAATAAAAAGACATGGCATAACATTTATCACGTGTTTTCTATTATTTTATTTGAGACGAGCTTAAACAATTTTCTTATCAATTCATCTTAAAATATAATAAGAAAATTGTTTCGATTATGAGATTAGGTTATCTGTTTATTAAGTTTTGTGTATTTTGATGTTTGTTTTTTAAACTATTTGATCAAATTGAAAAGTTACTACAAAAGGTATTTAATGACAAAATTAGTAAAAATTTGATAAGTTTAGTAATTAATATGTAATAAATATAATTATTTTTTTTAAAATATATAGTTATAAATTTCGAAATAAATTTTGGATTATTAACTATCGATCTAATTAGTCTTAATTATGTTTTTATCATAAATTAATCTCCATATCATTGTTTAAAGGTGATCGTTGCATCAGTATAATACAGTGGTTGAATTTCTTGGACAATAATTGTGGTATTGCTAGTTGTGTAACCATTGCCCAAGATTAATCGAAGGGCTGTACAATACAAAAATAATTATTAAAAAATCAATAAGTGTACGGTAGCTTTATTTATTTCATTCAATTCATCATTAAATTATACATGAACACGTATAGTAATGTTTACATTCATACAAAAATGAAATAAAATGCCATTAATTTCATTATTTAATTGTTTTAAAATTAGATAACTTTATGCATATTATTATTTCTTCATTTTTATCCTATATTTAGTTTTTTTTTCTTTGAGTGTAAAATAAAACAATCATTTACATCTCATCACATAATTTATGTTTTGTTTGAATTAAATGATGCAAAATGAAAGTATATAAAAGAAAAGAGTAAGAGAATAAAAAAATAAGTAAAAAACTATTTAAATTAAAAAACGAAAGAAAAATTCTATCATGATATAATTTTAATTATTTTTTTATTTATATTTTATCATTATTATTATTTTATAAACATTTGAAAATTAAAAAGCAATATAACTAATTAATTATGCTTATATTATCGATTAAGATATCAACATAATCTATTATCTGGCAAATTTAATAGATTATATTGACTTTTAGTGTTTTTCTTTTTTCTTTTTCGAAGTCTGAATTTGCATAATATTTTGCAGTTTCTACATTGGTGAGTGAAACAAACGACACCCATGTGCATAAATTCGTGCTCATCCATTCACGGGAACAGTGAAATGGTAGTAAATTATTCTTTTCTCAAAGTTGGGTAGTAAATTATTGAAATGATTTAGGTTAAAGTTAGTGGCATGCAATTAAGAAATATTCTACTAAAAGAGTAATTTTCTCTCAATAATTTATGTTCTCTTGATGAAAATTTACTCAAGTAGTTTTTGAGCACCAAAAGATTTATATAATGAGATGGGAGTGGTGAAGGGGAACCAAAATTATTCACATAAAAAAAGGTTTTAATGCTTAATGATCTGGGTTTGGTTGGCTGCGCGTGAACCTAGGATGTGGAATTTGCATAATTACTTGGCTACTACGAATCTAGTGTTGCCATTACCAAGACCTGCTAATTTTTTTTATGATGATTACTTTCCCATATTGCAAGGAAGAAGAAGTGTGTAAAGTTTGGAGAATAATGCAAAAGCAAGCATTATAGGAACTAATCACATTGCTTTTGACTTATCCCACTTAAAAGTGCTCTTTAATTTCCTCTAATTTTTTCCCACCATCAAGAATCCCTTGCATAAGTTGTGCTCGACAAATTTAGCAACTTTGAACGTTAATTTCTTTTCTTTTTTCAATTCTTTTGATTTTAGCCGCAAAAAGGTTTTCATGTTCCAAATAAATGGTGATATAGTAGAAAGTAAATAGCATGTTTATAACATAGGGATGTACCTAAATAGCATGTTCATCCCTTCGTATGAGTTTGTTGGGACCTCGAGAGCGTTAGGGCATCGATGAGCAGGGTGGTTAAAGATCGCATATAATCCTTTGTGGATTCGGTGAATCATAACCTTTTGATGATGCTTTCCTACTATGAAAAATTGAACTTCCACTTTAAACTCAAATTCAATTCGTTTACCCAAATTGTAAAAGGAAGATTAGTTTGGATGACAATGAAATCCAAAATTCTCAAAGATTCTAACAGCTCACATAATGAATTCAAAGCATCTGATTCAACCCAATCAAATCCTTTGGAATCACTTTACCTCCTTTCTCAGTGGGCTAATCACTATCTCTCTAAGACCCCATTGCCACTACCTTCTTTTTCTATCAATACAGATACTAAGTTTTGCACCAATAATAATTAAATACTATCTACTACACAAACCACACGTGTACGTACTATTTCACTCTCCTTCTTCAATCCTAATTATGTATAGTAGGCGTTGAACAATATCCTTCATACTTGGCCTTTCAGCTTTCTTCTCTCTCAGACATTCAAGTGCAAGCTCCAACAACAGTTTTATGCTTGTCAACATTTTATCCCCCGAGCTCTCCACGGAAACAAGCCTTTGATCCACCAATTCCATGATTGTACCATTGCTTGCACGTTGACTCACATGAATTGCCAGGTTCACATCATCTTCGTCACGACTGAAGTCAATCGCTTTTTGTGAAGTCAAAAGCTCTAGCAACACAACCCCATAACTATAAACATCACTTTTATCTGTTAACTGATAGTTGCGGTAGTATTCAGGATCCAAGTACCCCAACGTTCCCTGAGCACATGTTGAAACGTGACTGAGTCCTGGGCTAGCCAATCTGGAGAGTCCAAAATCTGAGACCTTGGCATTGAAATCATCATCCAATAGTATGTTTGTTGACTTAACATCTCTGTGGTAGATGGGAGTGTGTGCAGCAGAATGCAGGTAGGCCAATGCTTCTGCTGTTTGAAAAGCAACCTTGAGCCTCGTTTTCCAGTTTAGAAAGTTCGAACAATATTTGCCATGAAGATGGTCGTAGAGGGTCCCATTTGAGATATACTCGTAGATCATAAATGGTAGCTCAGATTCCACACAGCATCCCAAGAGCCTGACCAAGTTCTTGTGATTGACTTGAGAAAGTATTGCAACCTCATTAAGCACTTGTTGGGTGCTTTTCAGGTTTCCCACTCTAGCTTTCTTCACTGCCACCAATGTTCCATCTTGTAGCTCACCTTTGTAAACTTCCCCAAAGCCACCACTTCCCAAGAACCTCTGATGGGAAAAATCATTTGTTGCTTTCTTCACCTCTTTCAGTTGAAACATCCTACAAGGCTTATCCCCAGCACTTGATTTCAGTTTGTCTTCTCTTTCCTTCGCTTTATTATCTCTATAGGTTGAGATTTTGCGGGACTTTGAGATGATGGTCAGAACCACAACAAGAGAGAAAAAGGTAACAACAACCCCTATTGAAACCACCAAACTGGTTTTCCATTTGGGTTTTCTTTCACACTTCACACACGTTGTGACAAAAGGGTCCCAACGGTGTCCCCCATTACAAAGACAGCGAAATAAACCACTTCTACCAGAAGGGGAACACGTAGAGTCTCCAGAGCAATCCTTTTGTGTCTTGCACACTGGTTCAGGTGGAAGAGCCCATTGAATTTCAAGCCCTTCCTCCCACTGATTAGGAGGCTTGTCTTGGTTCAAATGAAGGATGCTTCTGAATGCTTTGCAGCCAGACTCATGAAGCCTGATCCTGTAAGCTGAAGGTATTCCACCAGCTAGAAAAGTGCAACAAGGGTGAAGACCGCTTGCACAGTCAAACGCTCGTTTTGTGTCAACATGACCAGAACTCTCTAAGTAACGATGGCAAACACTAGAATAAGTGCAGTTGAGAGGAGAAACCAAGAGGCGTGGAGAGCAATTAAGGAGGAACACTGTATTGGATGAAGTTATATTGAAAGGAAGTGACTGGTTCAACCATATACCGTTGCTTCTGGGCATGTCTTGTGTAACACAGGAACCTGGTAACCAAGGTGATGGCTCCACCACCATGCGTTGGATTGAAGGCATGATTCGGAGAAGGAGATAGGAACTTCCATTGAGGGTGTCGAAGTAAAGCTTTTGAGAGTGGGAATCACAACGAAGCTTGTAGTATGGATCACCACAACTTGGATGTGTGCTCAAAGGATATGGAACTTGCATAGAGCCACAGTTTGGGCAAGTCTTCTGTGAAGTAGTGTGATGGGCAAGGAGAAGGAAAAGAAATAGAAAGGTATAGGAATAGCAACAATGGAAGCAGGGTCTCATGTTTGATTCAGCAATCATTTGCATGGGGAATTATTAGGGAAGAAACATCTTATGAACTGAAAGATACACGATGAATAAATATAAAGGGTGCTCCCAGTTACTGCAGAAAAAAGTGGCTGCAAGAATCTACCACAACGAATACTATTCTAGCCCATCCTACACCTTAGGTCCAGCTTCGCCAAGTATATAATTCTCAAACATATGTTTAAGGAGAGTTAATGGTTTTTTTTTTTTTACCTAAATGGACAAATCTGATTGTCATATTATCGTATGGACAAATTTTAAAAAATTTAAGTAAAGAAAATTATGTAAATGACTTTTTTTCACTTTTAAACAACTCAGTAAAAAAAATTAGTAACTTTTGTTACAAATCTCTGAAACCATTTAAAATCGAATGAAACTCGATCCATCTTTTAGATCTTTTAATTAGATCTTTTAATTATATGTTATCCAAAATTTAACATAGATCATTGTTTAGGTAGGATTGAGATCCCTAACCCAAAACATTCAAAATTGTAATAAAGATTAATAATTGCCTTTTCTGTCGACATATATATTTATAAATATTATTAATGAGCTTACCATTAGGTCTGACTCATTAATTACCAATAAATGACTTTATTCCTGTTAATTGTCAAGCAATATTATTCTAATTAAGTGTCCATTAATGGCTATTATTGCTCAGAATAATTTTCAGACCGGTAAATTGTTTTCTCACTGGATGGTCAGCTGTCGGTCCTTTGACTGATCGCGTTGTCCTACAGTACACAAACCCCCAAGCCTAAGCACAATATAATGTGCAAAGGGGTTTTAGGTAGTATGCTTCTGATGCGAATTAATTTTACCTTCGACACGTGTCTTTGTGTGTTGTTGTACGTTTGACCAAGATTCTGAACCTCTTTGACTAGTCGTTGCAAGTAAGGCAGGAGTTCAAAAAGTTCATTGACAACTTTTGAATGGCTGAACAGGAGTTGAAAAACATTCCCTGTCAAGATGTTGAAGGTAAGTCAAGAGTTGAGAAACGTTCATAACCACATGTGAAGGGCTCGATACGAGTTGAAAAACGTTTCCTGTCGACTGTTTGAAAGTAATTCAAGAGTTAAAAAATCGTTCCCTAACCACCTAGTTGAAAGTAATTCAGGAGTTAAAAAAGTTCCTAACCACCTGTAAAAGGCTCGACAGGAGTTGAAAAACGTTTCCTACCAGCTAATTGAAGGTAAGTCAAGAGTTGAGAAACGTTCCCTACGAGCCAGTTTTTCAAAGTTGGCCAAGTACTTTGTATTTATGGTTTGTCAATTATGATAGTGTTTGTTGTATAATATTTCTGTATGTAACTAAAAACAACTCTGATTGAGAGTGACAAAAAGGACAAATTCTATAAACTCGTATCCTTAAGGACAAGTTAGTGATTTTGAAATCAAAATAAACCTTTTCATCCTTCACTCCACGTAATGTTTTTTATTGTAACTCAAATGATCTTTAAGGAATTAACTTTTTCATTAAATATTTTGACTTTACAATTTTATAAATTTATTGAACATAAGTAGTAGTTTAACGTTATTTTAGCACAAATGTACATAATACCATACTGTGGTTTTCTAATTTGTTTAATAATAAATTTGCTAGAATTAATGTTGAATAATTTGCTAGAATAAGTTTTGGGTAATTCCAATGTCATCTTAAAAAATAAACTTTAAATTTAATCAAATTTTACAAAAGAAAAGAGAGTTATAAGATGGGACTTATGTCTCTTATACTTACTTTATGGAAAATCTTTAATATGAAGTCTTTTTTATCTTAAAAGAATAATTTTCTATAAAGTTAAAATATAATTATTATATTTTATTGTGAAATTAAGTTAATCTTACAGTAATCTAAAGCTATTATTTATATTGATTATAATTTATTAAATATAAAAAGTGATGTAGTAACGTAATAATACATAAGATAACATTTTTTATATTGATTAGCGTTACAGTCTATATCAAAAGTAGATGGTGACATTTGTGATAAATAAGAATTTTTTCTACATCAATTCTAATTTTAATTGTAACCGATATAAAAAAAGGGACGCACTGATATTTTTGTAATAAATAAAATAATATTATATATCAATTATAATTATAATCAAGAAAAGTGTCTGAGTACATTTGTAATAAATAAAAAAGTTTCAATATGATTCTAATGATCACAGATGTAGAAAATAATTTTTTATATTTTTTATCTATTTATAAATACAAACCTATACTCAAATCTTTTAACTTTTGAAATCCTTAAGCAGACCCACACACTCTAATCGTGAATCCTCTTTTCTTTAATCATCAGGCCACCCTCGCGCAATCACAACGTTAGGAGGTCACCAACGTAATGCTGACGTCGACGACTGTCTTTACCAGTGCGAGTTCTTTTTCTCATGTTGAGACTCAAAATTTGATATAGATTATGACTGTGCTATTTATATAATCATTTCTGTATGTAACTAAAAACAACTCTGATTGAGAGTGCCAAAGAGAACATAAATTCTTTAAGTTCGTATCTCTCAAGGACAAGTTAGTAATTTTTAAAACAAATTAAACCTTTTCATCCTTCACTCCACGTAATGCTAATGTTTTTTATCGTAACTCAAATGATTTTAAGGAATTAACTTGTTTTATAAATATTTTGACTTTACAATTTTATAAATTTATTGACCATATTGATTTCACTTATTTTTAACACTGGCTTGCTGATATAAAAAATCCTTAGACTTATATGCACTAGTGTTACAATAGTCTTTCCTAACTTAAATTGAGTGTGGGCGTTTCTCCATCATCCAGCTTGAATTCTGATGGACGCAAGCATAGAATTTTGGACACACAATCGTGTAATATTATAAAGGAACAAATGTCATAAAAATGGTGTCATGATTGGGACCAGTTTTGATACCACATGAATGGCATCAAACTTTCGTAGCCATATACACTCTCTTTATAAGGTGCAAAGTTAAAAGGTTTTTGGCATGTACTCAATTTTTTCAGTGTTCTCTTTCTTTTACACAAGCGATCATAGTGGAGAAATTATAGTAATTTAAATATACCAAAATGCAAGACCATTATACTTATTGCAGTATCAGTAATTATATCTGCCATCTACTATTCTGACACATATGGATTATATGCATGCGCAACCACATTAATATTAAACCATTTCGTCATGTGAATTGAAGTTGAAGGTTCAAATTAACAATTATACTGCTATACTTGAGAACGGTGAAAATGGAGTTGACATGAACTCTCACATCAGTATAGAAATAGCTAAATTCGTAATACAGTTCACAAATTTATTGTTTTGAATGGTAAGTGATGTCCTTTTGCTGTTGGCTGTCACGCATTATGATGAAGATATTTTTAGTGTTTTTTTCATGTACAAAGTGGGAGAAAGATTCTGCATAACAAAAACACGACACCTGTACACACATTATAGTTTATTTCTATCTCAGTAAGAAAAAGCAAACACACTTATTATCCTTGCAGCATAAAATTTACAATGATTTTATATAAGAAGAAGAAGAATTAGTATCTATCTCTAGACGAAAAGAATATCAGTTTTAGCTTTCACGCTGGTATAAAAATTTTACACTTTAACTAATTAGAAGTTAATTTAGATATTTAAAAAATTAATTATCTAAGTATAAACAAAAACAATTAATTTTCGTATTTTGAAGGTTAATTTTTAACTCAGAACATACCTCTGTCAAAAAGAAAAAAGTAGAGGATATATACCGTTTACGCCCAACAAAACAATTAAAGTATGTTATGAATGTTTGTATTAAAGTTGTTTTAATATTTTCATTTTTAATTAATTTGTCTACAAAAACTGCTTAAATTTTCTCTTTTCATATATGAGTTACTTGTATTTTTAATCTTTTTAATTATCATCTTGAATTTATTTCTAATTTTTTAATTTAGCCTCTATTATTAATAATGTAATTTTGGTTTATCTATTTATTTGACATTTAATTTTAATATAAAAATTATATGGCATTCTATTATAATATTATGTCAGTACATTTATATTGGTGTGATGAAAGTTTAGATAATTTCACTTTGTTGTTTTTATTAAATATTATTAATGAAAACACATGTGACGTGCGTGTTTACTTTTATTTGATAATAAATAATGAAATTATCATTATAAAAATAAATATAAATAGTTTTTATTTATTTATTTTGTAGATATTTTTATTTATTGTGTAGATATTTTTATTTATTTAATTTTAAAAAATATAAAAATTTCCTTTATATATAAATATAGAAGTAAAAAAAATAATTAGTTAGTGCAACTCTTAACTTGACATATAATTTGCTTCTGTATTGATATCTAGTCCCAACTAAAAATATTATAACCTTAAAATAAGTCAAATTAAAATGAAAAGATTATAATAAGTAAAAGTAAAATTTGTTGGAAGTCTCACAATGACTATATATAAGGTCAATTCATAGTTTATAAGTGGGTGCGTGCAGATCTTATCTTACAAGTCGGTTTTGTAAGATTGAGTTAGGCTTAAAGTCTATGAGGTTCCACTACCCACAAGATTATTATTAGCATGTTGGTGGTAGGTCTCAACAAAATTTGATAAGAAGGACTTTTCAATTTTTACCTTATTTTCTATCAATTGTATGTTATCTTTATGTTATCTTGTCAATTTTTACATCATTTTTACCTCATTTTCTACCTGTTGAAGCGAATATGATGAAAATGTCTTAGGTTCATGAAAAATCAAGGTGGTTAGCATTTGAAAAATAAACAACATGTGTTTTTATATAAGGAGACCATTCTTCCTTAACAATCTCATTCTCCTTCTTTCCCTTGTATGTTTCAGAGAAAATTACAAGAGGAAATATTAGTTTCGTTTAAAGATTTTAATATTTGTTTGTTTCCTTACAATAAGAGAATACTATGTAATTTTTTATCATTTGTATAAATTTTCATTCTGTTTATTGTTGATATTTTTCTCATTTTTACTTTAATTGTGTGTGCTTGTAAAATTTGTCTTGTACTTAATATTGAGTTGATATGTTTAATGAATGAAAGAATTATATATTGATTAAAGTAAATTTTGGTAAAAAAAAATATGTTTATATTTTTCTTGAAACTTAAGATCATTTAAAGTCTTCTTTAGTTTTTAAAATATCATATAAATAAGATAAAAAAAAGGTGTGATAAAAACTTGATAAAAGAATAATAAGATAAGAATTAATCATCCTGAAAGTTTGATATGTATGAAATATAAGAATTAAACTTAACGTATCTTCGTAAAGGAGAGATAAGAAATGATATAATGTTTGAGAAATATATATATATATATATATATATATATATATATAGTTTCGGGTAAGGTGTTGAGATTCTTTACTCAAAACATTTAAAACTGTTCTGAAGACTAGATGTGTTTTCTGATAGTCCTCCATTACCAAGTTATATTGTTCGCTCTCTCCCCCTTGTTCTAGTCGTGGGGGGTACTTATCAAAGCTAGTGCTGTAAAAATGGGTTGTAACCTGTGAGCCAACCCGGCTCACCACGGGTTTGAGTCGGGTTGTGTTTGAAAGAAATGTAATTTTTTATGCGGGTTAATTTTCAACCCGGCTCATCTGGGTTGAACCCGTGGTGATCCGAGTTGGCTCACCAACCCACTTAGTGTAATTTAATTATTTATTATTTTGTGTTTCAATATTATTAGTTAGCCTTTTTTTATTATATTGTAGATGAGATAAAAAAAAGATGTTTCAAAAGACAAAAATATTATAGATTTATCAATTCAAGACTCTTATAATATTATAGATGGACAAGTGATACAAAAATTATCAATATTAAAAGAAGAAAGAAAATCAGACACTAAAAAATGAAGAATCAAATTTGAAAATTTAAAATTCAAATAATAAGATATTAAAATATTGAAAATATTTACTTAATATTTTTTATTTAAATTAGTTTTCAATAATATTTCAATTTTGAAAATATCTTTTAATTTTAAAAATTAATTATTGTTTTAGATTTAGGAAATCAAATATTGTAAATATTTTATATTTGATATTATAATTATTTTTGCTTTATATATAAAATACATCAATAAAATAAAATAACAAGTTACTCCATATCTCTTATATTTCTCATATTTCCAAAACTCTTAAAAAATTCCAAACATTTATAAATAAATTCTTAAATGAAGTTCAAATTTCATTTAAGTTTAATGTTGATACACTAAAATAATCTTACAATGTGATTTTGTAATAAATTACAGCTAATATAATTTTTAAGATAATTATTACAAAAATGAATAAACTTATTATACATGATAGTTTATTATTTTTTAAGCAAGGTATAGCTAAAAACCATCACCAATTTGCCGAATTGTAAAAAACCCTAATGTGACTTCTACATCTTATAATAAATTACAGAATATTTTTCTCACTCGTTTTATTTTATAATGTAAGTTTTTTTTTTAAATATATATATATATATATATATATATATATATATATATATATATATATATATATATATATATATATATTCACTTTGGGACTAACTAATATGCTTACCTTAATTGTTGAATCAGTTTTTTTACCTGCATTGTAAAGATATGTATATTAGTTGAACTGTAGTTTGCAAACTAAAGTCTGCATTTTATGGGAGACAATGTTTTATCTTCCGATAATGTTTAATATTAAGTAGTAACGAGTATTTTAAAATTAAAAAAAATAATCAAAATCGAAATTAGTTTCTGAATTTGAAGGGTATCAAACCAAAAAATGACACTTCATGAAAGGCCAAATGAATCAAGTTTTAGAAACATCAAAACAAACAAACATGGTTAATACTAAATCATCTTAAACCATAAACATTATTCTTTGGTTGGAGATCTCATATAAGTTTTATAAGCTTGAGTTGAATTTAAATTTATTATCTTAATATGATATGAGGATTATACGAACATTTAAACCTATATTATGGGTGGGTGTTACTTGTAGAGAATAAACTCATTATCTAATTACCTTTTAAATTTGAAATTGTTACAGTCAATTGGTTAGATGTTTATTATACCTGAATATATATGTAACCGGTGCTTACACTATGCTGAATGCCTATTAATTTACAATGTGAATAGATAAACACCTTCAAATTTGATGAGATATGTTAATGGTAGATCACGTCGTCGTGGTAGACATATGTTTCAAACTATATTAATGCTCTGTAAATTGTGGTGTTCTGAAGGAGGAAGGAGCTAGAGTCACTGCTTGTGTGCTCAAGCACTAGAACACGATTTCCTTCTAGGAACTAGATTTTCATCTCTCCCTTTGGAAACAGAATGCCTAACTCTAGCCTTTTCACTGCCTTCCACCCATCTCTTGAGCCTTTCAAGCAACTTTGTCCTTTTTGAAGAACCACTGTCACTGTGATCATGACCACTACGATGCTCATCAAAGGAAGGATCGCTGTGTAGTTCGTGCTCTGAGTCATAATGAATGACCACATCATTTCTTCCAAATTCCAATTCTGAATGGGTTTTATCTTGGTCGTGTTGTTGTTCATGAGGCCTCATTAGATCATGCCTTAAACAGGCATTGGTCCACCGCAAGTAAATCAGTTCTTTAGCTTCATCTGCTCGTTCCTTCTTCATCTGCTCTACTTCATCCACAACCTGTTTGTACTCTTCCCTACTTACATCTCCACCTTCAATCTGCAAATGGAAAACCTTATGTTGTAATCATTATGATCCTTAGAAACTCTCCCTTCAAAGAAACAAATTTGAATTGGAACACACTAACAATTAAACTAGTTATTTTTCTTCAATTGCTCAATCATGGATTATAGTTCAAAAATATTAATCATAATTATTTTTGGTAACAGCATAAACCTGACACCACAAGTAGATCAAAATTAAATAGATACACCCACCACTACTATTACTTTGATTATTGATTTGAACCGGTAAATGATGGGTTTTATGCATTGCTTACCTTTGAAGCATGTGATTTTTCTGCTGTGTCAAGCTTCTTCAGAAGTTCATTTTTTTCATTCTGCAATTGATCCAAATCCCTCTGCATCTCTTCCATTTTGTCCTCTAATTTACCTATGACATCGACTTTTGTTTCCAAAGCATCACGGCTTCTCAAGATTTCTTCTTCTTCCATTTTTATCTTCAAAGCCTGCTCCTTGGCCACACGGGTTTGTGCCTTTGATTTCCTCGTTAGCTTCTGAAACTTCCTCCGAAGCATTCTATTCTCAGATTTCAAACGTTCAATCTGTTCTACAACTCTGAGATATTGAGCAACAAAACTCTCCAACCTCCTATTCTGTGTCTCCATCGATGAAATCTCCCTATCCAAGAAGTCAACACGCGCAGTCTCAAGTGACAACATGTTTTTGATCTCCCCAACCTCCATTTCTTGCTCTTTCAAACCACAATAACGATCAAGCTGCAAACGCAAGGCCAACTCTTTCATTTGCATACCCTCAATCCTGCTTCTTAAGCCATTAATCTCCTCTTCTAAACATGGGGAACTTTCAGCAACAACACTTTCATCCAAAGTTGTGCTATTTCCTTCATCTTCCATACAACAGAGGCTATGGCTATGACTATGACAACTTTCTTCATATGAAGGGTCGTGGTGGGAATCGTTTTCATGGGAACTTGCTCCATTTGGTGATAAAGAAGATGTTTTAGAGAGGCTTTTCTTCGCCACGAACCAAGCATAGACAAAACCAGCAAAAGAAACAGCCAAAGGAACACCTGCTTTGAGGATCACTGGCTTCAGGACCTCATGCTTTGATGTTGAGTTTTCCATTCTGAAGAGAGAGACAGGTATAATTTCAGAGATTTTGTTTTGATAAAAAAACCCAATGGAAGACACTAAATATATTGATTTGATTCTTGCTGTGTGTTGCGTTAGCAAAGATTTGAAAGATGGTTTCCTTTTAGAGGAAGAAGCACAATGATATAGCTTTTTGACTTCCCCTGGAGGCCTTCTACACCACCAAATGCTGTCAACTACCTTCTTCTTCATCTTCGGAATCTAATTCTTTTCTGAATTAACAAAAATTTTGGCTTCTTTCCTTCTACGGTAAACCATGCACATTTCTAAAGCTTGAGCATTTACAGGGATATCCATTGGGAATTACCAAAATGAACTGCATTTCGCTGTGAAAAATTATTCCTTGAATGCTGTGATTTCACATAATTTCATTATTAGATCAACTGTAGTAGTAAGTATGATGATTTTGTGTTTCGGGTTTAGGATTTATGTGTCATGATACTAACTAAATCACTATAAAACTTAGATATAGTTTTAAGTCTCCCGATTTAAGATAATTAATTTTAGTCTTTTAAAAAAGTTTAGGAAAATTATTTTTTTTTCATTCATTCTTCTTTTACATCATCTTACTTTTTTGAGGCAGGGAGAGTAAGGAAAGGAATAATCCTTCTTTTACTTTTTGTTGTATTTTTATCTACTTATATTTTTTTATATACTAACTATTGATTTTATTTTATTTTTGTGTTAGTGCGTTCTTCATTGGCAACTTTAATATTATTCTTTCTAATTTAATTTTGGAAAATGTTCCAGAATAAAAGAGATCATATAAAAAAACTTTAGAATTCAAACTCGAAAATCTTTTAACTTAAACTTTATGAAAAAAATTATAGTTGACCGTGTACTTCACTAAATGATCTGAGATCAATTCTATCTTAAAATAGACTTAAAAAAAGTTAGTTTAGGCTTCTGAATATCCAAAAAAAAAAATGTTTTCAAATGAAAAAAAAAAAAGTTATTAATCTTAGTACTCTCACTGTGAAATTCTCGGATAGAATAATTTAATTTAAATAAATTAAATTTATTATTAGTGAGATATGCTTGAAATATAATTTCAGATTATGAAATCAGTGATTCAATAAACTTTTCAAGGATATATAATTTATCATTTTTTGCTATCGTTTGCTACTTTATGAAACTTTCTTTCAATATTTGTGATATCCGGAAAAAAGAAGTAAAGAAGAAGTTAACTCTGTTTCGTTTAAATACCTACTTTTAATATTTTCTTCATTTAAATAATTTGAAACCGTATTTATTAAAACATAGACTAAGAAAAATCTTTAACTTTGACTTTTTTTTTTATTCGCTTATAAAGCTTTTTTAAAAATTAGGTTATGTTTTTTAATGTCGGTGCTTCAAATTCTGAAAAGTTTAGGGGACCTTTTTTTTTTTCTATTCTGTTGATAAATAGTTTTAAAAACTTAGTTAAATATTACGAAGTTATTGAGATTCTCAAATATTTATAACTATTTTTTTATAGAACTTAATGTTCTTAATAAAAAAGCTTAGAGTCAAAATTTTGAAAGAAAGTGATGTGTTGATAAAAAAAATGTTAAATGTTTTTAATTTATACTTTATATATAAAAAGTTTCATCGTATCTATATTTATTTTTTAATTTTATTCTATAAGTATATATTTGTTAAATTAAAATAATTACTTTATCAATTATATTTTTAATGTGATTTTTTTAAATTTAATCTTTTTTTAAAATTTGACTATTATTTAAACTTAACCATTCTTTTATTTTAAAAAATACATATAAAATAAACAAAAAAAATTACAATAAAATTACAAAAATTATTTTAATTTTATAATTATAATAATAATAATAATTTTATTTTCCTTTCGTAAGCTGACTCGATTTTCAAAATCTAAACTCAAGTACATTTCTTTTTTGTTTTTGCTAATATTTAATGTTTGATAGTTAATTTATTGTGGTGTTCAATAATCCTAAACAAAGCCCCACTTTTAGAGGAAAAAATTAAATCTTTAGAATTAGAAGCTTCGTAGTTTAGGATAAACCCACTTAACTTTAAAGAACCACATTTCATCCTTATATAAAGAAGAAACGAATCTTTTTTAAGCTTTAAAGAGTTCGTCTGTTTTTCTACGCAAAAAATGTTACTTTGTTAATGTGTATTTTACTGGTTATTTTATTTTTACATCAGTATCAGTTACTTAATACATCTCGAGTGGTAAACTATTAATTATGTGATTTATAAGAACACAACTCTCCTCTTCTTGTTACAGATTAAATTGATTTTTTTTATATATATATATAGACTATTTTAGTCATAAAAAACTTAAAACTATATACTTCAATTGCATGATTATCATTATTCTCACTTTAACATCTGATTCAAATAAATCTAATAACAGGGTTTCCAACATGAGCATACAAGAAACTCCTTGCACGGGGATAATGGAAGATTGGAGTAACATCTGCACCAACTGGCTGTGTTGCCCGCAGTCATTATTAAGCCTCTGGAAGCAACCAATTTCTTTCCAGACCAAATCAGGATGCCTTTTTCTTTAGCATAAACTGAAACAGCATCTTTGGTAATTGATATATATTAACATCTTTGGGATGTGATCACCAGTTCACCAACAATGGCATGTGCCAGAAAAAGGACACAACAAGTCGCATGAACAAATATTCAATTGAGAGCTCTCAAATTCCTTGAATATGAATTAAACTGCAGAAGAATGCATGGGATTAACAAGATCATCTAAGGCAGTTGATTATCAATAAATTAAATCTCCCCGATGTGTATGTATGATTTTCAGTCACAAACTCAAACTAGAAATCCGAAATCCAATGACGTTACTAAATTGGCTTGTTTGGCTTGTTTCTAAATTGGCCTTTAAATTGAATGTTAGTTCCTTCAGAAACATGTTTGACACCAATATTACCTGCCCACTTCCATTGACCTTTTCATTGAGTGAAATAAAGACATAAGAACATTGTTTATCCTTAATGCAAAAAATGGCACAATCAAAAATACTAGCACATAAAGGACAGTGAACAGAAACACAGAAACATGACCTGATCTTGCCACACTTATCAAAGTAGGTGCAACAGAAATTGGTACGATTTCATTATATACAACATAAAAATACTGACCACCTGAAGCAAATCAAGAAAGTTCAAATCCGGCATTTGAACTTATAGCATATAGAAGCTTTGCTCTCAAGGTTCCTGGACGTTTGTATGTCGGAAGCTGTAATCATTGAGAAATAGAAAATAAAAGCATAAATAATTCAGAAGTATGACAAATTGACGAGAGATTGCCTGAAAATACCAACAATTTTGTCTTGAGTGACTCCATCACTAAATGGGCATGGTTAGTTAGTGGACATACAAATGTCCGCACTTATTACTAAGAAACCTATTTATATGATATTTTGAAATACGAGATTATGAAAAACTCAAGATTGTGATGCGTACTCATAAACAACATAAAGATCTTGACTTTCAAGCATCTCATGCCAAACCCCAAATACATTATTCATAAAATCTACAAACCCCTGTGCTGGAGGCTCCTCACTTCACAAATGTACCGAGGGAGAGTAATTATATGTAACCTTCCCCCATTGCACAAAGCAACGAAGCAATTTAACAACTAACCAAGGCAAAACTTTACTGTTGTGTCAAGGATCTCCCTCCTTATTCATAGATTTAAAATAATAATAGAAATAAAAAACCGTGGGAATTTAGAAATCAATCATGGTAAACGACTTCTCCTAAGAACAAAGTTAGGAAAGTGTTTCCCTGTTACTATATCAGTAGTACCTTAAGCGTATTGTAGCAGGTTGAAGCTGATGGAAGCCGATCTACATCCTGTCCTCCAATTGTTGCCCAAAGAGGAACATCACAAGCAACCTGTGTAAGTAAACAAATAAACATCAGTGCTAATCAATGAAATCAAGACGTTTTATGATTAAAAAAATGCATCATTTTTATGGATTCATCTAATAACTGGATCTTGATGTTGCATAGGAGGGAAAAAGAATAACAGAAATCCTAGAAAAAAAAAAGGCAGGTGACAAGATGAAGGCCTGAGTATCTCATAGCAAGCACTTAAAGCACTAAATATCTAATGGAAAGCTTCTTCATTTGTAACATCGAGAGCAACAAATTATTTTGGATAACTGATTAGAAGAGTTCAAGACGTTTTGCTTCCTAACTCAATTGCGGTGCTTAATATACTCTGCGTGAGCATGAGAAAAAATTCAAATATATTTTAATCATTAAAGGACAGAACAGAATGGGAACAGAGAAGGCTTAGTATAAATGATTTTGAATGTCCATCAAACATAAAAGATTAAGAACATACCTTGTGGATGGTTAGTGGTGGCTGCAAGTATTTGAACCCAAGTAATGGAGCACGAGAACAACTGGTGACAAATTTAAGAAGCATACAACGCTCTTGAGGTTCAAATCCTTTAATTACCTGTACACAATTGGCAGAAAGCAGAAAATGAATAAGGATAACTTAAAATTAGCATCTGCACAAATAATATGAATTAACTCTTAAATATAATTCATGAAGGTGAGAAAAATGCTCAAAAACCACGTGTGTTCAACCAAAAAAATGGAACCTAATAGCCCTTTCTAGGAGAGGAACAGAGGAATGAAAGACCCCTGATTTTTTAACTTTGTATTTTAGGATTTACTTCATCTATAACCTACCGATCTTAAACAACAGAAAATATGAAGAAATAACTTTGACTCTTGTCAAACATCTATATAGTAACACAGCCATTGTATCATTGTATGTATCTGACCTGTTTGAATTCTAGAAGAAATATTTGATTGTTTGTTTTGAAATGAAAAATGAAATTATCTTTTCCTGTTAGTTTTTAAAGGAAAAACTAATGCCCTAAAGTCCCATAATTATTTTTGAGAGAGCTATCCATGGAATGGAATTATTACCATGTCAAGTCCAATTTACCCCAATTTATTAAAAATAATATAATAAAGGACGCAACTTTTTACAACAAATCTTTAATTCTTACTTACAAGCAAAATCACAAGAAAAAATCTGCAAAATTTTCCACGTATTAGTTATATGATCACCATGCACAAAATTGGGTTTGATACTAGTAAATAAAGCAGAACAGAAGCAATATCATCAGCTTAAATAATTTGTTTTGCATGGACAGTTTTAATACAAAAACAACTGGACAAATATTCATGAGAACTGTACATGTTTGGGTTAGGATCCAAGTACACACGGTTGAATACTTAGTCAAATTACACTGTTAATAACTTTCCACACAATGCAAATTTAATCAATCCAACCGTTGATTTTTATTATATTATCTCAATTATCACATATATAAAAAATAAATAAAAAAAAAAACACTTATTGAGAAGACAATACCTCCCAAAATATCTTGATTGTCCGGCTTCCCTCATTGTAACCACCAGTATATCGAGTGTTATTTTTCAAATCATCAACATCAATATCATAATTGCCACCTGAAAGCAACTGCATTCCTATATAGCTAAGAAATCATGCTGGTAAAATTAACTGACTAAAATGTATTTTTACTATATAAATATTTTTCACATTGGGTGTAGTTGGTGAATAAATGACTCTAGATTTGGGGACTCTAATAGAGTATCTTTCTCTTATTATATTCATTTGAACAAATTAAATAGCTACTTCAATACTGATACAGCGGACAATAATACTAAATGCAGAATTCTGTCACAAAAATGTCCTGATGCCCTTTGTACAAGAAAGAAGAAGAAAGAGTAAATTTGCAAAAGAAAACCATTTCAACACGCTAAGAAAGAGAAGATACCTGATTAAATTCACTAGCATTGAATAACTTCAACCAGGATGGAGATATAAGATCAGTTAACCCTCTATAAAACGCATTTGAAAAGGGCAACATCTGCAATTTCAACATGGTCAAATATATATCCATGATACAACAGAGAATACAGAAGTGAATAACCTGCATTATACTACAGTAAACAATAGTAAAACCTGTTGGTTGAGTTTGTAGTCTGCCATTGCATGCATGTATTGCATCTTGTTCTCGTTCGTTACAGAAATATCTTTGCCACCAGACTTAAGTTCAACCACATACCTTTTGCCCAATGATTCTTCAGTAACTGTGAAATCAAGACAGAGCTCCGTGACATCACCGTCATAATTCTGCATGAATGAGTATGTGAACCTTCCAGTAGAATGGCAAAATGCCAGAACACAAATACACAGTATCCACTAAAGTCAAACAAACAAAAGCTAAATTTTAAAAACAATCATACAATAAAATGCAGTACGAAGAACATTACTGAACTTTTAAGGATGTCATGAATAATAGTGTTATTGTAGAGTTATATAACATCCAGTTACTACACCTAACCAGAAAAAGACATGGACTCTTTGAACAATATTTGTATACAATATTAGTTATGCTTTTCGTAGGATTGCAAATGGACCTGGCTTGTCTACAGAAGAAGAAAAACTGTAGGGGTCAAGCCATCAGCAAACCAAGTAAAAATTCAGAAAACATGGATCCTATTATAAACCAATGAATCGTTTTGAATGTCCTGAATCCTGATTAGTTTTGACAAAATATTTATATGAATTAGATGCAAAACATAATGGATTTTTCTCATGGTTTACCTTGACATACATAAGATTCCTGTATAGCTCTGGATCAAGTGTTGATAATTCATCAAGAAAACTATATCGTCCCAAAAGCTTTTGTACAAAAACATGGGAGAAAGAGTAATCAAGTAATATTCCTTCATATAGAGCTTTCCCAACTACTCGTCCAAGGAATTCAATCATCTGAAGACCATTCTCCAAATATCTGGCAGAAGCAGTTGGAATTAGAAGCCTGTCTGAAGTTGAGGTTTGGGAAAACAGTCCATATCTAAGACAAAAAGGACTAGGTGTCAGTTTACAAAGTCAATTCTTAAAGATGCAATAACCAAGAAATAAAATTGACAAAGTTTGAAATATTTTGTCAAACTTACTCAGGAGCAAATGCTGCTTTTGATAAGTCAGTCAGAAACTCTTTAGATAACCCACCATAGTCTAGGCCAGCCTCAAGAAGACCACATTCACTAACAAATGATACATGGATGGATGACTTCAACCTTGACCCAAGGGAATTTAATTGCCGAAATCCATCTTCAACAATATGACCCCGACGTATTACTATCTCAATGGCTCGTGAACCAGGTTCAGAAATTTCACCGGCCATTTTTCGAGATGCTTTATCCATCTTGATGAATTCACGAAATATCTCAACTCTATTGCAGTGTTTAAAAAGATGATTGAGTTCCTTCTATAATCGATAGTAGACCATATAATGTCTTAAGCTCAATAAATGTCATGATTTTGATGACAAGTTGCAATCAAATATTCCATCTGAACTCAGTTACTCAACTTTTCTTAAAAAAACTCCATCATATTGATCAATACTGTCATTAACAATAGTTTATTCCTATTTATTTTCTTTACTTGTGTCTTTCTAATGTTTATCATATAGTGTATAATTCATACATAAATACAACCACTCATGTAATACAATGTCCATTACTTCATAGTATAAATGAATATTATTTCAAAATGATTTTCATGAGCATATAAAATTTAAGATAGTTTGAAAGATAAAGTGATAATATCAGTAATCTTCTATAGTGTAGTCTGTTTAAAGATATTTCATTTGACCAGCCAACAGTACAAGGAACAAAAAATAATATATGAATGTACCTTGAAATGTTAATTTAGTCTATACAAGCTCGCTCGGTGACTTGACAACCAAATTAAGATCATATTTTTATGTAACTTATAATTTCTGCTCACGTGATAAAATTTAATAAATCGATTCATTTTGGCTACAACACGGATCATCTAGCTCTTCACTTATACCTTATCCTTCAAAGAAATCAATACAATGCAACAACTGAAATGTCATAAGACATAAAGAACAGAATAGCATAATTAGATAAAACATTTATCAGTCTTCTTAATGATCATGGAATCAGTTACCTCTCCTCAAAAGGGAAAACGTGAGGAACAATAGTGACAACAGAACCAACACTCAGTGAAGCTGATGAATAATCATCATGTATCAGGTTGGCTGCTAAAACTTCATGAGTTCTGGCAGCTACAGCAATTGGTGGCCGACTTTTTCTAGCAGGAGAAAGCCACAAAGCAGGAGGACAAAATGGGTGCCTGCAATCCCTTTCATACAGTAAATGTAAGCATCTGATAGCACAATCCATTAGGGACTTATTATGATGACCACCAACATGGGACAAGCCATTATAAACCAATGTATTGAGCATAGATGCAATTTTTCTTTGCTGCTCTATTTGGAATGGAACCTAGAAACATTATATTGCGAAAAGTTAGTTTGAAAATGTGAATTAATTGATAGAAGAAGAACAGGGATAAGGAGCAACAGATCAGTTACCTGTTTCTCATAGAACTCTATGTCATCAAGAACTAAAAGCAGGTGAGAATAGGTCGCACAAAAAAGATGAAGCATAGCAAACATATCCTTTGGAATGCCTTGCGGCCCATTCCTCATAGGTTCTATGTCCCATATATCTGATGAATCGTCATTTGGTCTGCTAGGCTCAGTGTGACTGCTATTAAAGTCAGTGCAATCTGTTGCTGCTCGTGACCTACCTGCAAATTTATGAAGTACATTGACCCACTTATTAGGCCCATCTTTACTGACTTGTTTTTGCATCTTCTCAAAGGCTTTATGTTTGCTGTTTTCACTTATGTAATTATCAAAATTATGTTTGTCTCCTGAAAAAAAGGAACTCTCCAGTACACTCCACAATCTCACAAGAAATCCAGGAGTGAATGATAGCATGTTGAGAACTGATAATGAGCCACGAATTGGACTCAAGACTGAAAATATTCTAAGTACATTAGAATAAAAAAGAGCAACATCACACAATTCTAGATTTCCCAGACATTCCAGGCTACTTGATGGCACAGTCTCAGCCTTGTTTATGGAATCTCTATTAATTGATGCCAAAAGAATTTTAAGATGCCACTGCTGACAAACAGGCCTAAATTGATCCATGTATGACAATATTAAGGATTCATTGGTCGCTTCACCCTCATGCTGAACTGCATCAACTGGGTGTGTTGAACTTTCGTCATTTTGAAGGACTTTCTTTTTCTTTTTGACCCATCCAATATTATCAAGACAAGACAGCAGAGCTTCTGATAGAGTAATAACAACATGGGCATACAATCCATGGTCTAAACCTTGATTGAAAGATTCATTCTCATTCACTGTTGCTAAGCAGATAATGTTAGCAAGGGCCCAACCAACTGGTGGAATAGCCTTGAAAGAGACAGCAATCTCTGATTTGACGAACTCTGACATCTCCATCAAAACTTTCTCTTTCAAAATCTGTCATTGCCTGTCAGAGTTTGATCAGTTCTGATATGTTTTAATTCTAAATTATGAAGTCATATGATCTTATTATTGACTTGAGTTAAAAGCCAATGGAAGGCATATTCAAGAGAAAAGTTCAAAATCTAATAATTCAATTAAGACTCACTATTTTTAATTCCATCTGTCACGACTAAATATATATTATGGAGGTTTTTCTCTTCACCATCAATAACATAAAATATGTATTTAGGCAAAAAACAAGTTATTAGATAACTAAGGGTGAAAAATTCATCTTTCAATGATTATTTTTCCTTTCATAGAAAAATATGCAGTGTTTTCAGTTAGAATTATTGTATCTATATATTACAGGATATCAATAGTGAAAAATGATTAGAAGGAATATTTAAAAATAAGAGCAGAACAATTATTTGCATCATCATAATTTCAATACTAAATGATGATAATACAAATACAAAAATTAGCTTTAAAGCAAGTTTCATCTTTGATTTTGCAAGCATACAACTACAACATCAAACAATATGTATGGCATTGAAATAAAACAGCAGACTAATAATTTAGCAGGTGAAAATATTCTGCTTTAATAATGATGCTTACCAATAGAGTCTGGAAGCATGGAAACAAAATAGATTTGTGCTTTAAAGCTGGTAGAAGAACAAGGGGGAGACGTTGCACTAGCCAAGGTATAGTCAGCAGATAAAGAATATACTGCTCAGCAGCATAGTTGAAATCCAGCGTATGAGGCACTTCTGCATCATAGTTTATCAGATAAAATGGCCGTACAGCTAAAGTTATTACACTTGCAGTAATGAAAAAAATTTCATCTGCCTGGGTGATGGTCTTTGACTGGGAAGAAGGATTTTCTAATGCACTAATATATCTGCCAATAGACACATAACAACCACTTTTATCACTGCCCATGAACTGAATTAAATCTTTCACTGCTAAATCTGCATCAAAGTGGTTGTCATTTGTTATTCCTTTCCATCCTTTCAGATCAGTTAACATTACAAGAATACGCATAGCGAGAGATGTAACAACAGGAATATCTTGGGCCCCGGAAGGGCGTTTACTGAACTCTGAAAGAATAACAAAACTAAGAAAAGTCAGCTTGCGTGCCTGGTATCTCCATATTCTTCTTTCTTCAGTTGTACCAATTGCCAAAAAGCAAAAGTTCAGCTTTGAATCTAACCAAAGACAAAAATAGACCCCTTAGTAATGGTATTAATTACATTAAACAAAAGGAAAAATGGGAAGCAAGGAGGGGGGGGGAGGGACAGTCCTTTTGAACTCTCAAAACTAAGAAAAACAGCACAACAAAAAAGTATCTTCACATTCATTATTTCATATAATCTCGTCATGTAACTAAAATAAACTGACTTGAAAGTCAACTTCAAATCCAATAAAATAACATCCAAATAAGAGGATATACCAGAAGATTTCAGGCTTTCCAGTACGACGGTAAAGCACAGTTTCATAGAATCTATTCTCTTGAAGTGGACCTTCGGACGCTGAGTGGAGATAAGGGTAATAAAGAACAGAAATGGTCTCAACAAATTGTTTGAAATCCAATCTGCTGTCATTACACCAGTATAATGACTCACTGCTATCTCCCACTCTTGCTGAAGTTGTAGAGAAACTGCCTTTGTGACCTTGAAGCGCCTCCACACTCTCTGTTAACAACATTAAAAATAGCCCTTATTTCTCCACTTTGATCCAACAGAAGGTACAAATGAAAACTATAATGTATTAACAAATTGCAGTTCCAACTTTCTAATGTTGTGTTTACAGCATAGTAGGCCTCAAGTGTACAAACTTTTGTTTTCAATGACTCTAAGTTCATCGACTTCATGTTTGGAACAAAAGTAATACCAAACATAGTCTAAAAAAGTACAAAGAAATATCCTAAGAAAATTTGGACATTAAATTGCATTTCACTTTGTAACCCATTGCTTCTATAAGCAGTCAAGAAATGACACTGAATGAACAATAGCTCACAAACAAAAAAATTGACATAAAAGGGAAGTCACAACACTGACTCCATTCTGATGTCTAGGGAAAGTAAGATGTACACAAGTTGTGAGCATATAGGGTGTTTCCACAACCAGAATTCATGGCGAAGAGATCACATCAAGCTACAATTTTTCAACTGGACCGAGGTTCACTAAGAAACATGGAAACTTCTAAATGTTAGTATATCACTCAAATTATATCATTCCTCCCCCTATACTTGCCTAATAGTTTTCTGTTGTGAAAGAAAGTTGTCACATACAGTTGCTATACAATTGATTACTTTTACTCCTTTACCAGATTTCTAACTTACAGTTGAGGCTCGCTCATCTACAAATATGAGAAACCACAGCTATGTCAAAAAGAGAAGAATAATAGTTTTACAGATTCATTTTTTTCTAAACCTTGGAGTTTTC
The DNA here is from genome assembly GCF_029865625.1 of Vigna umbellata. Classification (NCBI taxonomy): domain Eukaryota; kingdom Viridiplantae; phylum Streptophyta; class Magnoliopsida; order Fabales; family Fabaceae; genus Vigna; species Vigna umbellata. The sequence continues at coordinate 28,648,062 of NC_142169.1, forward strand.
TTTTCTCTCTCAATTTTCTCTTCTCGTGAAATCATAACGTGTCAAACCCATATTAGTGTTTAGGCATTGCATTAACACTTTGATTACTTCTAGTTTTTCTTTTTCTATAATTTCACATCGCTATAAAATTCAGCACAATAGATAAATTTTAGCATTTTATCATGTCTACAATGACCCATACTCATTTAAAACACGAATTCTCTCCCTTTGCACAATATTTTTATTCATACTAATTTTACATGACTTTTGTATAAGTCATATGTTTCCTCTGCATAAGACAATCTTGTTTGAATGAGAGAAAGACCATTTCATGCAGTAAAGTTCTCCCTCCGAATATTTAATATCACTGGTTACCTAGGTTTCGAATTTGAAACCACTGATGAAGGTAAATTGTCCTTGAGCTCAGTGATAAATTAAGTTTATACATGCTATAAGCTTGTAGTGCCACATAATGTTTAGAATTTACCGTATTCCCGCGCCCAAGTGGCGTCTTAACTTTTAAAATGAAAGAAATTGAAAGAACCTGAATGAAGAGAGCAGCAGCAGCAGCTCGTTTTGCATAATTGCGAAGTTCTCTTTCCTGAGAGACCTTCTGAAGAAGAGCGTCTCGCGTTATCTCCTTCGCACTTGCTCCTCTCAGCGACACCTTAACGGCGAAATTAACAACAAGCTCCATAATCAGAAAATGATGAAAATTTAATTAGAGTAATTGATCGCGGAGGCAAATCGAGCGCAGTATTCATGCGAAATTCAGAAACAAGATTGATTGATTGCAGGTAAGAAGAACGAGTGAGTACCAACCTGCTGCTTACGAGGTGCATCCATGGAAATCACTTGCGGAGGTCAGCCACGATTCTCAATTCCGTTTCTTTCCCTTCTCCATCGCCCTCTTTTTCTTTGCTTTATTTTTAAGTTAATTTCGCTGTAAAAAAAACAAAACAAACACGGAACAGTATGTTTTAAGTTTTATCGTCACAAAAGTTGACAGCTGATTTTCTTTTATTTTGTGATTTGTGAAAACTGATTACCGTCCCTACTATTTATTGAAAAATTATTAAATTTATATTTTATATAAAAAATGCAAGCATAATAATTGAGTGTGTGTAATTATTATTATTATTATTATTATTATTATTATTATTATGATTGTTACAATTACTGTAAAGATGAGACAAAGATAAGTAGATCACGTAATTAGAGTTCTTAAAACGGGTAACTTCCACCGGTTAATTATTTAGTGAGTCAATCCAACCTGATTTAATTAATATAAAAGAAAATGAAACAAAAGAACTTTATTGTTATATATTCTAAGTCATTAAGCATTAAATTTTGTCAATTTAGTTTAATGAGATATTCACGACCGTTTCACCAAGAAACTACATATAACGGTTAACAAGGAAACTTTTAGATAGACAACAGCACCCAAAGCAAATGTTAATTTAATTAATTTGATTTCAATAAAAAAAAGTTGGATTGGTGACGGTTTAAAATTGACTCGCATAAAAAAAATTTATTTTTATTTAACTTAATTCAATTTAAGAATCATTCACTTCCGAGTTTCAACCTATTTTGACAGGAGTACTCATAAGTCTTTAAGCACGATAAAAACAATTGCATAAAATGAGATTATTTAAAATTAGAAAATATCATAAATGTTAAATAAAACTACGTGATAAATGAGAAAGGTGTTCTTTTGTAGAAGCAGTGATGGGGTTTGCTTCCTCGGGACAGAAATTGTAAATATATGACAGGGTGTGTGTTTACGCGCCAAGGATGGAGAGTGGAAATTGCAGTTGCAACATAGGATATGGTATTGCTACCGGTGTAGATAGGTGGCACCCGAGCCTCCATTGCAAACCCTTCAACTCTTCCCTTTTCCTCAAACCACCACCCTCCAAACCTCTTTCCCTCTCTTTCCGCCGCAACCTCCGCCATGCCACACACTACCTCCCCCCTGATTCCCACTCTCTCATCCACGCACTCCACGTCTCCTCCCGCGCCGCCGACACCCAACTCGTCAAGACCGTCCACGCCGTGCTCCTTAAACTCCACGAACACGACACTCGCCTCTTCAACGCCCTCATATCCGCTTACCTCAAAGTCCGCCTCTTCCCCCACGCCCTCCGCCTCTTCCTCTCTCTGCCTTCCCCCAACGCCGTCTCGTATACAGCCCTCATCTCCGCCCTATCGAAATGGCCCAACCGCGAGCATCACGCGCTCAAGCTCTTCCTCCGCATGACGCACTCCCACCTCATCCCCAACGCGTACACATACGTCGCCGTTTTAACTGCCTGCACAAGAATTCTTCATTTCCAGTTGGGCCTCCAGGTCCACGCTGCCGCTCTCAAAACGGCCCATTTCGATTCCACCTTCGTCGCAAACGCGCTCGTTTCTCTTTACGCCAAGCACGCCCCTTTCCACGATGCGCTTAAACTCTTTTACCAAACACGGCACAGGGACATTGCGTCGTGGAACACTATTATCTCTGCTGCGGTGCAGGAATCCATGTACGACACTGCGTTTCGGTTATTCCGCGACATGCAGACGACGGATGCTTTTCGAGTTGATGATTTCACCTTGTCGATACTTTTGTCTGCGTGTGCGTCGTTGGTGGAAGGTCAGCAAGTTCACGCGCACGCTGTTAAATTGGGTTTGGAAACTAGTTTGAACGTTGGAAATGGACTCACTGGGTTTTACACTAAGTTTGGAACCCTTGAGGATGTGGAGTGGTTGTTTGAGGAGATGAAAGTGAGGGATGTTATAACTTGGACTCAGATGGTGACCATGTATATGGAGTTTGGGTTGGTGGATTTGGCTCTGGAGGTGTTTGATGAAATGTCCGAGAAGAATTCTGTGTCTTATAACGCTGTTTTGTCTGGGTTTTGTCAAAACGAGGAAGGCTTGGAGGCGTTGAAGTTGTTTGTGAAAATGGTGGAGGAGGGTTTGGAGTTGACGGATTTTAGTTTGACTAGCGGAGTAGATGCTTGTGGATTGATTGGTGATCCCAAGGTCAGCAAGCAGGTTCATGGGTTTGCGGTGAAGTTTGGGTTTGGATCAAATGTTTGTATTGAAGCGGCATTGCTTGACATGTACACGAGGTGTGGGAGGATGGTGGATGCGGAGAAGATGTTTCTGAGATGGGAGGTGGAGCAGTTTAGCTCTGTGTGTTGGACAGCCATGATATGTGGCTATGCTCGAAACGGGCGGCCAGAGGAGGCCATTTCTCTTTTCCACGTTGGTCGATCCAATGAAAAGGTGATTATGGATGAAGTTGTGGTGACTTCGATGCTTGGTCTTTGTGGAACAGTTGGCCATCATGATATGGGTAAGCAAATTCACGGTCATGTTGTTAAATGTGGTTTGGGATCTAATTTGGAAGTGGGAAATGCACTTCTTAGCATGTATTTTAAGTGTGGGGACGTGGACGATGCGACGAAGGTGTTTCGTGATATGGCTTGTACAGATATAGTTACATGGAATACTTTGATCTCGGGAAATCTTATACACAGACAGGGGGGCAGAGCATTGGAAGTATGGGTGGAAATGCAGGAGAAGAACATAAAGCCTGACCAAGTTACATTTGTATTGATAATTTCAGCTTACAGGCAAACAAACTCAAATTTGGTTGATGATTGTCGTAGTTTGTTTAACTCTATGAGAACTGTTTATCAAATTGAGCCCACATCCATGCATTATGCTTCCTTCATCAGTGTTTTGGGTCACTGGGGTTTTCTGCAAGAAGCACTAGAAACTATCAATAAAATGCCTTTCCAGCCTTCAGCTCTTGTTTGGCGCGCATTGCTTGATGCTTCCAAACAGCATCAGAATAATATGATTGGAAAATGGGCTGCTCAGAATATTCTTTCCTTCAAACCTAAAGATCCTTCAACGTTTATACTTGTTTCAAATCTGTATTCTGCATCTGGGAGATGGGACCGCTCTGACATGGTCAGGGACGAGATGAGGCAAAAAGGGATTCGCAAACACCCAGCTCAAAGTTGGATCATTTCTGAGAAGAAAATACATACATTTTATCCGAGAGATAGATCACATCCTCAGGAGAAAGACATATACAGTGGTTTAGAAATTTTGATCTTGGAGTGCCTAAAAGTTGGATATGAACCTGACACGAGCTTTGTTCTCCATGAAGTAGAGGAGTATCACAAGAAATTTTTTCTATTCCATCACAGTGCCAAACTGGCAGCAACTTATGGGATACTGATGAGCAAGCCTGGAATGCCCGTTCGGATAGTAAAGAACATCCTTCTTTGTGGGGACTGCCATACATTCTTAAAATATGCATCAATTGTCACGAAAAGAGATATATTTGTGAGAGATTCTTCTGGATTTCATTGTTTCTCCGGTGGCCAGTGCTCGTGTAAAGACTGCTGGTGAAAAGCTGGCTCTTGTAGCCGGTCAACGTGATTTATATCAGTGGCCTTTGCTGAATAATTTTGTTAGTTATAGGACAGCAATGTTAGATAAGAGTTGTATTAGAGATTTTTATATAGATGTTACCACGATTTTGGTGGAACCAGTCATCTAAGGAGAAAAGGAGTAGAACAGCAAGAGGAAGTGGAAGAAAGATTCTCCTTTACAAATGTTTCTGTAAAAAATTTAGGGGTTAGAGCTCCACGGTCTCATCTGAACAAAGATGTATTTTGTCAGTTTGTTGATAACCTTTGATGTCTGTGATCTAACACAGTTAGGTATTTACCAACTCAGCTTGGTATTTTGTCGGAGTTTGGAGTATTGAAATATTTACTCCAACTACATTAATTTTTATTGTTCGGATGGACTTTTTAATTCGTGTATGAAAATAGCCTCTCTCTTTTTCCTTCAAAGTTACACTAGAGGCCATGTAATAGTTGATTTGCAATTATTTTAAATGTTTTGTAAGATAAATATCTTTTATTTCAACCAGCAACCTTTTCATTCACCACCTTTCTTCTCTACTTATTTAATAGATAAAAACAATTTTTTATATAACTTGAATGATATATATAATTCACTGTCTTATAGTAATTTCACCATCTCTAAATATATGTTAATTTTGTCACATGAGCTTCGTAGAATCAATCAAATTTATTTCAAAAAAACTAGTTATGTTATATTTATTTTTATCATTAATCCCAACACATATCAATGTTAGATGGCCGCCCAGTTCTTTTCCTGTGTTGAGTTCACCAAGTTGGTTATATAAAAAGGGCAAAAGGACACTGTAACTCTATATTTTTTCCCCTCTATTTCCATAATTATTTTTTCATTTTACTTTTTTTGTACTATTTTTTAACTTTTGGATTATTCAATCCGAAAGCAAAAATAACTAATCTGAAAACCCGTTTTTTTTCTTAAAAAAACCTTTCGGATTAAACAATCTAGAAGCATCCGGAAGCCAAATAACTTTCAGAAATCTAGAAGCCATTTTTTTAAAAAATAATAATTTCATAGTCCGAAAAATCAGTTTTCACTTTTGAATAGTATAATTTAGAAGTCGTTTCTTATTTTTAGATATTTTTAAAAAACAAAAATACTTTCGAGATGTGCAAATGTAAAAAAATTATGGAGATATAAGAAGAAAGTTACAAACGGAGAGGAAGAAACTGGCATAAAAAGATGTTGGGTGTTACTCCCTCCACCCCCACACGTCTCTTCCTCCACCTCCCCAATTTTCTAAAATGCCAATTATATCCTTCTAAAATGACAATTATATCCTCAAAAGTTAAAATTTTTTATTTTTATTATTTTAATATTTTAATTTATTTAAAACTTCTGATTTACTTCCCTCTGCACCTCTTCCTCTCTTCCATTTTCGTTTACCTTTCTCTCTTCCGTTAAGCTTCTTCTCCACCTATAACAAATTCATATTTTAACAAATTCATATTTTAACAAAATTATTACGTTTAAAAACTAACCATATATAACATTTAAAATTATAAATTTAAATATAAATTACTGTAAATAAAATAAACAAATAAAATAAAAACGAAACGTAAAAGGAACACTGCCTCTGGACGGATGATATCCTTCAACGGATGTCAACATCCGTTGAAGGCAAAACGGATGTCGACATCCGTTTTGCCTTAAACGGATGTCGACATCCGTTTTGCCTTAAACGGATGTTGACATCCGTTGAAGGATGTCATCCGTCCATAGGCAGTGTTCCTTTTACGTTTCGTTTTTATTTTACTACGTTTTGCGGCTCATGCAAGGATTATAGGCTTGGATATTAAAAGGATTATTGGAAGTATGGGAAGGATTTAGGGTTTAGGATTATTGGAAGGATTATGACTACGTACCTGGAGAGGAACCACGACAAGGACACTACACCATAAACGCACTGCACCACGTACTGCACCGAGAACAAGAAGAAGATTGTTTGATAATTCTTTTCACGATCACCAAGCTTTGTAGAAAAATATTTTACTCATACAAGAAACTACGTAGGTTATCAGTGAAATATGTTATAAATGAATAAAATTAAAAAACAACAATTTTAAAAATAAAATTTTACTGAGGGGCAAAATAGTAAAGGAAAGGTGGAGGAAGGGGCAAAATAGTAAAGGGGAGGTGGAGGAAGAGATGTGTGGGGGTGGAGGGAGCAACACCCAAAGATGTTAATCAGATGCTAATCGAGCCCATACCGATGGATATTGTGAGAAAATTAGAGTGATTCATCCTACAACTCTAAATATCATCTGCATCTTCAAAAATTTTACTTTAAACTTTCTAACATATGCATTTCTAACTTTTTCAAAAAATTTATCTTTTAATTTTAATAAAAATATTTTTATTTTGTTCTTTTTTTCTTTAAAAACACTTTAATAAATATATTTTTATTTCTTCTCTTTTTATTAAACATCACCTTAATAATAATTTAATTTAATTTAAAATGTAAATATTATTTAATATAATTTTATATTTTAATAATTATTAAAATAAATTTATATTATAATAATAATTATATTAAAAAGTAAAAAGAATAAATAAAAAATAAAAAAAATAGAAAAAAGAAAATAATAATAATAAAAAATTTGATTTGATATGTTAAAATATATTAAAATATTAAAATAAATGACGCAATTATTAAATTTTAAATACAAACAAATTTTAAATATGCTAACGGTTTTGTTTTTTATTTAAATTTAATAAATATTCAATTTAATTAAAAATAATAATATTATTTTTTATATTTTTATAATTTAATAATTATTAAAATATGATTTATATTTTTATAATAATTTTATTAAAAAATAAAAATAAAAATAACTAAAATAAAAGTAATAATAATGAAATAAAAATAGTGTTTAAAATCATATTAAAAATATTTAAATATATTATATTAAAAAAATTATTAAATTAAATAATTATTAAAATTTAAATAAAAAACAAAATTAAAATTTGTTAATCGAATATAGAAATCCGATAATATATTATTCGAATATGATATCCGATTAAAAATCTTCTCAAAATTTTATATTTTATTTAATTTTAATAATTATTTAATTTAATTTAATATTTTAATATAATTTAATATATTAAATGTGATTTTAAATATTATTTTTATTTTAATTATTTTTATTTTTACTTTTTAATAATATTATTATAAAAATATAAATTATATTTTAATAATTATTAAAATATAAAAGTATAATAAATAACATTATAATTTTCATTTAAATGAAATATTTATTAAATTTTAAATAAAAAACAAAACCGTTAGCATATTTAATTTTTTTTATTTAAAATTTAATTTGTTTAATTTATTTTAATATTTTAATATATTTTAACATATCAAATCAAATTTTATATTATTATTATTATTTCATGTTTTCTATTTTTTATTTTTATTACTATTTTTATTTTTATTTTTATTTTTTTATTTTTATTTTTTTAATATAAATATTATTATAATATAAATCATAATTTAATAATTATTAAAATATAAAATTATATTAAATAATATTTAAATTTTAAATTAAATTAAATTATTATTAAGGTGGTGTAGAGTGAAAGAAAAAGAAAGAAATAAAAATATATTTATTAAAGTTAAAAATTACATTTTTTGAAAAAGTTAGAGGTAGATTATTGATATGGTAGAAGGTTAAAAAAATGTTAGAGGGTGGGATGAAACTCGAAAAATTATCTTGAATTGGTTTTGGGCTTGATGTCAGAGAAAGACGGTTAGACTAATTCTTTTTGCACCTCAATGTTTTCTTATTGCACCGCATAGGCGTGATGGAATAACCATTTTATACCATTTCTTTCTCTCACTTCCTTTTCCTTCCTTCTCTTTATCCAGTGGCGCAACCCCCTTTACCCATCATCACTCGCAGTTCAACACATATATATTTAAAGGCTCATGCAAAAGTCAATAACTAACTCAAAGAAAGGGATTTAAAAATGACCGAGCAAGCAAACTACCTTTATTTTTAATAAACATAGAAATTACAAGAAAATTAAATAAACTTATTTTATGTTCTTATAAACAATAAATTATTAATTATAATTTTTTTTAATTTATATTTCACATATAGAATATATATATATATATATATATATATATATATATATATATATATAATGTGTAGAATACTGTCAAAATCACTAAATATTAATTACAAAATATTTTTTAGCCTTTTAATTTCTGAAATTAGATTTATCTTCAATTTTAAATTATTTTTATTTAAAACTTTATTATGAATACAGTTCTCGTAATCAAAGAATATTAAAAGTGTGTTGATGTGATAAATGATATTATTTCTTATCAACACTTACTCATATAGACATACACAGTTTGTTACATTAACAAATTTTTTAACATTGTTTCCTCGTAAAGATTAAATGTATACGTAAAAGAAATTGAGGAAAAGGATAAAAATGATTAAAAGTTTAACTGAAATCCTATTTTTCATAAAAGTTAAACAATAATTGAACATTATCGCTTCATTAAAAAGCATCGTGCAACAATTTGTCCACAGTGAGTACAAATTTTATCATGCAACTAAATCAAGTTTATTAAATCTGAAACTCATGACCCTAATATATTACATAACTCAGTAAAAGAAACAACTAAAAACCTATTTCTCAATAAAAAGACGCAATTTAGATTGGATTTGGATAAAATCCAACGCATAACGTAGTAAATTAAAAGTTGTCACGAATGGTTACGTTTAATTTTGCTTCAACCTGTGAATTGAACACGAGAAATGGGCCTACTTATTTCCATCTTTCACCCTCTCCCACCTCTCCTTACCCTCTTCACAAGAAACACTTACGCATGTTTAGTGTTCACCATATCACACCAATTAAACAACAATCTTAGCCAAACAATCTTTCTTAACATTATCAATAACTATGTTCTATGTGGTTGTTGCTTCCTGTTGATGTTCAATTTCGGGAATTGATTATTTTATTTTTTTCAATTTGTTGGTTTCAGATCTACTTGTATTTTGTATATTTTATAATATTATACAAGGGTCAACTTTTTGTTGTTGTTTAAAGAGATTTCGGTGCCGTTGCGTCAAGCAGTTTAATTAATATAAATGAACTGAGTGAATAACACGCTGCTTTTGGCCTTTTGTCGAGGCTTCACTCGCAGCCCCTCTCCCAATTTCTTTTTAAATACAAAAAATGGAAAATGTAGAAAAGTAAATAACACTTTGGCTGAAATATATTTTTATCTTAAAAAAATGTGTTTTTTCGGAAAGCTTGCTGTGCTTTTTTGTTTGTAGAAAGTTATAGGTTACATCTCTTTATGTAGATTGTTAGAATTGGACACATTTTACTACTGAAATTATAAAAAAAAAATCACATCTCAAAAAGGAAACTTGAAATCATATTTAAAATAATTAAAAAATAATAATCTCATAAACAACAGTCTAATGAGTACAACAAAAAATCTTGCCCGTGTTATATATTTGAACGAAAGGATACAAAAATAACGAAAGGCGTTAATTTATAATAATTATAAATTTTGAACGATTGTAATGATTTAGTTTAGTTGTATAATATATAAAGAATAATTAAATTGTGTTTAAAAAATATACAGTATTATCTATTAAAATAATTACAATGAAGTGTATATATATGTACAAAATTTATTAAAAGGTTTTGGGTTGGGATTGGGATTTTAGTAGAAGTTCTTTATGACCACTCAAATTACATGATTTGGAAAACGACGTCGTCTCAGTCCTGTCAATTAGAATAGTGTTCGTGAATTAATGTTTTATTATGGTATGATGTAAAAAATAAACGCATGTTTACATTTAGCAACGTATTAAAAACTTTTTCTTAAAAGGTCATTACTTCATGTTTGTGTTCTTTTGAACTTTGAAGAGAGATTGTAATTTGCACAATACCAAATTAAGAAAAATTCCAAACCATATTTATAGCAAATTTCATCCATAAGTTACTGTGTGCGATTGTGCTTCGGTTGGACTGTTGGAAAAATAAAATATTACCGTTTTGGGACATTATTTTCCCTTTTTATCACAAGATGTGAGCTTTATACTCACCAAAATAAAGATGATGAATATTTCAACCATATGGATTAATCTGCTTAAAAAGCAGAATGTTGCGTAAAACTGTGAAGTTATGGGAAAAACTGTAAATATTAAAATTATAAAAAGAAAATTGGAAAAGTGTGTCATCATGGCTTGACCTCTAACTCCCGTTGATGAAATAAATAGGAGGTGGCATGCATAAGAATTATGACTTATGAACTTCTACTAAATTACCGTTTTGCTCCTATTCAATGTCTTTTTATTTTTTAGTCAATGCTTTTCTACTCTCAGTTATTACTATCATATTACATTTATTTTTATTCTTGCCATTGTTACTACCAGTTAGGAGCTGTTTAATTTACAAAACATTATTACATTTTGAAAAACTCCTATAAAATACTAAAACCAACAAAAAAAAACTTTTAAATAAAAGTAATACAATTTAAATGCGAAAATTATTTCAATAGAAACAAATCCTTGATTTTCCTAAAGATAACAACCTTTAAGAAAAATAGGAAAGCAAAAAAATAGGGCAACACTTGCATGTAATCTAAACGAGTCGTGAAATTAAAATTAAATTATAAATAAACTAACAAGAATAGTCTTAATAAATGTGTAAAAGCGTGATCACTATATATGGTTGATATAATTAAAATAAAGAAGGTTGCTTTTATGGAGTTTATTAAACTAAAAACAATGTGTTTCTTTTTTCTATAATATACTTTATTTTTTCCATTGGCATATTATTTTTGACGTACAAACATATATTGATTAATTAATAAAAAACTTTTATAACTAGTCAAATACACTTTAATATGTGTTGTACAATATTGATTAAATTGTAATTTTGATTTGTCACTTTTATACATAGTTTTAGCTTGTGTTTTTTTTATTTTAGACTCTCTAAGTAAAGCGAAGAACTTTTGTTCACACTTTAATTTTTAATATTTGTATTAAATATAAAACTTAAAATGAGGAACGAAAACATTAAATAATAATATATTGTATATATGAGGTCCGTATGTTATAGTTTATTCTCATGTATTTCTGATCCAAAACGACACGTTTGAAGCGAATCGAAGTAACAAAACGACACGTGTGGGCTAAAACACCTGGGTTGGGAGAGAGGGAAGAAAATAAAGAGATTATTAATAAGTGGGTCGGTGAGTTGTTGGTAAGAAGCATAAGAGAGGGGTAAAAGAGGAAATGCAAAAAGTTGCATGCAAAAACTCAGATTTTGAGGGCAAAGTGTGAGGACGCTTGGCTTGATATCGCACCCATTTATTAGCAACACTTCAACGTCAGATTCCTCTGCCACCAAAACCAAAACTCTCTTCTCTCATCTCTCTCTTTCTCTCTCTCTTCACAAACAAAACACAACTATGTCTTCTGCATAGACAACAGAAACCACCTGCTTTCTGAATTCTGTAGGAAAAGGTTAACAAACAGCATCAATGGGTTCAGGGGATTCTTCGTCCACAAAGCTCTTTCTGTTCATGCTTCCTCTCGTGCTTGTTGCAGGGCTGGTTTCTGTTTTGGGTCCTAGCCCCTCTAGTTGGTTTTCCACTGCGAAGCCACCGGTGTTATTATTGAGCTCTGTTACTTCCTCAGCTGCTAATATTGGTGCTGTGACCACCCCTTCTGAGGTGAAGCAGAGAGAAGAGTTGCTGGTTGTGGCCGTGGATAATCGTGCCGGAGAGAATCTTATCTCCGATGACACTCACTTCAATCTCTCCTCTACTCCTCCATTTTCTGTTCAGGCCATACAACAACATGTGAGAGCTTTTTCTTCTTTTCTTATCATAATTCCACCCTTAAGTTTACCATTTTTCTTTCTTTATATGAATGACATTACCACAGGGGTAGGATGGGACATAATTTCGATACGACTCTACTTTACTCCTACAGAATTTCACTGTGATAATCCAAATAACAAGGGCAGCCACCCTGCTATGAGAATCCGACCAACAACACCTATTTTTAAGAACAAAACTATGCTATAAATGTTTGAATAAAAATATTATATGAGTTTGTTATAAAACTTGAATCTGATCCTGTATTCAAGTTTTCTACCTCAATTAATTAGTAATTTATCTGAGTATTTAAGTTTTCTTTTCCGAGTTTTGTCCGGTAGAAAAATAGGTAGCAGTGTAGGTTATGGAAGCTTCTAAGGTGAAATTTTCGTTAAAAATGTCAGATGATTGTTACATTTAAGAAGGAAAGAATGTACAGATAGAAAGAAAAGAATGCAACTAAAGCACTGAGAATGTTACAGACCAGATACCTTAACTTTTTCTTTAATTTTGCAGAAAAGATATAGGAGTTTGAATAAATCTGTTGTGGGATAAAACCCAAAGGAAGGGAGAGAGATTTTATCCTATTATTATACAATTTGACTGTGTTGTTATTCTAATTCTATTATTTTTAAAGTAAAATTTACAGAATAAGGAGATGCAATACCACAGTCTAAGTTATAGCAGAAATGAAAACATCGATCTCACATGGCACTTGGTCGATGTATAAAATTTTCCAGATTGAATTAGTAGAATGAAGATAAATTTGGAACATGAGGAATTAAAAATTGATATTTAACTGAACCTTACTCTTTCGTCTACGCACTGCTATCATATTATAATTATATATTTGCTTTATTTTCATCTTTTCGAGACAACTTCTCTCTGTGAAATGAAGGAATTGAAATAATGCAAATTGATCTATCAACTTGGATGTTACTCTGTACTTGTTGCCTCAGTGTTGCGATCCAAGGAGCTATTTGCGTATTTGAGGATTTTAAGACCTATAATATATGACTATCATGTCCCCTTGTTGAATATACTAACTTCGTAAATACGCAAAGAAATGCGAATCCCCATCCCTTGGGTTTTCACTTTTCAGATACTTTAGTTGGTTTTCAGTGTGCAATTTGTTTCTACGAGTTACCAAAATAAATCGCAGTGATAAATATTTGGCTGCGTTTATCTTCTAAATTATTTTTTGGATGATTTCCATTTTAGATGGGACTTAGTTCAATTTCTTATGCATGGATTCAACTCTCACACTGCAAATGTAGCAATGATTTCGAAAAGGTTTAAATTTAAGAAACTAGTTGTCAAGTTCCGTTTTAAGAAAGGAAATAGAAAAGAAGCGACTTGTTAGGCAGAGAATTGTAGCATGGTTGAAATTAAAAGGCTATCCATTTATGAGTTTTAAATAAAGGTGATGACGACCCGTCATTTTATTTACCAGAGCAGGGATGAACAAAACGTTCCCCAAAATTTGGGCAATGTGAGTTCCGTGAACGAGTCTTATGTTCCAGCAGAGAGGCCAAAACTGGAAAGAAAATTCAGCATCTTAGACAGGACCGAAGCAGGTCTAATAAAAGCTCGAGCTGCGATTAGAGAAGCAAGAAACGGAAATCAAACGCAAGATACAGACTACGCTCCTATTGGACCAATGTACATGAATGCCAATGCATTTCACAGGTAAAAGAAGCAAATAACATTAGGACTTTGTCGGCTTAACAAAAGTAAGTAAGTAATTTGATTTTTGCATGTTACAGGAGTTACTTGGAAATGGAGAAACAGCTGAAAGTGTATGTGTACGAAGAAGGGGAGGCTCCGGTTTTTCATAACGGACCTTGCAAGAGCATATACTCGATGGAGGGGAATTTCATCCATGCTATTGAGATGAACGAGAAATTCCGAACAAGAGATCCTGAGAAAGCACATGTTTTTTTCTTACCTTTTAGTGTAGCAATGCTGGTCCAATTCGTGTATGTACGAGACTCTCATGACTTTAGCCCCATAAAAAAAACTGTCACGGATTACATCGACGTCATCGCAGGAAGATACCCCTATTGGAACAGAAGCCTTGGAGCCGATCATTTCTATCTTGCTTGCCACGATTGGGTAATTAAACCATCACTGCATTGTGCATTTTTATTTTATATTTTAATGATCATCAGAAAATAATCTTGATTGTTGTAAATTGTTTTTCAGGGGCCAGAGACTTCGCGCTCGGTTCCTAATTTGAAAGATAATTCGATACGCGTGTTGTGCAATGCTAACACTTCTGAGGGATTCAAGCCCTCGAAGGATGTCTCTTTGCCGGAAATTAACCTCCAAAGTGGTTCCATAACCGGTTTGATCGGTGGGCCGTCTGCTTCGAAGCGTCCACTCTTGGCCTTCTTTGCCGGTGGACTTCACGGCCCAATTAGGCCGGTTCTTCTTGAACAGTGGGAAAACAAGGACGAGGACATAAAGGTTCAGAAGTACCTTCCGAAGGGTGTGTCGTACTATGAGATGCTGAGGAAGAGCAGGTTCTGTCTTTGTCCCAGTGGGTACGAGGTGGCGAGTCCGAGAGTGGTGGAGGCAATCTACACAGGGTGTGTCCCAGTTCTGATTTCGGATCACTATGTCCCTCCGTTCAGTGATGTTTTGAATTGGAAGTCGTTTTCCGTTGAGGTTTCGGTTGAGGAGATTCCGAAATTGAAGGAAATTTTGTTGAGTATTTCTCCAAGACAGTATATAAGAATGCAGAGGAGAGTGGTACAAGTTAGGAGGCACTTTGAGGTGCACTCTCCTCCCAAGAGGTTCGATGTCTTTCACATGATCCTTCATTCTGTATGGCTTAGAAGATTGAACTTTAGAGTCCACGATCATCAATCACAACTCTCTTAGTTTCCCATTGTTATCCTATGTAATATGCTGTCATTTTTTTTTCCATTGTCAGAAGAAAAAATAATATTTCATTTTCCCCATACTCCATGTAAAAAAACTTCAGTTTTCAGAATAAGAAAATAAGTAATGGTACACACATTTACATTCTTCATGAGGAAAATGTTCATAGAAAATATGTGAACAGAGTCAACCTGTGTTGTTTAAGAGATTAGATACCTTTATCCATCTTACCTTCCCATTCCATCTTATACCCCCTTAGCCCTTATTCTGGATTGAAACAAAGATATGGATTGATGATATGTATATACATGGTTCGCAGTACAATTTGGTATGTGAAACAGAGGTTATTTTGGGTCAGACCAATGATTGGAATGCACGATATGAAATTGGAAAGGAAAATCAACAAACTCAACAACGAACACAAAAAGGAAGAAAATAATATGGAACAACGCACAAATTATGCTTTGAAGTTAAAACTGTTTTTTTTTTTTTACAATTTCAATCAAAACAGACGTATAATCTAAGTATGAATTTTATTTATTCATCACTATAAGATTTTTTTTTAATTATCAATGAAATTTTATTGATAGAAATAAATTTATTAATTTTTTGATAAAATAGAATTTATTGATGAATTTTACTCATGAAAATAAATTTGTTTGTAGCGTAAACTTGAATTAAACATGTATCAATAAATCTCGTATATAAGAAAGAAAAGGCGAAAACTAAAAAACTAATAATATATACATATACATATAATTAAAACTTAAAATTAATTTTTATTCGAAAATATTTGAATCATAATATTGACTTTACAAAAGTTATATAATGTGGTTGTAATTTTAAGAAGGTAACTATATCATTAAAATGATTTCGTTAATATTAATTCATGCAATAACATAGTTAAAACTATTTTCACACATTAGTTTAAATTATATTTTTTATTAAGATATTAAAATTAAATAATAATTATTTAATAAATTTAAAATATTAATTATTATTTTAAGATCTTATATAAATTTCCTATAATATAAAAGATAGTAATGTAAATAAAATAAAAATTTGTATAATTTATTTAAATAATATTTAATAATAATAATAAACTGTTATTTAAATACAACCAATATCATATTTTATTACTATTTAGTTTGTTATTGTATTACATCAATACAAGATCGGACAAACAACTAAGTATATAAAGTTTACCATACCTAGATTACAGTGTTTAATGAAACCTGCTTATGTGGCTTAAAGTGTTCTACTATAACCGTTCTCAATAATAATAAATAAGTTGTGAAATACAATCCATCTAAATTCCTCAACTTTGAGATTTAACTTTACAAAAGAGGCTGAAGAAAAATTTCAGGAATGTCAGCAAATTAGAAGAATTAGTTTACAAGAATAAATATTCAACCGGGACAAAAATTCTTAAAATGAAACATCACTGTCACTGTTAATTTATACATTTAATGTTACACTTCACCTTAACAAGGTTTCGTTAATTATTATTGTTAAAATTTAACATAATCATTCATTTTATAAGTAAATTTTATTATACTAAAATTAATTAATTAAAAGCAAACAGGCACAAAAGAGTGGGAAATGGCATGGTCGAGAGAATCCTACATGAGTCAAAGAAGACAAGCTCAGCGGACGCCACGTTTCTGACACGTGTCAGATAATCTTGGATAGATATGAAGGTAGGAGATGGTTCGAAAGATATATATACATGTCAGTACCGAGTAGCATCATAGGCTACGTGTCACACTCCCATGTCTCCTTTCTTTCCACGTGTCGCTCTCCTCCTTAACGTTTTGCGTTTCAAAACCTTATATATATCTTCACCCATGGTTGTTCATTCATCAACCTTCCATAAGTTCATTCAAACACAACTCACAACCAGCTCTGACACTCGAGACAACATCGTACAATCAACCCATAAGATCAATGGCGTCGGGACAGCAATTCAAGGGAGACAGAGCGGAGGCAGCGGCCAAACTTGCCGCCAAAGACATCGGCGATATCAACAGAGCGAACGAGCGCAACGACAACTTCGACCTTCATTCCGAGGCCAACTTTAAGCAAGCACGAGCAGAAGCAGCTGCGAAGCTCGCCGCAAAGGATCTGGAGGATGTTAACAAAATGAGGGACAGTAATGCCACCACATTCAAAGAGCAGCAGCACTACAGCGAGAATAAACCCGGTGTGATAGGGTCCATGTTCAGAGCCGCTAAGGAAGCGGTGGTTGGGAAGCCTCACGATGCGGTTGAGACCTGTCCAGGGGTTTACGATTCCAGCAGAGAGAGGATAACGAAGGAGCAAGGTGGGTCGAAGATGGGGGAATATGCAGATTATGCGACTCAGAAGGCGAGAGAAACGAAGGATGCAACGGTGCAGAAGGCTGGGGAGTACACGGACTTTGCGACTCAGAAAGCAAAAGAAAGCAAGGACTACGCCGCGGATAAGGCAAAGGAAGCTAAAGATGCTACAGTGCAGAAAGCTTCAGAGTACAAGGATTATACTGCTGAGAAGGCTAAGGAAGGGAAGGACAGTGCAACGGGGAAGCTTGGAGAGTTGAAGGACTCTGCTGCTGATGCTGCTAAAAGAGCTATGGGCTACTTCACCGGCACCAGAGACGAAACAAAGGTTAACTTCAACTTCCAAGACTTTTTCTGTTGAGTTATTGATTTGGTTACTAATTATTTAATGTTTCTTCCTTTTCCTTGAACAGGTGAGTGGAACTGCGGAGGATACCAGGCGAAGAACCCAAGAGGTAAGGGTGCAGGATAAGGACTATGGAACGGGGCATGGAGGAGAGAAGGTGGTGATAAAAATGGAGGAGTCTCGGCCGGGAGCGGTGGCGGATGCGATGAAAGCGGCGGAGAGGGCCTTGGGCGGCGAGATGGAGGAAGAAGGTATCCTTCGT
Organism: Vigna umbellata; assembly: GCF_029865625.1. Taxonomy (NCBI): domain Eukaryota; kingdom Viridiplantae; phylum Streptophyta; class Magnoliopsida; order Fabales; family Fabaceae; genus Vigna; species Vigna umbellata. The sequence goes on from NC_142169.1 coordinate 28,666,172, forward strand.
GTGGAGCGTCGTAGGGAGAAAATGTGAACGTGTGTGTTATGTTATGGATGAAGTATAACAGTAGTAGCAATAATAATGTGTTTTGTAATAAAGATATTTGAAGTTGTTGTGGTGAAGCATCCCCTCTAGCTTTCATTCCTATATCAACACCTTCGTGTCCACTTCTCTAGAGGATATACATACATTTAAATAAAAAGTTTGGATCACTTTTCATTTTAATAATGTGTGTGTAACTATATATACATCCGTGAAAATTAAAAACTTATTTAATAGCTTCTGCTTTTATTTTAATTCCTTCTTTATTTATTATTACATAGATATGTTCACTCGAATTTTAATTTAAGAGATATCTCTTAGGAAGAAAAGTAACAAAAAAAGGTTAAAAGTTATATTCATCTCTTAAGTTTGTCAATCAAAATTGATTTCTTTTTTTAAAAGAAAAACGTTAATCGGTTTAACATAATTCCACTTCAAATATACACACTTGACAACTATTTCTATTTATTTATATTTATTGCAACTATTTAAAAACTCTATTTTACTTACATATAATAATAAAATTTCAAATTTATGCATGTTTATTTATATTTTAATATTTATGATTATTATTATATTAATAAAATTTTTGAATGATTGCCTTTTGGAAATGATGTGTGATATAAAATTTCAACAATTCATATTTAATTTCTTTGTATTATTTTTTTATAACAAAAATGATGAAATGATTTAATTATAGATAATTTTTATTTAGTTATGGATACTTTTTATTTATTTAGTAGATAGTTTTTATTTTATAGTTAAATTCAAAAAATTAGAATTACAAAAATAAGTATAAATAATTTTTACAATAGATAATTTTTATTTATTTAGTTAATTTTTAAAAACCAAATAAAACAGTAAAGTAAAAGAAATATACAAGAGAATTTAAAAAAAACAGTTAAATTTAAATAAAATAGTAACTTGAAAGGTATAAGTGAAAAAAAAAATCTCCTATAGATACTTATATGAAAGCAAGTGCACTATAAACAAATTTATTCTACTTTTAATTTATTCGATGTGATTCGGTTCTATATCAGATTTATGGATATCATATTTACGGATCAACGAGATCTTTCGAGTTCCAAAGATTTTCAAAATAAAAATGGAATATATTTTCTGAATTTAAAAACTTATATTATTAAATTTAAATTTTAAGCATGGTGATTTAATATATAAATAAGAGTTAATTTTTAGTCTCTAAACTTCTTTAAAAAAAATAGTAGATATATTAAACTGCATTACATTTGAATTCAGCTCAAATGTTAATATTTCTTTCTTAACAGCCTATCCATATTTCTCTCTTCCTTTTCCTCCTACAAAATAGAGCATTTAGGTAACGAATCAAACTCGCACAAACAGACTCACATTATCTAGATTTAAGTGATATTATATTAAAATATCTTTTATAAAAAATAAATTAAACTTTATTACCAAAAAATAACTCATTAAAATTAACCGGCTAAAAATATCTAACAAGAACTATTCATCAAAATTAATATACTATAGTAAAAGTTAGCCTTTTTAATTTGGATAAATTCTTTAAAAGAAAAATAGAAAATAATTATTGTATAGTTGTATCTAATAAAACTTAAGCCAACCACAATTCTCAGTCACGAATTGCACCGTTTGGTTGGTGAAGCAGAACATCAATCTGCACTATCACGTGCCTGCGGTTCACATCGTTTGGTGAACGTGAATGAGAGTCTAAAACGTGCTTATGATAGAAATGAATTGTGAGCATAAGTTAATGAAAATCTGTGAAGTACTCATTTTACTCCCACGCTTTAGCAAAGCAGATCAAATCACACATTTTTTTTCTCATTCTTCAATAATATTATTTATCAGTTGCCTTAACCAATGATAAATTAGTGTAAAGTAGATGATCAATAGAAGTAAAATTGTTATTTGCTCTATAATAAACAATTTGTTTTACGACAAAATCAAAGTTTTAGGTTACTATATTTGTGCGATGCAAGAGAATCACTTTATTGAAAGATATCACTCAAATACCGAGTTTAACTAACTTAGTTCAACCTTTAAATTAAGACTAATTAAACACATTTAATAGAGAATAGTTGATAAAAAATAGTTAAATATTATTGATTATAAAATTATAATTTATATTAATAAAAATAATTTAATAACTTTCATATTTTTAAAGAAGGTTTAATGTCTCGGTAGGTCCCTATTTTCGGCGTGAATTTCAAATAGGTCCCTTTTCTTTTCAGCGTCTCAATTGGGTTCTTTTTTGTGTAAAATTGGAGCAATTAGGGGTCTGCCGTCAAATTACACAAACGGCCGTTTAAGTTTGCCTACGTGTTATTAAAAATGATTTTGAATTAATTTTTGTATTAAAAAATGAATTTGTTCTTCAAGGGCAAAAAAGGCAACAGTCCTTTCACAAGGTTCCTTTCTCTCTCTTTCTATCTCTCTGTGTTTTTCGTTTCGAGGTTCTTGATATTTCTTTCACTTGGAGCGAAACGTGCGAACACCTTCGTTCAAGGTTTCGAGATTATTGCTTTGCTCGCTCGCGCATTGCTGGAAAATGAGAAACAACAGAACGAATTAATCCACGTGTTAGAGATGCTATCAGATATGGGTGCGATTTTTCTAATCTTAGGTTTGTTAATTGTGTAGATCCTTTTCATGAGGTGAAGAGCAAGCGGGAAAAGAAAAAAGAGGTGGACGATTTTTTTTGTTGGTTTCAGCTGTTCAGGATTGATTCCATGATATCTTAAAAACAAGAAGAAAGAATCTGTCTTTGATATTCAGATAATCAAATTATCAATTCGGTTTCTTCTTTCATGACTGTGTTCTACTGCTGTGTGACAGTAGGTGAATCTGTGTGCTAAGTTTGTACGTGGATACGAAGAGTTTGTTTGACTTGAGCATTTTGTTTCTGCTAGCTGTCTCTACTTTTGTTTTTAATATTCTTGTCGGAGAAGAGCGAAGAAGGAGAAGGTCGCGTTGACGCTGGTAAATCTTCCTCCTATGGTGACCGTCATCGCCGGTGGCTGTCCTAGCTTGACGGAGCGTGGTCGCGCAACGGTCGCCTGACTGGAGATCTCGAGGGGTCGCGACGGTTGTGGACGCTGGTGCAGGAGTGCTTTGCCCGAAGTGAAGCGGGGCGCTGGGAGAAGCCCTGGTGGTGACCGGCGTCGTCGCCGGCGGTCCTGATAGCGAATAGCATCGTGACCTCTTGTAAGTTCTTCATTCGGAAGGGATTTCCCCTCCGCGCTTCCAATCGAAGAAGAAAAGAAGAACCGCGCTTCCAATCGAAGAAGAAAAGAAGAAAAGGGTTTGCCCCAGTTTGCCTTTTTTGCCCTTGAAGAACAAATCCATTTTTTAATACAAAAATTAATTCAAAATCATTTTTAATAACACGTAGGCAAACTTAAACGGCCGTTTGTGTAATTTGACGGCAGACCCCTAATTGCTCCAATTTTACACAAAAAAGAACCCAATTGAGACGCCGAAAAGAAAAGGGACCTATTTGAAATTCACGCCGAAAATAGCGACCTACCGAGAGATTAAACCTTTAAAGAAATATATTTATTAAAATTTTATATACGATAAACCTTTACCGTATGTATAATCCACGTCCTTTCATAAAGAAGAGAAGATGTTGATGGTTAAATATTCTTTTTGCTATAAATGATCAGAAGTGCCATAATTAGAAATTTGGCATTGCACTCAACATACTATTTCATCTGTGTAACGATTATTTTGTTCAATCAAAACACATACCATGTATGTTTTTGTGTAGTTTTGTTAATCAATTACTAAATGAGACAGTTAGATTAGTAACAATTATTAACATTTTTAAGAAAAAAAAATAGCAAAAGAGCAATGATGTCTGTCATGTTCTCTGCAGTTGTGTAGTTTTGGTGGAGAACGCCCTAGGACGCAAGCCACAACGTGACTATCTAATATCTATAGATGTATAAGCATCTATCTATCTCCTTCAAGGTTGTTATCTTTTGGATTCCCAAAATCTTTGCATTGGCCGCCACCAATGTCCACCAAAGTCTTCCTTATCTATCTCCTATCCTCTTTCTCTGCCGTCGCTCTTCTCTTTGCGCTGTTCCTCGCCGGAATTTCCGACTTCAAACATGATGCGTCATTGTCTCCTCCCTCTCTCAATCATGGATCCGAAAACGACAAAGTTTGGCCTGTATGTCACACCTTCGTCTCTTCTCTGTCACGCTATCGTTGTGGGAAAAAAGACTAATGCTTTCTTTGTTGGGGGTGCAGGAATTGAAGGTGGGGTGGAGAATTGCGTTGGCCACGGTCATTGGGTTTCTTGGATCAGCTTTTGGGACAGTTGGAGGGGTAGGTGGGGGAGGCATTTTCGTTCCTATGCTCACTCTTATTGTGGGTTTTGATACCAAGTCTGCTGCTGCTCTCTCTAAATGTAATAAGGCTCTCTTTTTTCTTGTTTCACGTTGTGACATGTGAGAACGTCCACAAACTTAGTTTTTTGGTTCTTGTTTTGTGACCGAGTGTGATATTGTTCACCTGTTTTCAGGTATGATAATGGGGGCATCAACAGCTTCTGTCTGGTATAACCTGAGAGTGCCTCATCCAACCAAAGAGGTGCCTATAATAGACTATGATCTGGGACTTATTTTTCAGCCCATGCTCATGCTTGGTATTACTGTTGGTGTAGCGCTCAGTGTTGTCTTCCCCTACTGGCTCATCACTGTCCTTATCATTATTCTCTTCATTGGTCTCTCTCTCATGTCATTTATTTTAGCAGAAAAGTTTACTTATAAAACAAACCATGCTTTGGCTGAATCAGTTCTTCGTTGGTCTCTGCTGATAAATGGTGGAAAATGTTCTTTTACCTTTTGACAGGTACCTCTTCAAGGTCTTTCTTTAAGGGAACTCAGATGTGGAGGGAAGAGACTCTTCTAAAGGTAAAGTTTCATTACTTGAGATCGCGGTTCTTCAACGGAATCATTTAACAGAGGCAAATGTATTATTTGTGTTTGCTAATTGCAGAAAGAAATGGCCAGGCAAAAAGCAACTTTCGTTAATTCTCACGGGGAACGTAAGTAAAGATTATATATATACTTTAAACCATTTCTTTACTAAGAACAAAAAGCACTTTATTTGGGATTTACTAATTCAACCATATTCAAATTAATTAGTACATAAGAGTTATAAAATTTTGAAATAAGAAATAGTTTTTCTGTCAAGCGTGCCCTGCGTATTTAGTTCTTAAAATGAAGATATTTCATTTTATGCGCAGTACTAATTGATACAGAATATGAGCAGTTGATTCCTAAAGAAGAGAAGTCATCAATGGTATGCAAAGTCTCATAGTTTTTCATCGAGTCATACTAGGTGATGAGGAGAAGCCTGACTTTTTTTTTGTTCTCTCCCTTGAACAACACCTCAGCAAATTTTTTGTTTCAATCTCAAGTGGAAAAGGATTTTGGTACTAATGGTCGTGTGGGTTTCTTTCCTACTACTTCAAGTCACCAAGGCAAGTCCCCCTCTCTCCAATTCACATCACAAATCTGTTCACTCATTATTTCTTTGTTTTAAGTCTATTAATTGTGGGATTGCAGAATACTGTAGAGGTCTGTAGTGAATGGTATTGGGTGCTTTTCAGCTTACAGGTACAATGGGAACATCAATTACACTAGCACTTGTTAATTACTACCATGCAGTGGGGTCAAATCCAACGTATTGACATGTACCTTTCTTCTTTCTGTTTCAGTTTCCTATTGCACTTTTGGTATTTGGCTATGAAGCAGTGAAGTTATACAGGGATTACAAAGAGAGAATGAGCACAGGAAACATGGAATACATCTGTGAGGCATCAATTGAATGGACTGTTCTGCACATTTTATTTTGTGCACTATGTGGCATTTTAGGAGGAACTGTGGGAGGCCTACTTGGTTCTGGTGGTGGATTCATTTTGGGCCCTCTGCTCATCGAGATTGGTGTCATCCCCCAGGTAAATTGCATATGCAAGAGACAGTTTGATTGACAATAATGTTGAAGCAACTTAACTTCCAAGGACGTGTTTTTGTTCAAATTACAGGTTGCTAGTGCAACATCAACATTTGTGATGATGTTTTCATCATCTTTGTCTGTGGTGGAATTCTACCTTCTCAAGAGGTTTCCCATTCCTTATGGTAATTTTCATAATATTTTCAATCTTACATCTCTTTCCAATCTGTCTTGCCTTTAAATTGTCACTTCCTACCATTTAAGAGTTTAAGTGACAGGTTCATGTGGAAACAAACAGGCAAAGATGGCTACATATTGTGGTCCACCATATGCTATGTTTACTATCCATTTTTCACTTGGCTTCCTTTTCAAAAAGGCTTCTTTTTCACCAGGGCCTTAGAGCTTGAACACATACTAAAATAATACCCTGTAGTGAAAATGATCTGATCTGCTCCATGCTTAATGCATTTCTCACATTTCTTTTGTAGCGTTATACCTCACTGCAGTGTCTGTTCTGGCTGGCTTTTGGGGACAGTATTTTGTAAGGAAATTGATGGAAGTTCTCGAGAGAGCTTCAATCATTGTATTCATCCTCTCAGGGGTCATTTTTGCTAGCGCTCTCACCATGGGTAAAGCTATTCAAATCCACAGACATTTGCTGATTTATATATATGGTTTATGCGCCAATGTTCAACTATATAATTGACCCTTTTCGTTTCAGGTGTGGTTGGTATTGACAAGAGCATTAAAATGATCCAAGACCATGAGTTCATGGGATTTTTAGACTTCTGCAGCAGTCAGTGATTCATGTAGTGTACAGCAGGTGGCAAACGAAGACAACATTGTGGAGTGTGTAAAAAATGGTTGGAAATTAAGGATAGGACAATAGGAGTCATGAATGTTGGTCAATGCCTGGTTCACCGACAAGGAGATCCTTCCTTTTCAAGTATCAAATAACGGTAGCCTGCCCTCCCTTGTGTGAAACACTGTTTGTAGTTGAATGTTAGCTACTGGCTAACACTCTTCTCATTGCAGTGCAACATTTGTTTGATATGTATATTATTTAAGTTTCTGTTGAACCTCCATTCAGTTCTAGACTCAGTATGAGAAAAGCTTGTATATTCTGGGTACGACAACAACTTTCAGGAATGTTGGTCAATGTTTGGTTGACCATCGGAAGTTCCTTTCCTCTGTGTAATAAATAAGGCTTGATGGTTCTTCCCTTTGGGAAAATCAGTCTGTGGTTGAGTTGTTATGCGACTGACTGATGGCAAAACATGACGGATTTTTTATTTCTTTTGCATCGGATCTTCACATGTCCATTGGATTGTTTAAGGTTGAAAGGTTTGCTTCTGAACGAGTAGTTCAAAGAATTTGTCTCTATTCTTGCTTGTATAACAAAGTTATTATTTGATCGCCGTAAATCAATTGAATACAATTTATCACAAAACAACTATTATGTTTCTCCCGTATGGTATGCCCGTTTGGTTAACTTCGAATGACCAACCATCAACCCAATGATCTAATTCCAAAACTGATGATTCTTTGGGTCAAATTTCATTGGGTTGAGTTTTTATGGATTGATCACTCTTGATCGATTACTATGGATCGAACTCTTCTGGATTAACCACTCTGAGCCGAGTTCTTTTGGTTGATCACTCTTGGCCAACTACTTTAGAAAGTTTCCTTGGTCCAACTAGGCCGACCTCTTGGACATATCACCTATATCACTTGTGATTGACCATCTTGACTGAACATGGTCGACAAGTTACAAAATGGTCATATTAACAATAGTAATGACAAATCTACATGTTACTACCAATTAAAATATGATTAGACTAGGAAAAAAATAAAAGCACAGAACAACTAATATAAATAAAGTTTTGAGCTTTGTTCACTTAAATGAATTTGGAGAAGAGTGATTCAGAGGATTTGAAAGTAAAATTTTGTTGTTGTTTATTTGAGTGAATTTGGAGGTAAATGAGAATGGATTTGGAAGTAAGTTTTTTTAATCTATCACATCAATCAAATCCTACACTAATTCTTACAAACTTTACTTCCAATCCACTCTCAGTTACATCCAAATCCAGTTAAATAAACAACAAAAAAATTTACCTTCAAATCATCTCAAATCTCCTCAATCACTCTCCCCCAAATTCATTCAAGTGAACAAAGCCTTAATGTATAACTTTCATAGTGTTGGGAATCCAAATGTGAGTCTAAGTCTCACATTAGATAGGAATAAGAAAATATAGCACTAAATAAAGGAGAAAGATCCATTAACTTCTTGTCTTAAAGTTTTGGGTAAAGAATGATGTCAATTCCTTATATGATTGATCTCATATCTCATGGGTAATACTTGATGTTAAATTGGTCATAAACTGTAAGTGAACCTGATTTGAGGTTGATATTTTGTTTAGCCTGTAGTTTTATAATTTTCTTAAAAGGGGTAGAGTTAAATTAATTATTTAGCTCATTGAATCACAATCTAACAAAGCATAGAGTTCATTAAACTTAAACTTCAACATATGTACGACATTTGGAGTCAAATTTCTTTTAAAAGAAAGTTTAAGTATTTTAAAATCTTAAAATGATGAAGTGTTTAAACAGTTGGTATAAGTTTTGAAGTTTCAATTTTACTTTTGTTATTATAAAAAAAAATCAAGTAGGATGATTTAATTGTTGGAATATCATGCTATATAAATATGAAAAAAATAAAATAAAATTAAAAACATCATTATAATCCATGCATAATAATTAGTAGTACAAAAGTTAATTTATTATTTGAATTTATTATTATTTAATTTAATTTATTTAGATTTGATTAAATTGATTCAGGTTAAACATTCATAATATCTAAATCAAGCAACATCTCTGTAAATTAAAATTTTAGACTTATTTTAATAAAGCTAATTGAGATTATGTTTTATGGTAAACGTAATTTAATTTTAATCTTATTTCTAATCACCATAATATGCTGAAATAAAGTCTTTTAACTCATCAAAACACGATAGTTGAAAATCATGTCCTTCTGCACCGCATTTGTTATGAAGATTCTAAACCCTTTAGAACAATACCAATTATTCAGCCATTCGGTGGTACAGTTTTGTATTCTGGAACAGTTCAATCAACATACGTAATTTTCTTTTAATATTGAGATTTAAAAAAAAAAAAACAGATTTCAATCTAATGAAAATCCTCCCGCGATAAGTTTTGCCTCTTTTATTAATTGTTTTATTTTATTTTTAAAAAATATTTATTGTTTATTTATTATCTGCGTTCTTCTTCTTATATGGGCTCATTGACGAAGCCCAAATGATAAATTCGGATTCTTATGGACTAGGCTATTTAATTTGGGCCCAGGAGTGCATTTATATGGTTTTATTTCGGAGTATAGAGAGATTCAGGGAGAATTAGGTTTTAGGGTTTACACCAAGCAGCCACAGCTGAAGCAGCAGCCATGGTCCTCAAGTGAGTTTTCATGAACACTTTCTTCTTCTTCCTTTAACTCCTTTCGTAGGATCTCATAGCAGTTACTTTCTTCTATAATTATTGGGTTTGGATGCATACACTTATCTGTACTCTAAAATCGTTGTTTGTTGTAGTTAATCTCGTTTTTTTTTTCATTATTTTTGTTCGGTTTACTTCTCCCATTCTCCATTTGTTTCAGTGGTTTGGATTTTGTTTTTAGTTTATCTCTCTTGAAGTATTATTTTTGTGATTATTGTTTCGTTCTAAAGCATATTGTGTGGAATAATTTTCGATGCGTCTAAAATTAATTCCACAAGATGTATATCATTATCATTTGCTGCTTACTGACTTCAATTCAATTCCTCAACTAATTCTCTGGAATAGTTTTGTATCTGCTTCTTTATTCTTAGTTTCTGTTTGAGCTTTTCTGACTATTAGAGGCATCAATAGGTTTTGAAAACATGTCGGAGAATGTGTTCTTTTTCTGAAGCTTTTGAACAAGTTCAGACGCATAACTCTTGTAGATTGTTGAACATAGTTTCAGCTAAACTATTCAGTGTCTTACGCATTATGTTTGATCTATGGATAATTATTTTCATAGAGGACGATGACTTATTAATGTGTTGTATTCCTGTATCAGAACTGAACTATGCAGATTCAGTGGTGCCAAGATTTACCCAGGAAAAGGGATTAGATTTGTTCGTGGTGATTCTCAGGTGACATATAATGTCTCGTTGAATTTGGGGTCCATTTATCACATTATTTAAATCTTGTCTTGTTTGATGTAACTTAATGATTGTTAGTTGTGACGGTTTTTGTTTGTCATTAGTTATGATATTGAAAAGAGGGTATTTGTTTGTGGAATCTACAGGTTTTCCTCTTTGCCAATTCCAAATGCAAGAGGTATTTCCACAACCGCTTGAAGCCATCAAAGCTTACCTGGACTGCAATGTACAGGAAGCAACACAAGAAGGTATTTATTTAATTCAAATGTCTGAAAGATGCAAAAATTAATCTACATAGAGATCCTGAACTTTTTAAATGAGAATTTCCATTGGCATTGATGAACCGGTCTAGGAATGAAAATGTTGCTTTTTTTACTGAATTTGGTGTCATCTGATTTTGCCTAGTGGATAGTAATTCGAATTTCACATGAAAAACAGATTACTGTAGGCATTCCTCAATTGTTGTGTGCATTTGGTTCAATTACTTGTGTGAATGGGATGTGTAGGACATTGCTCAAGAAGCTGTGAAGAAGAGAAGACGTGCTGCCAAGAAGCCTTACTCTAGGTCCATTGTCGGTGCCACTTTGGAAGTTATCCAGAAGAAGAGAACTGAGAAGCCAGAAGTTAGAGACGCAGCTAGGGAAGCTGCCCTTCGGTGTGTTTTTGTTAATTCCTGCCTCTTCGTTCCGTTAGATGTGTGCATATTTAATCACATTCTTAGTCATTCATTTTCTGATCAACTATTATAATTACGCTTTACTCTCTGTTCACCTCTCGCTTCAGTGAAGCTTAATCCTCTTAATAATTTCCTGCTTTATTTCTAGTGTTATGAATTTTTTTTTAGTCACATGCTTGAATCCGTAGTTCTGCTTCAGAGCCTTGCATTTTAACAGCTCTTTTATTTTCAAATGTGGATTCCACATGCATCTGATCTTGGATGTTGTGGTGCAGTGAAATTAAGGAGAGGATCAAGAAGACAAAGGATGAGAAGAAGGCTAAGAAAGCCGAAGTTGCAGCTAAGTCACAAAAAGCAGGAGGTAAAGGCAATGTTTCCAAGGGTGCTATGCCTAAAGGTCCCAAACTCGGTGGTGGAGGCGGGAAGCGCTGAGCTATTAAGTTTTGTTCCTATTTTTGCTACAATTTAAATAGTGTTGTTTTCAAACATCTGTACTGATATTTAATTTGCATGATTAATCTTTTATTTTACTGCTTAATTAAACCTGTTTTGGAGCTTCAGAAAGTACCTAGTTATTGAATGCATTCCCCTTCACGTTATTGAATGATTAATCAGCTGTTTTTAGTGGGTCGTTTTTTGGTTTCTGAATTTGACCTAGAATGGGGACGCCGAATGACGTTGCTATTCATGTTTTGCAATTATGTTCTTTATTGTAGCTTCCAATTGATTTCACCATGCACAGTGCCTGATTTGCATTGTAGGCTTGCATTACCAAACCAAATTTTGATTCAAAGCAACTATTTTATCTATATAACCACGCAGTGCCTGAGATCTCTGTTCTTCAACGATATTGCTAGCAATACGATTGTCTCATGTAGGCTTTTTCTTCAATTCTTTTGCTATTGCTGATGACGGACTTATGTTCTGATCAAAGAAAACTCCTATTCATTCAATCTAGTATATGGTATAAAATGGTCAAGATATGACTGGGTATGTTTTAAAGTATATGGTTAAAAGGTTGTTGAAAACAACTATCTTTTAGACAGACTATAATTTTCAGATTGTCTTTTTATGCATTCCGCGTAGATAGAAAGAGTTTGTCTCTTTGATTCGCATATTAACGTTGAACGTCACAACTAGGATTTCATGGGTTATGTTATGGGTTTATCTCTGCATTAACGTTCTCACAATAGATACTTTTAGTGAATTACTTCGTACACTTATCATTTTTCTTCCTGTACCCTAACACTTTCGGAATACAAAAACAGTTCCGGATTTTTTTTCCGGACAGCAATCACACTTTTATTACTGAAAAAATAAATTCTGTAGGATTTTTTATGGGATGGATAGAGAAATGTGATAGAGTGCAGGAAGCAACACCCATACTTTTATACTTGGATCAAGTTATGGATCAATTTTAAAGATCATAAAATACTGAGTCAGGAATTTTGTATTTGTAATATCACTTTACTAATAATGCACGTCTATTTATTAATCAATTTTATTGATAGATCTAAATACATTACACTTTATTAATAAATTTAACTCTTAAGAAATTTTTTATTTTAATTTTTTTAAATATATAACTAGTTTTAAATTTGGGTCTATATACAAGTTGATGTTTGTTTGTGTGTTTATTAAAAGAGATTTAAAGGTTGAAGAAAAAATATATTATTATTTTCAAGTTTATAATTAAGTTTTAAATAGAATTAATTTGAAAATGATTTATAAGTTTAGAAAGTCAATATGTTTATAAAAAATATAAATAGTAATGTTTGTAAAAAATATAGAGAATAAAACATGTGTAAAAATGTAGGATAGATTCTAAAAATACAAAGGGTGCATGCAAAAACATGTAGAGTAAAATCATTGTAAATATAAAATAGTATACAAAGAGACTGGTTTAATGTGTATTGCTAGATTTATATAATTAGTACATTGATAAACTCATAATATGTATTTTTAGGCTAATCTAATTAGTATATAAAAACACTTGTCTAATGCGTATTGTTAGATTCATCTAATTAGTATATGAATAAACTTGTTTAATGTAAATTGTAAGACTCGTTTAATCAGAATATAGATAGAGGCATCTAATGTATATTAATATATTCATCTAATATGTGAATGAACAAACTTATGTAACATATATTGCTAGACTTGTATAATCATGTATGAACAAAGATATCTAATGTGTTACAAGACTCATTTGATTAATGTATAAACATATTCATATAATGTGTATTCTTAAACTAATATAATCAATGTATGAAGTGTCTCATATAATATTTTTTGCTATGCACATCTAATTAGTATATAAACAAATTCGTCTAATGTTTTTCACTATACTCATAAACTTGTCTAATGTATATTAATATATTCATCTAATTTGTGTGCTGAAAAGAATTGTAAAATATATATTTGGGTGTTGCTCCCTCCACCACCACCTCTTGCTTCCTCCACCACCCCATTCTTCTTTTACCCCTCTCTTTATTTTTTCATTCCTATTTTATCCTTAGTAAAATTTTAGGGTTAATATTTTTTAACTTCTATCCACTCTAATCATCTACATGTATGAACCAACCATTTTTCTTTCTCTTTATCGTTCGTCCCCTCATTGTTTCATTGTTCTCTTCTTCCTCTCTTTCACGTTTCACTTCTTCCTCTTATTTTTTAATTGTGATAGAATTATAGTTTGAGAGTGTGGTAGACTTTCATTAGTCGGTATGCTTAGTAAGAAATTGCAAGTGGTAGTGGAAGTAATTGATCAGTGTGTAAAAAAGTAAACGATATAATCTTTAAACGACGGATGTCAATATCCGGTTAAGAAAAAACGGATGTCGATATCCGGTTAAGAAAAAACGGATGTTGATATCCGTTTTGTCTTAAACGGATGTTGACATCCGTTAAAGACTACACATGTTTATTTTCTGGAAAAGTTGTACCTGTGACAAATAGTATCAGTCTTTCAGAGTTGGTTCACTTGGCTTCCAACTGCACTGCAGAGATGTCAAAATATATTAGTGTCTGCCACATATTAATCATTCAATTTTATTATTGAATATATAAAGGTCTTACAGCCCCAACATTAATAAATTTTTCGAAGGGGTACCCTACCCCCTTTCATATATACTATTATTTAAACATATACGTTGATTTTCCCAATGCATGTTGTTCTTCATTTACGTACACCACATAAACTTCCACAAGCACACTATACCATGTCAGAAACAATATTAATATTGTATATTATATAAGGGCTTAAGAAAGAAGAGGCGAAGCTCAATAATTGAAAGCGAAATCGCTTTGTGAGATGACAGGAACGGGCATGGTGGAGTTTGGCGTGGAAATATGAAGAGAGAGAGTTGGGAGATGGATCTGAAAAGTAAAAATGATAGGAAGATAGGGTTTAAATTTAAAATAAATAAATAGAAATAAAAATAAAAAAAGGTTATTTTTGTAATTAAATTTTTTTAATAGAAAGTTGGGGAGGTGGAGGAAGAAATGGTGGTGGTGGAGGGAGCAACACCCTATATATTTTTAGTCATTTAATCAATATTAGAGCTATCAAAACGGGCCACCCGGCCCGGCCTACCACGGATTGGTCACTTAGTGAGTCAACCCAACCCGATTCATTTATTAGCGAGACAGAAAAATTTGAACCCGGCCTGACCCACCATGTAAGATCCTTGAAAATATTTGTATGTTAAAATGTAAGATCCATGAAAAAAAAAAAATATTTATAATAGTAAATTTTAACATTTTATTAGTAATAATAATTTTAATGGATAGAAAAATGTAAATTTTTGGATATAAAGTTATAGTAATTTTGGAGGGAGAGCTTCAAATTTTTGATAACTTATTTAGGATTTTTTTAGAAATGTGAATAGTGAATAGTGAATAGTAAATAGTAAATAGTGAATAGTGAATAGTGAATAGTTAAAAAAAAATATTAAAATAAATTATGGAAGAGAACACTCCACGTAGAATTAATCATTCAGAGATAAGAATGGTGAATAAAAAATAATTTTTGAATAGTAAAAATGAATAGTAAAAGTGAATAGTAAAAATGAATAGTAAAAATGAATAGTAAAATTTTTGGCTATAAATAGCCAAGGGGGGGAGGCTGAAGATTTACACCAAAATTCTAGAGAAATTGTGAGAGAAGAGAGTTAGAGGAAATTCTAGTTAAAGAGGGGAAATTCTGGAAGTTTCCGGAGAACGGTTTGAGAAGAGGAAACTAAGTCTGGAATAGAGGTAAGGGAAGCTAACTTTGAGTATTTCTTTTTGTATTATCTTGAGTCTTGAATATGCTATATTTTTCTTTTGTCTGATTTTAAATCTTAAATATGGAGTATTTTGTTTCTGTATGATTTTGAATTTTAAATGAGAATATGTTTTTTTTTGTGTTAATATCCAAGTGTGATAATTGTAAAATGTGATATTGATTATGTTATGTCAATTGTATGTTATTAGTGGTTTATATTTTTATTTTGGAAGGATTAGAAATTGTCTAACCGGCTCTGCCAGATTCAATTTCTTGTTTCCCCAAACATTTTATTGTTTTCCTTATTTATTTTTATTGTATTTTGGAAGGATTAGAAATTGTCTAACCGGCTCTGCCAGATTCAATTTCTTGATTCCCCAAACTTTTTTTTATTTCCTTCCGTATTTATTTTATTACATTTTTGGAAGGATTAGAAGTTGTCTAACCGGCTCTGCCAGATTCAACTTCTTGTTTCCCCAAACTATTTATTTCTTTACTTATTTATTTTATTGCATTTTTGGAAGGATTAGAAGTTGTCTAACCGGCTCTGCCAGATTCAACTTCTTATTTCCCCAGACATGTATTGTTCTTGTTATTTAATTATATTGTATTGATGGATGGATTAGAAGTTGTCTAACCGGCTCTGCCAGATTCAACTTCTTGTTTCCCCATGAATTTTTATATTAAGATTATTTTTATGATTGTCAAATATTGTATTCTTCTATGACCATTTATAGTAATGTTTTATTATTGTTAATTGTTTATAATTATCTTGTATGAATTCTATTATGGATGTTTATTGTGATGATTTTATTGAATGAGTTTGTTGGCTGAAATTAATCTTGTTGGAAGGTTTGGAATAAGGGTTCTATAATAGCTTGTATATGGGTATTAAATATATATACAGTGTTTGAGGTTGTTGTGAGAGGAAGTAAAATTAGGCATTTTAAGATTTAGAGCATAAGAAAACAAGGTAGATAAATTAAATAAATAAATTGTTAATTATTGAAGGCCTCCCTTTGTTGGTAGGATAGAGGAACCTTAAAAACCTGAGTTGGCACATCCCTGATCATAGAGCAGCCCTGGCCTGGTCCAGTCAGTTGTGACTAGTCATATGTGCTGGCGTCGAAGGTGAGTTTGATGCGTTCAGACATCTGGGTCCTCTCCGGTGACCAATTGGGGTAAAGAAAAATCTCTACTAGGATGAAAATAAAATAAAACAAGTTGATTGTAGATGCATAATATTATCATGGTAAAAATTTCATATATATTTTATTTATCATTACATTGAGCCCAGACTTTAATATGTAGTTCCTAAGATATGTTGATGTATTTTGGTTGATCCATGATCTTTGTTTGGTGAAAATATGTTGAGTTATACTCGTTATGGGCAAAATGAGTTTATAATATGAAGCATGATATCTGTCAATGTGTTTAATTTATCGATACCAAAACGGGTTATTATGAATTCATGATTAAAGAATGAACATGATTGAGTTAGGTGGATAAGAGGGTATGAATTGTTGGTTTTTATGAAATGTTGGAGTGGATATGAGAAATCATTACTTATGAAATGATGTTTACTACCGGGAGTAGTATGTTCGAGTTATACCATGAGAGTTTGGTATGAGCAAAGTAACACCTGAGATTTATGGAAGCAGGCAGAGAGGGGTCTGACCATAAGGCTTCAGAAAGTAAGACATAGTATGTAAGTGAGGCTTAAGGAAGCAGGCAGAGAGCGGTCTGACCATAAGGCTTCATGAGTAAGCATGGTACACTTGTAAGATTTATGGAAATGAGAAAGATGATTTTGATAATGATGAATTAATGACATCGGAATAATGATATTTTATCAATTGCAGAAATACCTGATTTTAATATTTTTGTTACAAGTTTAATGATTTTATGATATGGTTGGCTTACCCTTATTTGTTTGTACTATGATCATATAACTCATGTTATATGTGATTAGATAATGTTGCAGATGCGGTTGAAAAAGCTTAGAGATGAGAGAGATGCGGGGAAAAACTTTCAGGGATTTTTGTAAAAAGAATAAATTTGTATTGGGAAGATTATGTTGTGTAAAATTTATAAGTTGAAATTTCAATGGTGAAGACTATATTGTTTAAAGTTTGTAAGTTTGGTATTGTACTTTGGAGTAATTGAAATAAAGTTTGATTGTTTATATGAGATATCAAATTAATTTAGTCTCTACTATCAGTAATACCCTTTAAAATATTCGGGTGTTACATTATGGTATCAGAGCAATGGTTTTCGAAAGTATTTTGGGACTATGGGGAGTGAAATTATTATTCTTAGTAAAACTATTAATGGTTATGATGAAAATGACTATTTGGAGGAAATTGATATCATATGCTAAATTGTATTGTTATCTTTTTGAAGAAATCATTTAAACTCGACAAAGATGCAGCAACAACAAGTTGATCAAGTACCTCAAAATCATTCTAGCTTGAATGACTTCTTAAGGCATGATCCAACTAAATTTAATGGGGAGGCTACTCCTGATGAGGCTGACTCTTGGCTAAGGCAGAACGAGAAGATTTTTCGGGTAATAACTTGCTCAGAAGAACAAAAATTAACTTATGCATCATTTCTTTTGGTGGGTGAGGCTGAATATTGGTGGGAAAGTATGCAACAGTTGATGACGGTTCGTGGTGAGACTGTGAATTGGGAGAACTTTAAGATAAGGTTCTTGGAAAAATATTTTCCAAACAGTGCAAAATTTGCAAGGGAGGCGGAGTTTCTGACCTTACAACAAAGAAGGTTATCAGTACAAGAGTACGTAGTAAAATTTAATTATCTCTCGAGGTTTTATACTCAGAATATCACAGAAGAATGGAGATGTCGAAAATTCGAGGGAGGACTAAGGCATGAACTGAAGAAGGTACTTATGCCATTGGAAATACAAGAGTTTCCAGCATTGGTAGAGAAAGCCAGAATGATAGAATTGTTGGAGTTTGATCCAAGTAGAGTTTCCAGACTTGCAAAGGGAGAATCTTCAATGAAATTCAACAAGAAACCTTATGAAAAACCACAATTATCATATCGAGGAACAGTGAAGTGTTTTGAGTGTGGAGGGGCACATTTCAGACGTGACTGCCCTAAACTTACTGGGGAAAGAGTTGAAGGGAAGAGATGTTTCATCTGCAATGATCCAGGACACTTTGCTAATGTCTGTCCAAAGAAAAAGAAGGTGGGAGAACCACAACAACAAGATTCTGCTGAAGTAAAGCCCCGGGCAACAGGAAGAGTATTCGCAATGTCTGCAGAAGAGGCTACTAAGCCAGGTACATTAATCTTACACACCTGTATGCTGTTAGGAGAATGCGTATATGTTTTGTTTGACTCTGGAGCCACACACTCCTTTATATCTCTAGCATGTTTAGAAAGACTCGGATTACCGATGCTTGATCTAGGGTGTGAATTAGTAGTTTCTACACCAGCATCGGGACCAGTTACGACCAGTTCAGTCTGTGTCGGATGCCCGATCCAAATTGCAGGACGCAAGTTCAAAGTGAACTTGATCTGCTTACCCCTTCAAAATCTAGACATTATTTTAGGAATGGATTGGTTGACTGCCAATCACGTTCTTATTGATTGTGGGAAACAAAAGATAGAGTTTCTAAATTTGAACAATTTAGAACTAAGCTCAACTCGAGTCGCTGCGAAGGATATCAAAGATGGAGCTACCTGCTATGTGGTGTTAGCTCAGGAGAAAAGAGAGAATACTGAAGAACAAATCATCGGAATACCTGTGGTAGAAGAATATGTTGATGTTTTTCCAGAAGAAGTGCCAGGTTTACCACCTAGTCGAGAGATCGATTTCACAATAGATCTAGTGCCCGGAGCTGGCCCGGTTTCTATGGCTCCATACAGAATGGCTCCTGCCGAACTAGCAGAGTTGAAAAAGCAAATCGAAGATCTGTTGGAGAAGAAGTTTATCCGTCCAAGTGTGTCTCCATGGGGAGCTCCTGTATTGCTGGTGAAGAAGAAGGATGGAAGTTCAAGGTTGTGCGTGGATTATCGACAGTTGAACAAGGTTACAATAAAGAACAAATATCCTTTGCCAAGAATCGATGATCTATTAGATCAGTTGAGAGGAGCAGAGGTGTTTTCAAAAATTGATCTCAGATCTGGTTACCATCAGATTCTTGTCAAGACGGAAGATGTACAAAAGACGGCTTTCAGATCTCGCTATGGACACTTTGAGTACGTGGTAATGCCGTTTGGTGTGACGAATGCCCCAGCGATTTTTATGGACTACATGAACAGAATATTTCGGTCATGTTTAGATAAGTTCGTGGTAGTATTTATCGACGATATTCTTATCTATTCAGAGAATAAGGAAAAGCATGCAGAACACTTGAGGGTGGCGTTGGAAATTTTAAGAAAACATCAACTGTATGGGAAACTATCAAAGTGTGAGTTCTGGATAGAGAAAGTACAATTTTTGGGTCATGTGATTTCTGCTCAAGGAATCTCAGTGGATCCAGCAAAAGTGGAAGCTGTGCTAAAGTGGGAGCGGCCGAAAACTGTAACTGAAGTACGAAGTTTTGTAGGATTAGCCGGTTATTACCGACGTTTTGTCGAAGGGTTTTCCAAGATTGTAGGTCCTCTAACTCAGTTAACTCGTAAAGATCAACCATTTCTGTGGACTGACAAGTGCGAAGCCAGTTTTGAAAATATGAAGCAACGACTAACATCAGCACCAGTATTAATCATTCCAGACTCTAGCAAATCTTTTGAGGTGTACTGCGATGCGTCATATCAAGGATTGGGGTGCGTTCTAATGCAAGGAAGGAGACCTGTAGCTTATGCATCTAGGCAGTTAAAAGCGCATGAGAAAAACTACCCAACGCATGACATCGAACTTGCAGCAGTAGTATTTGCATTAAAGACATGGAGACACTACCTCTATGGGGCAAGTTTCCAAGTTTTTAGTGACCATAAGAGTCTAAAGTATTTGTTCGATCAAAAGGAATTGAACATGCGACAAAGAAGATGGATGGAATATATGAAGGACTATGACTTCGAGCTTTTATATCACCCAGGAAAAGCCAATGTGGTGGCAGATGCATTGAGTAGGAGACAAGCTCAGATAACAACGATGATGGTGAAGGAATTAGAACTGTTAGAAAAGTTACGTGATATGAACTTGGGGTTGCAGTTAAACCCAGATCACATATGGTGTAGTCATTTAGTAATCACTAGTGACTTCTTAGAACAAGTGAAGGTTGAGCAGTCGATGGATCAAGAGTTGCAGCAAAAGATCAGGTTGTTGGACACCGATCAAGCTAAGGAGTTCGTTCTAAGTAAAGATGGCATACTTCGATTTAAAAACAGAGTGTGTATCCCTGCAAAGAGTGAATTAAAACATTTAATTTTAGACGAAGGCCATAAAAGTCGTCTTAGCATACATCCAGGTATGACTAAGATGTATAAGGACCTGAAAGAGTCATTTTGGTGGAATGGAATGAAGAGGGATGTGGCCGAGTTTGTAGCAGCCTGCTTGGTGTGTCAAAAAGCAAAAGTGGAGCATCAAAAACCGGGAGGGATGTTACGACAGTTAGACATTCCTCAATGGAAGTGGGACAGTATCTCGATGGACTTTGTAACACATTTACCAAAATCATCAAAAGGTCACGATTCTATCTGGGTTATCGTTGATAGACTAACCAAGAGCGCTCACTTTTTGCCTATTAATCAACGTATGTCACTAGAAAAGCTGACGGAGTTATACATCGGGGAAGTAGTGAGGTTGCATGGCATACCTACAAGCATTGTGTCAGACAGAGATCCAAGGTTTACTTCAAGGTTTTGGCAGACGCTACAGAAGGCTCTGGGAACACAGTTGAAGATGAGTTCGGCTTATCACCCTCAGACTGATGGTCAAACAGAAAGGACTATTCAATCTTTGGAGGATTTGCTGAGAACTTGTGTATTAGATCATCTTGGAAGTTGGAATGAGATACTACCATTAGTAGAATTTACTTACAACAACAGTTATCATTCCAGTATTGGTATGCCACCATATGAAGCTTTATATGGAAGAAGATGTAGAACACCGTTGTGTTGGTTTCAAGATGGGGAAGCACTGACAGTGGGACCCGAGCTATTACAACAAACCACAGAAAAAATAAAATTAGTCCAAGATCGGATGAAAGCAACTCAAAGTAGACAAAAGTCATATGCCGACAAAAGAAGAAGACCGTTAGAATTTGAAGAAGGAGATCATGTATTCTTACGAGTAACGCCAACTACAGGAGTCGGGAGAGCTATCAAGATGAGGAAACTGACACCAAAATTTCTCGGACCGTATCAAATTCTCAAAAAGATTGGGCCAGTGGCTTATGAGATAGCACTACCACCTCGATTGACATATTTGCATAACGTTTTTCATGTATCCCAACTGCGGAAGTATATTCCAGATCCAAAGCATGTGTTAGAAGTTGATGAAATTCAGGTCAAGGAAAATTTAACAATGGAAGTTGGCCCAGTGCGTATACTAGATGTTCAAATGAAAAAGTTAAGAGGGAAGGATATTCGCACGGTAAAGGTACTTTGGAATGAAGACACACAGGAAATGACTTGGGAATTGGAAGAATTTATGATAAAGGAATATCCATATCTCTTTTGTAAGTAATTTTTTTTTTGTTAAATAGTCTTTGTTTAAATAAATAATTTTCGAGGGCGAAAATAATTGTTGTTGGGGAGATTGTAAGATCCTTGAAAATATTTGTATGTTAAAATGTAAGATCCATGAAAAAAAAAATATTTATAATAGTAAATTTTAACATTTTATTAGTAATAATAATTTTAATGGATAGAAAAATGTAAATTTTTGGATATAAAGTTATAGTAATTTTGGAGGGAGAGCTTCAAATTTTTGATAACTTATTTAGGATTTTTTTAGAAATGTGAATAGTGAATAGTGAATAGTAAATAGTAAATAGTGAATAGTGAATAGTGAATAGTTAAAAAAAAAATATTAAAATAAATTATGGAAGAGAACACTCCACGTAGAATTAATCATTCAGAGATAAGAATGGTGAATAAAAAATAATTTTTGAATAGTAAAAATGAATAGTAAAAGTGAATAGTAAAAATGAATAGTAAAAATGAATAGTAAAATTTTTGGCTATAAATAGCCAAGGGGGGGGCTGAAGATTTACACCAAAATTCTAGAGAAATTGTGAGAGAAGAGAGTTAGAGGAAATTCTAGTTAAAGAGGGGAAATTCTGGAAGTTTCCGGAGAACGGTTTGAGAAGAGGAAACTAAGTCTGGAATAGAGGTAAGGGAAGCTAACTTTGAGTATTTCTTTTTGTATTATCTTGAGTCTTGAATATGCTATATTTTTCTTTTGTCTGATTTTAAATCTTAAATATGGAGTATTTTGTTTCTGTATGATTTTGAATTTTAAATGAGAATATGTTTTTTTTGTGTGTTAATATCCAAGTGTGATAATTGTAAAATGTGATATTGATTATGTTATGTCAATTGTATGTTATTAGTGGTTTATATTTTTATTTTGGAAGGATTAGAAATTGTCTAACCGGCTCTGCCAGATTCAATTTCTTGTTTCCCCAAACATTTTATTGTTTTCCTTATTTATTTTTATTGTATTTTGGAAGGATTAGAAATTGTCTAACCGGCTCTGCCAGATTCAATTTCTTGATTCCCCAAACTTTTTTTTATTTCCTTCCGTATTTATTTTATTACATTTTTGGAAGGATTAGAAGTTGTCTAACCGGCTCTGCCAGATTCAACTTCTTGTTTCCCCAAACTATTTATTTCTTTACTTATTTATTTTATTGCATTTTTGGAAGGATTAGAAGTTGTCTAACCGGCTCTGCCAGATTCAACTTCTTATTTCCCCAGACATGTATTGTTCTTGTTATTTAATTATATTGTATTGATGGATGGATTAGAAGTTGTCTAACCGGCTCTGCCAGATTCAACTTCTTGTTTCCCCATGAATTTTTATATTAAGATTATTTTATGATTGTCAAATATTGTATTCTTCTATGACCATTTATAGTAATGTTTTATTATTGTTAATTGTTTATAATTATCTTGTATGAATTCTATTATGGATGTTTATTGTGATGATTTTATTGAATGAGTTTGTTGGCTGAAATTAATCTTGTTGGAAGGTTTGGAATAAGGGTTCTATAATAGCTTGTATATGGGTATTAAATATATATACAGTGTTTGAGGTTGTTGTGAGAGGAAGTAAAATTAGGCATTTTAAGATTTAGAGCATAAGAAAACAAGGTAGATAAATTAAATAAATAAATTGTTAATTATTGAAGGCCTCCCTTTGTTGGTAGGATAGAGGAACCTTAAAAACCTGAGTTGGCACATCCCTGATCATAGAGCAGCCCTGGCCTGGTCCAGTCAGTTGTGACTAGTCATATGTGCTGGCGTCGAAGGTGAGTTTGATGCGTTCAGACATCTGGGTCCTCTCCGGTGACCAATTGGGGTAAAGAAAAATCTCTACTAGGATGAAAATAAAATAAAACAAGTTGATTGTAGATGCATAATATTATCATGGTAAAAATTTCATATATATTTTATTTATCATTACATTGAGCCCAGACTTTAATATGTAGTTCCTAAGATATGTTGATGTATTTTGGTTGATCCATGATCTTTGTTTGGTGAAAATATGTTGAGTTATACTCGTTATGGGCAAAATGAGTTTATAATATGAAGCATGATATCTGTCAATGTGTTTAATTTATCGATACCAAAACGGGTTATTATGAATTCATGATTAAAGAATGAACATGATTGAGTTAGGTGGATAAGAGGGTATGAATTGTTGGTTTTTATGAAATGTTGGAGTGGATATGAGAAATCATTACTTATGAAATGATGTTTACTACCGGGAGTAGTATGTTCGAGTTATACCATGAGAGTTTGGTATGAGCAAAGTAACACCTGAGATTTATGGAAGCAGGCAGAGAGGGGTCTGACCATAAGGCTTCAGAAAGTAAGACATAGTATGTAAGTGAGGCTTAAGGAAGCAGGCAGAGAGCGGTCTGACCATAAGGCTTCATGAGTAAGCATGGTACACTTGTAAGATTTATGGAAATGAGAAAGATGATTTTGATAATGATGAATTAATGACATCGGAATAATGATATTTTATCAATTGCAGAAATACCTGATTTTAATATTTTTGTTACAAGTTTAATGATTTTATGATATGGTTGGCTTACCCTTATTTGTTTGTACTATGATCATATAACTCATGTTATATGTGATTAGATAATGTTGCAGATGCGGTTGAAAAAGCTTAGAGATGAGAGAGATGCGGGGAAAAACTTTCAGGGATTTTTGTAAAAAGAATAAATTTGTATTGGGAAGATTATGTTGTGTAAAATTTATAAGTTGAAATTTCAATGGTGAAGACTATATTGTTTAAAGTTTGTAAGTTTGGTATTGTACTTTGGAGTAATTGAAATAAAGTTTGATTGTTTATATGAGATATCAAATTAATTTAGTCTCTACTATCAGTAATACCCTTTAAAATATTCGGGTGTTACACACCACGGGTTGGTGGGTAAACCGGTTGGCTCACTGGCTCACTTAATTACAATTTTTTTTAAATAAAAGGAATTTACAAACTTTCTATAATTCAAATCTATACAAATTTCACTCCCAACATGGGTGTTTAATTAATTTTTAAAATAAAAAATTTAAATAATTTTTTCAAGCAAAAAAAAATAATTAAATATTTTTTTTATAAAATTAAAATTAAATTTTAATAAAATAAAATTAGGTAGGTGGGTTGCTGGGCCAATCCGACCCACCACGGGTTCAACCCGCATGAGCCGGGTTGAAATCTGACCCATATAAAAAAAATACAATTTTTTTAACCCAACTCGACTCGAATCCGTGGTGGGCCGGGTTGACCCACGGGTTTGCCCACGAGTTGCGACCCATTTTGACAGTTCTAATCAATATATAAATGACTTGTCTGATGTCTATTAACATTTTATGTTTTATATACTAAAAGTATAACAAATATTCAATAATAAGAATTTCATATTATAATTTAATATAAGAAAATAAGTGTAATTTAATGTTAACAATTTTTTTCAAGACAAAATTATTATGAAAATGTAAACAATTTGTGTTATCAATAAAAATATATTATTTTTTACATAATATAATTTTAAGAAATAAAAATAATATATATTTTTCTAAATTTAGTTTTTTAATAAATGATCAGGTAATTAGAAATTGTAAAAGGATAAAATTAAAAATAAAAAATAGTGTTGAAAAAAGAATTAATATTTTAAATATAAATTATTCTTTTCTAATGTTTTTTGTGATTCATCTGGTGTTTATTGTTATATAATTGTCTAATCAATAGGTACAGTATATATTCTTAGACTCAATTGACAATATGTATGGATACATTATATTTTAAGATAATAAGTTTGTTAGCTAATATTTTTTTTTCACAGTTTTATTAAAGTCATAAGTTATGATAATGTAAAGATGGAAATAGTAGAACATGAATTCAATGAATATAAAAAATATATACTATTAAGAAGTGTGATTTCTTTTATTATAAATATATATATAAACCTTTAAAATGAATTATTAAGTACAATTTTCTAATTTATTTTGTTATAAATATAATTATTTAAAATCTTATAACAACTTCTATTTATATACACTTTATGCTAATTTTGTATTAAATAACATTAGTTTAATTTTTACATAATAAAAATAAAAAGAATATTTCAAATAAGGTCATATTTTGAACTTTGACATCTCAACATTACTAATACTCAAAAATACACGTGATGGTTCTTTTTTAGGTCTGTCAATCATATAAAACTAAACTGATTTTGACACTTTGTTAGTTCATTACATATATATATTTATCCGTATATAATTACATAAGAATACAAATTTGAATAGTTAACAAAAAAAAATTCTTGTAATGCAAGTTATATCTCATTGATAATAAATATGTAAAAACTAAGTTATATCACTAAAAAAGTTATAACTTATATATATATATATATATATATATATATATATATATATATATATATATATATATATATATGCTTTGCAGTATATGATTGAATTATATTCCGGTTCATGTCCATAATCGTTTTACTCCATTAAATAGATCGGATTAATATTTATGATTAATGAGCAGTTAATCACTTATATTATATCCAAGCAATGCTATTTATTTGCAGCTAATTTTTCATATTAAAATAAAAAAAAAATAATGATTTGTGACAAGCAACTTCGTCACTCTAAACCAAGTATGATAGATAAAGTGGTACCCATAGAAGTAAGTAGGTACAGTGGGTGATAATTTATGCAAGTCAATTAATTACTTGAAACTAAACTACGAGTTAAATTACGCATGCCCTGATAAGGTGTTTCAGGAGTAATAACTACAACCAGACATGTCTGCACAGATCCTAATGTCATTCAGACAAAGGTTATCATCTTCCACGTAACAACACTAATACTAATGTTTGTACTTTTGGAACATGAATTATGGATAAATTAATAGCTAATAAGGCACAACAGGCCACTGGCTGAAAGGCACTGAATCAGTGTTATAATCTTCCACGCTAAAAGAGCAAAAGCCCTCATCTGCGACCTGATCAATGTTACTCTTTCCCTTGTTGGAACCCCTCAGACCCTCTGAAGTGCTTTCTACCGTTTCTACTCCAGATATTTCTGGATAACCTCCCAATCTTTGCTTCCCAAAACCTTGCTCTTTACTTAGCAGTGCCTTTAACTTCATAACCTGAACCAACCAAATGCATATTCATGTTCACAGGCAAAAGCAGACCATTATGTCATGTTATTTGCACGCATTTTTTGATACTTTTGCTGAACAAGATACACTTCTTTTGTCTGAAAAACATTGCATGACGTAAAATAGTAATGCAGTTAACATATAACATATACAGTTTCATATTTCTATCACCCCGGGTGTCTTTCATGACACAAGCCCTAATCTTAGAGATAAAAATCGTGTCATTATTTTTTTGGCGTGACCAAGGCAGGAGATAGATAGCCACTGTATTCAAACTTGAAATGAAAAGAGATATGTTTGAATGTATAATATTTGCAGGTAGAGACACCATGATACGTGTAAAAGCAACTAAACATTTATAATGCGTGTGGGAGTGTGTGAAAGTGAAGTTGGAAGATACCTCTTCTTGAAGCTTCTGCTTTTCGTTGGAGATGACATCATATTGGTGCTTGAGAACATCATATAAGTGCTCAAGCTGCTTGGTTTTCCACCTCGTACGTCTATTTTGGAACCAAACAGCGATTTGACGAGGCTGAAGGCCTAGCTCCCTCGAAAGTTTCATCTTCCTTTCAGGGTCTAACTTTATTTCCTCCTGGAAGCTCCTCTCCAATAACTCTAACTGGTTGCTTGTTAACCGCTTCTTCTTCTCTTTGCTTCCATTGTACATTGCCGGAATAGAACCTTCTCCTGTCTCCAACAATGTCGCCTGTTTCATTTCCACTCCTGAAAATATGCTACACAAAGGGTTACGTTGGAAAAGCAGCAAGGTGTTTGAAGATCTGGTGGTAATAACTATTTACACTTCTTAGTATCACAAAGTCCTGCCTCTAATACATGATCAACAAAAGCATTTTAGCTAGGGTTATAACCTGTTTTATGATAAAAAAACATAAATATTCTATCTTTTAAAATATAAAACATAAACATTTAGGCTGTAGGATTGATCTTCTGGAGGTTGTCTTAGCTGAACATGCTTTTGCCAATGTTTCCTATGCTAGGTATCTTCAGAAAAGCAAGAAAATGGGACAATTACTTGGGATTCAAGTTACTAATACAAAACTGAGAAATATTGAAATGGGGTGGTTGCAAAATATAGGCTGATTCTTGGAAGCTATTAATTGAGTCACACGCATATATAGAAGCTAACTGCATCTGAAAATCGTAAAGCAAAGGAAGTAGAAAGAAATGCAAGTTGAGATTTTGTTGATGTTTAACCTGGATAAGGGTTGTTGTTGTAGTTGTAGAAGAAGCTTAAGGTGTCTGGGTGAGGAAGAAATGGTTTTGTGGTGTAATGCCAATCCATATCTTTTTACAGCTTTAGGGCTAGATCTTTCTTTCCATAGAATTCCATCTGCCAAACGATCTCTTATATATTTGAGGATTGACTTGGACCACGTAGGCCGATAGAAAAATGTGTGTAGCAAGTTTAGCTAAGGCAGTGAGGTGTTGCACGATCGTTCTGACTTGTTATTATGAGAGGCAAAAGGCTGTTTATTCCTTTCACATTTTTGGTGCCAGCTAATTAATCTTTAATTTTTCAATGCTTCTAGCTAATAAATTTCATTATGAAAATAACATCCAGAGCATTTATTTCATCACTTACTCCTTCTAAATCAAAGTTAATTAACTTTAAGAGAGTTGCAGAGATAATACAGAGTTGTAGCTATCCGGGGCTATAGAGAGTGGTACGCGCACCCAAGGAAGGTTAAAAAGGTGTGAAAAGGGGAACCGTGTGTTGAGTTGGCCACTGAGTAGCCTTCATGATTCCCGTTTCAAAAAAATATCCCTCTTATACCGTTTCTTTTACAATAACTCTTGTAAGTTTGAATCTGATAACATAAATCATGTGATGTAATATATTAGTCCAAATAATATTACTAAAATTTATTATGAAAGCACGTGATTACTCAAGATCCGTATATTGAGTTTGTTTGTGTTTGTAAGGACAGGTTGAGTTTTCAAGATAATTTAATTCTTTCTTTTCTTCTCCACAAGGTCATCTATGATATGTTTGATAATAAATTTGGTTTAATTGTTTTCTTAAATCTCTAGTTTGGCTTGTAACGTGTCTAAGTTGTTCATAAATGTTTCAATTTCGTTAAATTTCTTTTAATTAAATCTCTTCTGTTAAATATATATAATCGGAATTAACTGTTTCGTGATGTGACAAAAGAGTATACGTTAACATGGTAAAAGTAATTGGAAAAAGTTTTTTTAACAACTTTTTTTTGACAACTTTTTTACAATGCTTACGGGTAATTCGTGATTAGTCCATTTCAAATATACAGACCAATAAGACAGTGATATATAATCTATTGTCAAAAAGTTGTTAACATATCGTGATCCAAAATAATTTTTTAAGGTTTACAAATGTCTAAATGTACTATGATCGTAAAGAAAAAGTTTATACGTGGATGTCTTAATTATACTTATAAACAAATTAAGAGTTAATTTATAATTAAAAATAAATTAAGAGTTAGGATTTCTTTTGTTACTTACTTCTAAAATTCAATTTCTGATTAATTCTAAATATCTGTCATTACAATTGAAAAAGCATTATGCATATATTAGACGACACCAAAAAGCATTTAATACATATTTAGGCGACACTATTTTATTGAGTCATTTTTCCTCTTCAATGTACTAATTATTTAAATATTTCTTAAATTATTGAGACTCTTTGTCAAACTCACTTTCATAATAACCTTATTAACATAAATATCCCTAATTTTGAAATAATATCTTTATACTGATAATAATACTTACATTAATCAGATATGTCAACTCCCTCTGTCAATGTAGAGTGCCCAGTATTAAGTATTGGTGAAAATATTTTATATACAATTAATTGGTCAATTAAACACTGATCTCAGTAATAGACTGCATAGATAAGGAAAGCTACCATTAAAGTTAGTAATATTTAAAATGTAGTTTTATAACGAATTCAAAATAAGGTTTTTAGTAATTCTGCGACACCTTAATTAGGAACTAGGTGATTAATTTAATATTTTAGCTAGAGATGAAAAAATTAGGTACTGAGTTTGACATACAACACGCATTCCGACAAACCAACAATACTTTGTCTTAATAAATTCTTATTAAAATAAACAAAATGAGGGATGAATACGATATGACGAATGAATTGATGCAGTGAATAATGCAGAAAGAGATTTAACAGAGGGAAACAACTGAATTGACTTCCGAAATTGACACACCCACGATGACAACGAAGCTGCCATAACCTCTACTGCACCATAAAAAGGGCAAGTGAAGGACGATAAATAAAACAACCTGGGCTCATTCTGCTCATTCAACTTCATTTCCCTTTTTCCTTAATTATGTTTCCTGCACTGTTCAACACAGCACAGCTTTTTCTCTCTCTCTCAAAATAAACCCATTAAAAAAAAACCATACATAATCATTTTCACTCCAAATCTAAAGAGGGCATAATACCAAATTTATTCGACTCTTCAAAACCGAATTTTGAACTTCAATGACTTTATTTTATGTGTCGTTATTTTGAGTTATGTAGAACTGTTTGGATTTTGGGAGCACTAACTAGTCACAAAACTGATGAAGGGTTCCAAAACGAGGGAAGGCCTTTGGTTTTCCTTTGTGCGCAAAAGATGGTGAAAGTGAGCATGGTCATAGATACCATAGTGTGTGACAAAGGTGGTAGTAGAATAGATTAATGCTCCAACTAATGAACTAAGTTAATTTATTGATTCATGCACCATGATAACAACTCTACATACTTTTCAATATCAGTTCTGTTCTGACGTACTGATACGGTACGTCCAAAATAATGAAACACTGGCGTATTCGTATATCTCCACACTTCGAATGCTTTTTATTACTCCATCAACAGGTGCTGCAACATCTTCTTCATCATTTTTATTTTCCATAATATTTTTTTTTTCATTTCATTTGGTTTATATGTCTTGTCTCCTTCTATCATTTTGCTTGTTACACTTTCACTTCTTTGTATCTCTCATTCTCATCTCCACACCAAAAAGTGCATAATATTTAATGTGGCATTTTTTCTTATAATTTTGCAGTTTCTGTTGGCCTTCTCTTGTGCTATCTGCTCGAAACCTAGAGAAAAGGATTTTGTTACATGGATGAATGATGTGGCGTAAGATGAGTGGCTTGCATGAGAATGAATGACTTAGAATAGGGTTAAAATGTCAACTTTGTTACAAGTAATTAAAAACCCGCACTATTCTCCACCTACATTGTGTATAAACTTTAGTTTGCATTGTAAAGATTAAAGAATGTGAGATAAGATAGTGATAAATAGCCTTATTTTTGTTGCATGCATATAGAAGTTGAGCATTACAAGATATAAAAGAAGCAAACAGTAGTTGTTGAAGTTAAGTTCTTGGAGCTATTAGCTAATTGAACAGGGGTTAGGGTTATTATATTCTACTAATTTGTCTACTAGACAATTTTTTTATAGGAAAAGTAATTATAAAATAAGATGGTAGGTAATAACTCTGGGACCCAAAAAACAGATTATAGCTGTGAAAAAACCAGGGCTATGGGTAAGCAAATTTAAAATTTTCTACAACAAAATCCAGGGTTTACTGCTGTTTTGAAGGCAAAAAAGTAAACCTGTCATGCAAGGAATTGATTGAGAAGTCAGAACATTTTTGGAGAACCTTTTTTTCAACGGTTTTTTTTCTTTGTTCATCATTTTATGTTATATTTGTGTTGTTTAAATGTTTTGGACGTACAGTACCTGTGTACGTTGATCAAGCGTTGCTTTATATAAGAAGATAGTTGGAGAGTTAAATTTTGTGGCGACGAGTATTGTTTTTGTGGGCTTGATGAGGACAATGAATGAAACCCAAAAGCCAAAATACTAATTACTCTTCAAAGGGAGACAAATGTAGGTAAAATATCTGATGCCAACTTAACTCCATCACCCAACTTCTTCAGCTTATTAAAGCCCTTTCCTCCTTTATATTCTTCCTTTTTCCATGTCAAAACATGTTGGACAAACCATTTTTCTAACTATATCAAAAATAATAACATTAAAAGTTAATATAATAAATGCTCTTTGTATTTTTAATGTAATGATTATTTTTAACAAAAATGTATTTGTAAGCTATGTTCAACATCTCATTGACTTCTGGTTTTTCTTATTTGAAAAACTTGTATAACCCTGTTGTGTTTAGCTAATAAGTTTATTTTAGTAATTTGTAACATTTTTCTAAACAAAATGCTGTTTGAAGTACGTTTTATCTTGCATGGTTTTATTAATTTTATTTTTTATTTTAATATTTTATAAACAAAATGACGTGATAAAAATATATTTATTATTATTATTACTATTATTATTTCAATACCTATACATTATTATATAATTTATTAAACTATTATACACACACCTAAAGAGATATATTTTTTATAATTATTATCTTCTATTAAATTAAAATAATTTTATTATTTAATAAAACACATTCTTATATACAAATGAACCACACCCTTAACTAAAAGAACAATAATATATATTCTCTAACTCCTATCATACAAAATTAGTTATCTTTTTTTATATTTTCCTAAAATCACATTATTTTAATATGCGGAGGCAACATGTTTGACTAATTATATATAATATTTATTTGACTATTTTGACATATTGCATTTTTTTTAGATATCTTTATGCTGCTATACGTATTTTAAATATCTTTATGCTGCTGTATATATAAGAAAACTAATGAAATTAAACTAATTATAATTAAAATAAGTTATCTAGAAATGTTGTTACAAATTAAGGGTAGAATTGAAAACTCTCAACATATATTTTTTAACAATAAAAACATAAAATTCATAAAAAATTTATAATTATGTTATTTGTATTATTTTTACTAAATTCTTCTAATTTAATAAACTAATGAGTTAAAAAAAAATCTCAGCTTTTTATAACAGTAAAAATATAATCGTTCTTGCTTATTTTTTTGAAAAGTTCTTAGAACAAATGATATTTGTTTGTAGCAAGGGAGGATAAGTTTAAAATTTAAAGCTGAAGGTAAAGAAACTGCAAAACCATAAAAAGCTAGGCATAGAGAGATTGGTGGAGATGTTGAGAGTGGTCCTCTGTGTGCATGCCTGATGAACACATTTGAAGCTATAGCTACTTATGCAGAACAGATTTGAAACCATTAATTAAAGTGTTGGCTTACGACATAGTTTGGCTTTGATGATGTTTGCGTGGTCCTGAACAAGCTTTGATGATGTTGTAAATGCATGTGAACATTGTTCAGCAGTAAAATCCTTCACTGAGGGAGAAATTTGTCACTATATGTAACCCTAGCTACCACATGACTGATATAAATAACTCACTATACCTCCCTAAGAAATAGTTCTGAAAGATTAAAACAGAAGCAAAAGGTAACTACTATGTGTGACTCTACGCAAACGGCGCCGAACATATGGGCATGGACCATTGTGTGAGTGGGTACTTATTTCTTAGCTTCACCTCATAACACAGTGCATATATAGAGATTCTATAGCTATACAAGAGGTTACTCTGATATATAGTATATATGCATAGATGATTCTACACAGAGATCTAATAATGAAAGACTAATGTTATGAAACAATGACAAAAATAGGTAGAAAAAGAAGCCACACAGAGCTCTCAAAGAACCTTGATGTTTAACATGTTCTTACTATTTTGCCTTTTGCAGATACAGAGTATGACGTGAGAAAAGAGAACCCTAATAATTATAGTATAAAAAATTCTTCTCCATCATCACACGATGTATATTTGTTTGTTATCTTATCAGTTTGAGCTTCAATTTATTTTCCTGTTGCTTCCAGCTACCCAAAGTATGCAACTCTTTTCTTACTTCAACATTTCTGCTTGGTCTATATATCTTTTTCAAATATGATACTACTCCCCTAAGCAATAAATTTCTTAAATACTTTAAAAATAAACGAATAAATAAATACAGTAAAATGATTTTATAAGCTAAAACTAACTTATTCATAAATTAAAAATGAAAATTTAAAGAAATTATAAAAATAACACTTTTATAAATTCAAATGAAACATAAACTAATTTTTAGCTTGTTAGTTTTTTCTCTCTTAAAAAGTACTTTTAAACAAATTTGTCTTATTATACCTTTTCATTTATTGTTAAAAAAGTTAAGTATTTCTTTAATAAACATATAGATTCAAACATATTATAAGTAAGTATTATGATTAGCTTATTATTATTATTATTTTTAAAGTTAAATATATTATCACTATTAATGTAAAATTGAAATTTGTTTTTATATTTAAAAAAATGTATTTTGGTCAACACGCTTTAAAAATGGGTGACTGTAATCCTCTTAGTTTAAGTGTGTTAAAGTTTATCTTCATAAATTAAAATATATCAAACGGTATATTAATCTAAAATATCACTTAATCAATAAAAAAATTTAACACGCAATTTAATTAAAAATATTTTATTTATTTATTTTTTAAAATTTGAAAAACAAATTATATAAAAAATTTCATATGAAAAACTAAAATCATATTCAACATTTTCTTTAATATTAAATGTAATGTTTTAAACTAACATATGCTTAATGGGAAGAACGGACATCGCTTATTTTTTATTTCCTGTAGCATTCTCTTCTTAAAAGTTGTTTAAGATTTAAAAAATAATAAAGTATTCATAGGTTTTTTAATCTAACAAAATATTATTTTTTAGTTTACCTTTTTCATTGTATGTAAATTAAATAAAGATTAAAGGGAAATTAATAATATAAGTGATAAAAGAATAATTAATTTTATTTCGAAATTTAAAATCAAAATTAAAAAAAAAAGTTATTTTTCAAAAACACTATGCATTAAAATATCGTTTTTCTCAAATTATCTTTTTAAAGTTATCTTATGAAAGATAAATAATAAGTTTATGTTATATAGAACTCAGACACAAGTCAAGTCAGTAAATATCATGTACCAATAATTTAAAAAAAAAATGATATATATAACTAATATTACAAGTACAATTAAATTTGCTACTTTAAAACACCTAGAGTAAACTTTTCAGTCATATCAATTTTTTTGAAAAGTTGTAGGGCATTTATAAAACCTATTGTGTTTGGTTAATCCTTAAATTTAGCAATTATTAATCCTTAAATCTATGAAATGCATGAAGTTTATTTAAGGTGAAGCTTGTTTAACACAATCACTTTTATCTAAAATTTAAGCCTTTTAAAACATGCACTTAAATAAAACTAAAATAATAAAAAGAAGAAGGGTGGGATTCGTTTAGACGTTTTGAACTTTATTGTATAAAACCCCACCTGTTTAACTCTTATATGGACATAAAATTTCAAAAACTTTAGATACATTAAACCTGAATAATTTTTATTTTAAATATTTTATTTAAACAAAACAATGTATATTTAGTACATTTTTTATTTAAATAAGTAATTTTAAATATTAAACAGTATTTAAAAATTTAATTTAATCATTCAAAATATTAATAATATTTTCACCCAAAATTATTTGTAGCTGATCTCGATTGCAATTATTTCAACCCAAAACTATCGAAATTATTTTTTCAATGTTGTTGGTAAAAGTCAACTTTTTGATCGATCAAAAACTATCAACTAACGTCTCAAATTTCGTAAAACACATTTTTCAAGCTATAAATTCACATGTCCAAACATTTATTATAAATTATAGTTTTTATATAAGTAAATCTAATTTAGCAAGTTTTTCATCTTAAATCAGTAAAAAATTAATCAAAATCGTGCTAAGAAATCACAAGGACAATATTAAGTCAAGGACTAGTATAAAAGGAACAAGACAAGATTAGGGAAAATATGAAGGACCAAAAATAATTTAACACATAGCAAAACCATTGCATCGAAAGATCGATTTAGAAACACACCAGAGTAAGACATTTTCGTTTATTATTTTATCAGAACTCAAGTATTTGTAGTAACGTAAAGCAAATCACTACTATGCAACTCAAGAATTAAAAAAAAAACAACAAATTATGCGCTAAGAGAATGGGTATATTATATTTACTTGTGAATTGTGGTAAAGGTAAGTGGCAATTTAAATAGTGAAACATCAGTTCTGCTTCTTAACATTGCACTTAATAAGATACACCTAAATTTTCCAAGTGTATAAAAATTTGTGTCAATACCTGATGGAAGGCACAATAATATGAGGAGAGGAAAATCTACAACAGCATCACAATTAAGTTCCAGACAGAACAGACCAGCCAAAGCAAGTGTTAGCGAAGTTTGTTTTCCTGTTTCTGTATTCATCTCATCTGACAAAGGCAGAAAACATAGAGTGGACAGACACAGAAACGGTGATTACATAAAAACTATAGAATGGGTAAAATGTGTTTTTATCCCGGTAGAATTTCTAAAATTCAGTTTTAGTTTCTCAAAATTTTTTGTCAGTTTTTTCTCCCTCTAATTTTGAAATACACCATTCTTTCCTCCAAATGCTATCTAAGCTAACTTTTTGTCGTCCATAAAGCGTTATTTAATCATTTGGAGAAGTAACAACGTGCATTCTAAAACCAGAGAAACTAACAAAAGAATTAAGAAGAACTAAAATTAAACTTCAAAAATTTTAGACAGACTGAATATATATTTGACCCCTTCATACCGTGCATACCAACTACCAAAAAATTTTAAAAATAAATTCCTACTGTGTGGTTATTTCAGAATTCCGCTTCTGGTGCGCTCTCTCAAATGACTAGGTATAATAAATACAGAATCTACACAAAGCCCACCTTTAGAGTGTGTACAGTCAATCTGTTTCATGGAGAATCTTACTTTGGTTGTAGGTTCTGATCCCCTGACAATAAACTCACCCACCTTGTAATCTACCCAATGTCCGCACTTTTGATTGCCGTGTGCATCATCAGGTTCAGCTTCATCCAGGCAGCACTCGAATGAAGCTCGCTGACCATCCATGGTTGACAACTCAAATTTCACTGGTTTTATGTCCCAACCATGGGTGTGTTCATAGTTGCGCACGCGTCTCCCAAGCCTCTTTGAAAATCGTCCAAGGTGAAGCCTAAAGGATAGAGTATAAATATCAGCAGGAAATGGGAAGCTGACCTCCCCGTCCACTTCAAACCACCATATTTGCTGCAAATATGCTACAGTGTTGAACCTGAAATAAACAAACAGCAGAACTGTAATGCAATCCTCAGAAAAAGGAGCTGACAGATTAAACAAAGCAGCTTCAGTATCAGGATTAAGAGTGCTACAATTTGCAGAAAGCACAAATAAGCAGAAAGTTGACATAATGTAACCAGAAGTACATTAAGAATTACACGTCCAACTATTCATGTCTAGTAACAGGTTCTGCAGACCAACCAAAACCACCTATTCATGTTTTATTCCTAGGTCGGGTCAGTTTGGTTGAATTAGGTTGACTATTTTATGGTTCAGAACGCTCAAGGCTACACATAAGATCAACCAATCTAAGCTGAACCAAATTGCAAAACATGATTGAAAGTTAAAACATTATTCCTAGACACAGATAACTAAGGTAGAATCGGACTCCTCTGCTTAAAAAATTAATGAGTTATGTTTTCTATTTTAATGTGAACGGGCATTTAAAGAACAATTTTTCCCGTGTATGATTCTTGGCATAATTGCCAGGCAGTTTTGAATGTTTTACTATTAACTTTGGCACCTTATGTGTTTTTTGGGTAAAATCGTAACAAAAAAATAGTTAGAGCATTCAATACTTCGTTTCATTATCTAGCATGTAAAATTGATAATGGGGTTGAAATTAATTGTCAGTAATGAAAATTTTTCATAGGAGGATTGTTCATAGTTGTTCATCATCACTAAAGGTCTGTTCTTGTTAAAATAGACTAATCTTAGAATTTGAGCTAAGTACTTAACCCTCAAAATCAATTGTAAGGTAGGGACTAAGTCAACTTTACAAGCACAACATCAGTTATAACTGCAGTTGATATAGAATTTCAACCCGCTTAGAGCCAACATCCCATTGGTTGTATACTTTGATGTTTCACTAAACATTTCTAATAGGCCACAATTAAGACAGCTTAGAAGTAACTGCAATCAAGGCAGGCTAGGGATGATCACAATTAAGCTGCTTTCCAATAATTAAATCACAAAAATTATTGTTGTGTAGGTGACAGGAGTGTAATTTTTAATTTAGAGGTGAGAATAATGCTCTTCATCTCTCAAGAAGCATAGTTCAACCAATTATAATAGCAAATTCATGCTCTTCATTCCCTTCAATACATGCACAAGTAAGTAGACAAGTCTAATGTGCAAATATGAAAAATGCTTTCACACAAAGCGCTCTCTCCTCACAAAACACACACAAAACAGATATATATATATAATATATATATATATATATGTCGGACCAAGATATTTTTCTCTTCAGAGGAGGAAATTTAGCTGAGGATACCTTTGCTTACTCTATACCATAGTTAATATTTGGGTCATACAAGAAATACAGACCAATTAAATCATTTAACATCACGGGGTCATTTGATGTGGGTGGCAGGTATTCCCTCCTGCTCCTGCCTTGGGCCGCAGGGGACTACTCTAGATTGATCATTTGATCCAATTAGTATTTTCATAAAATACTTGAAAATTCGTACATATTTAAATTCAAAAATTGAACAAGTAGCACCTAAAAATTAAACACTCACGTTACTGATAAGGTTTGCAACTTCTAGAAGATGTACTGGACAGAAAGGCCACATAGCTTATGGAATGTTAAACCAAAAGCAATACAAAAATAAACAAGCATATATTTGAAACTAATGCACATGACAATACACTAAGATAAGATTTTAAGATATTCTAGACACCAAATAACATTGTGATATTCTAGCCTCATTGATGATCATCTACATTACTGGTCAATACACTAAGATAAGATGTTAAGATATTAACTTGATTGGAAGAAAAGCCATATCTAGAAATGCCCAGAAATATCCAGTCACAATGGTTATTTTAGGACATTGGAAAGCACATATTCTTTGTTAGATATATTATCTTTATTTTATATTTATCTTTTATCTTTAGTTAATTTGTTATTATTTCTTATTTGTATTTTGGGCTTGGCCCATATTTCTTCTATTAAAAATAGAGGACCTTATGTGTATATTCAACACAAGGGAGTTTAATCTCATTTATAGTTTTTCACTATATTCAACACGGTATCTAGAGCCTAAGGTTCTTTTGAAGAAAAAGTTTCTGGTGTCTCTGCAACTACATCCGCCACTGCCGCCGGTGGCGCCATCTATTGCCGCCGCCGCCGCCATCTACTGTTGTCTCTTCTGACCTCTCTTTTGTCACCATCGCGTTTGACCCGTCCATATATGTTTTTTTCCCATGGAAAAGATGGTTTTTGTTAGTTTATTTATAGCCGTGGTGGCTCTCCAACAATTACCTCTTTATCCACTGGTGGCATTTTTCAACGGCGATTTGTAAAAAGAGATTTACATGGAGCAACCTCTCATATTTGTTGCTCAAGGGGAGTCTTTTGGGTTGGTATTTCATCTTCTATGTTGTCTTGCAAATCATTAGCAATTTGGTGTCACTCGAGTGTAGAAGCATATATTTTCACTAACACTTATGAATATATTAGTAATAAGCTTGAGGGAGAGTGTTAGATATATTATCTTTATTTTATATTTATCTTTTATCTTTAGTTTGTTATTATTTCTTATTTGTATTTTGGGCTTAACCCATATTTCTTCTATTGTAAATAAAGGACCCTATGTGTATATTCAACACAAGGGAGTTTAATCCCATTTATAGTTTTTCACTATATTCAACACTTCAAATTAATCAGAGGGGTATTTCCCAATGCACACTTAGGCAGTCAAGTGCTAGCAAATGCAAAAGCTTAACTTTGAAAACCAAATAATACAACTTAATAAGGAAAATAACATGATCTATATGTATGTATGCTGTTGATGACTTCCGTACAAGTGATACAAAATCACTGACTTCCCATTCTTTTACTTAGAGTACAGGTAAGTTACTATTCCTTCCCATTCACCTTTACCCAAAAAATGAAATAGCATACATAGTTGATCTAAGGGTCGCGCATAAAAAGGTAAAAATGTCTAACACCTACCACCAAATTACCCCCATTCACCGAATAATGTTGGAAAAGCAAAACAATAATCATATCGTTGCTTATTATGATAACAAAACACATTTTTGACTTAAAACTTCCGTTCAGCATTCTGAACAAGGCCACCTATAACATACAACAACAAAGCAAACACGATATTTTTTTTTCTATCAGATAAATGAATTTGCATCACTGGAAGTTAAAATAATGAATCAAAAAGCATTCTGCAGAGATGTGCAGCACTTGGCACCTTTGATTCCCTCAACCCATCCCCTTGCCAAAACTCCCCACCACCATTACATTATGTGGGTAGAAATTGGTTATTGCAGAGGATAGAGATATTTTATTACATTAAATATGAAAATATGATATGATTTGATAGGGAATTTCCCATTATTTCATCTTTGTTATGAATTAGAATACTTATGAGGGTACAGAACATATAGAAGATTCCTTCCAGGATTCTCCCTTCTCAAAATAGCACCAGTGCCATACCATCCATCATGACCTATTTTCCAGCCTGCAACCACAACCATTAGCATCACCTTTACATCCTCTAAGCATTTTCTTTTTCTCTGCTACAGTCGTTGTGTCCTCTATGCACTTTTACTCTCTGGCATTCATCGTGCCACCTAACCATTTTTAACAAGCTTAACTCGTATGATAATGTGTTGACAGAACATGTTGAAGATTGATAGTCACTTAAATAAGGAGAAAGTCATGCCCGTGAAATACCTATTAGCTATGTTATAATTTACCTTTTTAGCTTCGGCGACCAACTAACTGACATGTTTACTAAGTCTCTGAAGGAGGAACGTGTTGACGACATTTGTAGCAAGCTTGTCTTGTATGACACATATGCTCTAACCTGAGGGGAGTGTTAGAGATATGATTTGATTGTATTAAATAAGGAGACATGATATTAATTGATAGGAAAATATCTGACCAAATATTTCTCATTATTAGATACTGATTTTGTTCCTTATTATTGTACCTCTTCTTATTTATAAATAAGAATATTCATGTGTGTCATTCAATACACAAAATTCATTTTATTCCTTCTGGGTTTCTCTCTTCGTGGTAACATCGTCGGGTACCTGTTTGTCACTAATCCTTTCAACAACAGGTTAGTTAGTTAATTAATTATAGTCAGATAGGAGTTGCTTATAAATAAGAAGAATCGAGATAGAAAAGAGTTATCTTTGGGTTGGGGAAGTCTTTGGGAGAGATCCAGGTTTCTCGAATACCTAGAGTGAACATTGTTTTCCATCAATCAAAAACATTTTGGTCTACAGTCTGATCCAGTTTCTATCACTTTTCAATCCTCTTGTTTTTGTCCAAACCCAGTCCAACAACCATGCACAAACTAAAACATGTTTTCTTCAAGTACATGTCCCATTAAAGCCTCACAGAAGCGTACAAACAACATTCAATAATCCAGAGAAGCATTCCATCTTGCTGCATGCTCAGTAGAAGCATGTATAGCATGGGTTTTTAAAACTCCAACCTCAAATAGCAGCAGAAACATGATTTCTCTAAAGTTGCCCCAAGTTCTCACATCATTTTAAGACCAAAATAGAAAGTCATAAATCAAAGTCACGCACAACTAACCTAACCGTACATCACCACAACTCTCAACAAAACATAATTTAAGA
The DNA here is from genome assembly GCF_029865625.1 of Vigna umbellata. NCBI lineage: Eukaryota > Viridiplantae > Streptophyta > Magnoliopsida > Fabales > Fabaceae > Vigna > Vigna umbellata. Next base: position 28,707,915 of record NC_142169.1, read on the forward strand.
AAAAATGCAGGTTCTGAGAATCTAACCTAGATTCCTCAGTAGGAACCCAAGTCCAGTATCTACGGTCATCAATTCCAGTAATAGACATCGCCTTCGCCGAAATTGACATGCAAACCCTTCCCGTGACCCTGTCCAGCCACACTTCCTGCAAAACCATAATCCGTCAACTAATCTCCAACAACCAATCAGGCAACTCAGTGACACAAAAAGAAAAGCGCGCCGCACCTTGTTGCCGTCGTCGAACGGCACTGGACGAGAGAGCAGCGCGAAAATGTCCTTCTTGGAGAGATTCCGGTACCTCTCGGCAGGCATCAAATCGAGCAGATCTTGGTAGTTGGTAGGCAGCTTGGTTTGCCAGACGGAATCGGCGGAGGCAGCGCCGCGAAAAGAGCGGTTGAGGCGCGCTAGGTTGCATATCTCCGGCGGAGTGAGGTGGAGGAAAACGCGGGCGACGCAATTCTCCGGAATGTCACCGAGGCCCGGAGCGGCGGCCGAACCGTTGCTTCCTAGGTTCGACAGCGAGGCCCCCATTCCCTCCCGATCACCCGTTCTTTCCTTTCATTCAAACCTGGCCGAAGAAGGAAAGGAAGGAAGAACGGAAGAGACAATGGCAGAGTGAGTGCGGAATTATAGAATTGAATTGAAGTGAAAGGTGAGTTGGAGAATTACCTTGGAAATAGGAATTATGGGATTTCTATGTTTGGCTTCCGAGGGGAATTTTCCCTCAAAGTTAACACGGGTTCAGATTCGATACAATACAATCTCTATTTCCCATCCACCCATCACCTTCACTTTATTTTTTCCATTCCTTTCCTTTCCTCTCTAATTCTCCATATTTCTTCATTCCCATACCAATTTTAGTACACAATAAACAAATCAAAACATTTAATTCTTATTTATAAATGTATAAACTATATATTTAAAATCAATATAAACCTACAAAATTAATCGTATTACTTAATTACAGCTTTTCTTCACCCAAGTATTTTATATATCAATTCATGCTTTAACCGTCAATTGATCACTCAGTTTATCAATCAACAATAAAATAATAATTAAAGAAAGTGTTTTTCCTCAATATTATAAAGTTATTTGTATACTGTATATAAGTATTTTAAAAAGGAAGCACTTATTAAACTCTAGTTTAACTTTACTTGTTGGCGAGTCTTATCGTGGTGAGTAAGTTAATCACTTTAAACTTTATTTCTTTTTACTAAATATTTAAATTCAAAATTTTCTATTATTTATTTTATTTTTATCAATAAATATGTTATTTAGTGATGACCTAAGCAGAGGCATAATGTTGATGAACCAATATTACGTTAAGCGATATATTATATTGTTGACTGGTTTTTTCCTTACTATTCAATATTACTATTCTGTATTAATTTTAAATTAAAGTTATTAATACTATAATTAATGAATCCACTTTATTAAATTTTAAATATTTGTAAAGCAGGTTCTACGAACATGTCATAATTTTGAGAATAATAATTTTAAACGTAATAAAATAAACCCTTAAATATTAATTTAGTTTTTATTTTCGTTGAATTTAGTTTTAATATTTTTCTTTTTAATTTATTTTCAATTTTTATCAATTTTGTTAAATTTAATCCTTTTTAATGTTTTTTAAATAATTAATATAGGTTACATGCAGTGACTTTTTAAGTTTTATTTTTTTATTTTTTTTATTTTTTTAAAATTTGTATTAATATGTGTTATGTGACAATAACAATGTGATGTATCAGTATTATATATCAATATCTTATATGTAATTTGATTTCTATCTAATTTGACTTTTATATGCGATTGAATTCAATCTTAATCTATTTTTTAAATGAAGTAATTTTATCTTTTCTAAAAACGAAATTTAATATTTATATAAATGTTATATTGATATTTTATAACCATGTTTTTATTAAATATTTTTAATTTAGGATTAGAGTTAATTTAAAATTAGGTTCAATTTCACATAAAATATTATAAATTAAATTAACTATTAAATAAAAATGTCATACAACATGTCAAATTTAAATATTTTTTATATTTTTTGTAAAAATAAATATTTTTATATTTTTTTGTGTGTTTTTATCACAATAGTAATTACAATAATTAATTTTTATTTTTATTTAATATTTTACGTGATTTTTAACCTATTAACATTTTAAACTAATGTCAATGTTGTTAGTTCACACTCTTAAATTTTTGTTTAATTTTAAACCAACTGTAACCTTAAATAAAAATTATTTAATAAAAATTTGAATTTAATAAGTATAATATTTATAAAAAAATTAAACTTAATTTCAGTTTAGGTATAAAATTGATCTATTAAAAAAAGTGAATAAAAATAACTAGGATCAAATTGAATATAAAACTAACATGTGACACCACATCAATATGTGATGTTGATACTGACACTCGACAATGCAGTAGGATTGACACGTGGATATTTTTAAAATAAATAATAATAAAATAAAATTTTAAAAAAACCATGATTCATGACCTATATTGTTCACAATTAGTTAATTATTTAAACGATATTAGAAAAATGATTAAATTGAACAAAATTGATAAAAATTAGAACTAAATAAGAAAACAAAAAGTTGGGACTAAATTGAACCAACTCAATAAAATAGAGAAAAAAAATTAATATTTAAACCTAAAATAAATAATAAATAAAAAATATAAAAATAATCAAGCATGTGTCTTGAAAATTATTTTATTTAATGAAATTGATTATTGCATTCTTCAAAATACAATATAATTGAATAAAAAAATAATTAAGGTTATGATGAAAGAAAAAAGTTAAATGAAATTTAATTAAATTTTTAACGAATACTAAATAAGTTGAATAGTCGAGAAAATGAAATAAAACTAAGAGTTAAGAATAAGAAAGATAAATTTTGTAGACCTTTTCATATGAAAATTATATAATATATACAAATATTAAAACGAGTAAAAATAATGCAATGTATATTAAAGTTTATTATATTTGATGAATCTAATATTTGTCTTCTTTTAGATGTAATACACATTTGAATGAATTATCCAGGGAAAATGAGATATAATCGAAGTTATGCTAAGAAGAAAAATATATAGAGAATATAAGTGAATGAATTCCAGATATTAGGAGAGAGAATGAATAATAATATAACAAAAACATTAAAACTAAAACAAAGGCTAAAGTGAAAAATTTAGACTATTTTAGTAATTTAAAATGAAAGTAAATACGAAGATGAAAAAATATATGAATCAAGATAAACGAATATATACATATTTATAGTCCTTCTCATATTTAATTTTAAAAAATTGAATATGTACTTTTATATATATATATATATATATATACACCTATAATACTCGAAGATTCCAAAAAAATGCGATTGATTAAGACAATACTTAAATATATAAAGTTTATTTCCATATCTTAAAACTTTTCGTCATAAATTTATCAATATAAAACTACTATGTTTAAAATATTTCTAAATATAAAAATATTACATGAAATTTTTGTGTCACAAATGTAAAACAAATAAACTACCATATTAGATTTTTTAAAATATCAAACTCATTTTTCATCATGACATAACGCATAAAAATAATGATGTAGTGCTATTATTGTAAATAAGTGTATTCAAGGTTAAAAATTCAATATAAGTTGAAATTCTCCATTTGATTAAAAGTTATAAGATAAATATCATGTAAGTATAAAAATCTTTAAACCTACTAGTTTAAGATTTAATATTTCATATCTTATATAAATTTATCCACTACCTATTATCAAATTTTTGTAGTAACACTTTTTTTTACTTAATTAGACACCCTCTTTTTGATATCTTTCCCTCTATAAATGCAACAGAGGTCATAGGATGAAGTTTCTTTGAAAAGTTATTCAATAAATTTTGAAATAAATTTTGAAATATGTTGATTGGAAAATGTAATCTTAAAATTATTTTTGAAATGTGGAATTGCCGGAAAAAATGTGTGAAAATACAAGGGAAACAACATTTTAAATCTTGTATAAACTCAAATGGAACCTGGTGCAGTAGTTTATATTTTTTTTTTATCAAGATAAATATAATACAAGTTTCTCATCTTAAATTTATAAAAAGGTAACAAAGTTATGCTTAAAGATGAAAATAATTTATATTTTAGAATGACCAAACTGATTAAAACAAAAAAGACCAAAATAATTTTATAAATCAAAATTAAAATAAATCTCTCTTTTACTTGATGAAAATGTAGTTGTAATATTACTGTTATTTCTCTCTTGTTTTAACTTTTTACCCCTGAATGCTCGCACATCAAAAGATGATTTATTTTTATCCTAGTAAAGAAAATCCGTGAATTGGCATATTATAAAAAACTTGCCAATTGGAATTAATAAAGAAGAAAAGATAGCATTTGGATAAACTAAGAACTACAAAACCAGCGGCACCTCGTCGTGGTGCGCAACCGGTGCTGTTATTCGACCACTAATCTTAAAAAACAAGTTGAAAAGAGAGATATACATTTTTTAATGCCAGAGGAAATAATATATATATTTTTTAAGCTTTTTCCCCACTAGTAAAGTTACAAACTACTTTTTAAAGTTGCATCAGTAACAATTTGTAGTCTTTAAATACTCAGGACCTTCAGTTAACTTTATAAAAAATATTAATTACTTTAATATTTTTATGAAATGATATTACAAAATATATTCCTATCATAATTTCCATTGGAAATGTGTTTTTTTATACTAACAACACGTATATATTAGACTCATGAACTAATTTTAAAAATTGTAGAACCAAGTCATGAGAATTTGAAATTTTATGTTAACTTCTAATTTCGGAAAAGGTTGTAGACTTAATAACACATTTAGATTTTTAACTATTATAATGGAATAATTTTGGTCTTTTAGACTTTAATTAAACCATTTTTAATCTTTCACCTATCACAAGATTGTTCAGTTTAGATTCTTTAGAATTTTTTTTATTAAATATTGAATAAATTTTATTGTCACCTTACTAAATAATACCAGGATTGATGTTTTGATAAAGTTTAATTATATTTTTTTTATCGTTTATATCTATAACGTAAAAAAACAAAAAAATATAATTAAATTATATCAATAGGTATAAATTATAAAGTTAATAATACTATCAAAGAAATAGTTTCATGTTAACAAGTTTGTTAATAAAAACCTCCTCTATTACTAAACTTTTGGAATTTTCCTTTCACAATTAGAAAAAATAGACCATAATTGAATAATTAGTACGAGTAGACTCATTTATTGTTTATAACATGTTATAAACGAAACTAAAAAAATGTGCATTGACAGTGCATATTAATTTCTTTTGTAGTTTTAAAACACATTTTCAATGACATGAAAAAGATTAGTATGTATATATATATATATATATATATATATATATATATATATATATATATATATATTAATAATATATTAGTTGCTTTAAATTATACACAAGTGGGAAAAAAGTATGTAAATATAATACATAATATATATATTTTTGTTAGCAAATATATAATACATTATAAACTTAATGAGAAAAAAGCTAAAAGGAAAAATATTTAAACTAAAATAAATCATTGAAGATGTTATTAATTGTGATGACAGAAGAAAAAGTATTTATAAACTAAAGTTGAGAAAAAATTATGTTTGAGAGTTATAGAAAAGTGATATTTGTTTTGTTTTAGATCTCTGAATAGACTAATAATAAGCATAAACACTTATGCAGAATCTAGTGTCTGGTTTGAAACAAGAGTTTAAGTGGACGTGGACCAGCCCATTTAGCACAAAACCTGTGGGTTATGTTTTTCAAAGCGCCAACAAAACCATGGGCAGTTTTCTCTCACTGCTGTAGCATAACCAGCTGCTTCACCCTTTGTATTTTATCTCTATTATCTTATTACCATATGCTACATGTTATAATCTATATATCCATCATTCTCTTTCTTCCTTCTACCCACCCATGCTTCTGCATAATCATCTTTCGTACAATACCATCTCGGCCCTTTTTTCTTTTCCTCTTCACCATTGACTTCTGCATAGTCTTTAAAATGCTGAGGAAAAATAACATGCACCAGGTCTTTGTGGAAGCACATTTCATTTCATTTTCTACACGCCAAGCGATTTATTGGTAAGGTGAACGTGCGTTATGATGTTGATTACACTACGTCGATCTAACTATTTCTCAAAACCTGAGTGCTTTAGTCAAATTTCTTTTCACCCCTTTTGAATTTTGAATTGTTCTAACTCCAATTTCATTGTAAATTTCCACAAATATTGAGTGGGATTGGTGATTTTCATAAATATCCGCAAACTGGTGTATATATTGAGGAGTTGATGGAACCCAATGCATTAGGGGGTGGAATATTTCCTAACATAAGTAGCGGTTTGTTAGGAGTAGAAAACCTTCAAAACCAGCAAAACCCTCCACACTCTTTGCACCACCCCCAAATGGTTTCCTATGCTTCGCACCATGACACTGACACACATCAGCAACACCCACCACAATCAATCAAACATGGCTACAACTATTCCGTGGGTAAAACCAACAAGTTACAAATCACACTCAGTGATGAAGATGAGCCTGGGTTCACAGCAGAAGACTCCGGTGATCCCAAGAGAAAAATGTCTCCATGGCATAGAATGAAGTGGACTGACACCATGGTAAGACTCTTAATAATGGCTGTTTATTACATTGGAGACGAGGCTGGTTCAGAAGGCGCTGATCCCACCAAGAAGAAAGTCACGGGATTGCTGCAGAAGAAAGGGAAATGGAAATCGGTGTCAAGGGGCATGATGGAAAAGGGGTACTATGTATCTCCCCAACAATGCGAAGACAAATTCAATGACTTGAATAAGAGGTACAAGAGGGTCAACGACATTCTGGGCAAGGGCACAGCTTGTCGGGTGGTGGAGAACCAAACATTGTTGGACACCATGGATCTGTCCCCAAAAATGAAGGAGGAAGTTCGAAAACTGCTCAACTCCAAGCACTTGTTCTTCAGGGAAATGTGTACCTATCACAACAGTTGTGGCCACAACAACAACTGTGGCACTTCGAACGTGCAACAATCAAGTGAGGCTCAACCACAACATCAACATCAACATCAACAGCAGCGGTGTTTGCATTCATCGGAGAACGGGGTGGGGGGTCTGAGAATGTTGAAAGAGGATGAGGAGGAGGATAATGAGGAAGAGGATTCGGAGGATTTTTCTGATGAGGAGGAAGAGGAATCGGGAGAAGGAGCATCAAGGGGTATGGAGGAGGATGAGAATGATGTGATGAGGAAGAGAGCGAGGAAAGGAGGGTTTGGTGGGTTGTCATCATCATCATCGATATCATCTCAGGCGATGATGCAGCAATTGAATGGCGAAGTGAGCGGTGTGTTGCAAGATGTGGGGAAGAGTGCATGGGAGAAAAAACATTGGATGAAGAAGAGGGTGGTGCAGTTGGAGGAGCAGCAGGTGAGTTATCAAATGCAGGCGTTTGAATTGGAAAAGCAACGGTTGAAGTGGGCCAGGTTTAGCAGCAAGAAGGAGAGGGAAATGGAGAGAGATAAGCTTCAGAATCAACGGAGGAGGCTGGAAATAGAGAGAATGGTCTTGCTAATTCGCCAGAAGGAGCTTGAATTGGTTAATGTTCATCAACAGCAGCAGCATCAACAGCAGCATTCTTCTACCTAGAATTGAAGAAATTACTGTCTAGTTTTATGTATGGTAGTTGAAATTAGTATAAGAGCATATGTAGACTTGGAGATTCTTCATTTTCTGTGGTAATCATTCCAAGTAATTTCGAAACATGTAGTATGCTTGCTTGTTTGTAGACAATTTTTGCGTTCTTGCTTTTCTGTTTTGAATAAAGTTTCCACTCACATATGAGTTTTGAGGGAGAAAATTAAACTTCTGTAAACTGAAGTTGTTCATTGGAAAAAAAAAGGAATGGGAAGAGAAGGAGAAAGCAAAGTGTTATTGAGCATTTTGCCAGTTATGGCTCAACATGTGCTTGAAAAATAGTTTTAGAAATAAAAAAATAATAACACACGCCCGGTGGGACTCGAACCCACAATCGCTTGATTAGAAGTCAAGCGCCTTATCCATTAGGCCACGAGCGCTTGTTATTATAAAGATTCAATTCTTTTGTTTTAATAAAATAAATTTAAAAACTAATTTTCGCTTAGGACAATTAAGAATGGGCGGGAGAGGTTGTATAAATAGAGAACAATTATATAGATACGATATTGTAAATAATATACAGATTCCCAATCTTTTTTGTGTTTCTTGGAGAGGAATAGAGTACTGGAATTAGGTTCCCAATCTAGGAACCTAACAGTTCTAATATCAACAATTTAACGATTCAGATATTCCTCGGGCCAATGTTTTTTAAATTGAATTATTAAACGTTTAAAGATAGTAGTTCATACCTTAAAACATATTGTCCCTCGTCAAAAGCGATGATTTTGCACATTTGAGAATATTGCACAATGTATTAAATTATTAAGATGAAAACCAACGTAAATTCAAGGTAAATGAAAATTTAAATTAATACCAAATGTCTTCTAAGATTAAAAAGTACATAACAAAGGTAAGTCTGGAATAATTACGAGATTAAATTATTTCGATAATTAATTATGAATAGATTTTGTTTGTTTGGATAAGTTTATTGAACACTATTTTAAGATGATCAATTTCGTTTGATGCAATAAATTAACTTTCCTATAAGAAAATGAGCAGGTATAATGTTGAAAAAAGAATTAGTTATAAATTACATATTTGTGGTTTTCCTTCTGTTTTTTTAAAACAAAATAGTTCACTGACGATTTTAAAAACAAAAGAGTTTAAGAACATACTTCGGGGGTAAAATAGTTCATGATTAGACTCATTCATACAGCTGACAACAGTAAGACGACTACTCTTCCTTTCAAATTGTCCTTGAGTAAAACTTTGATAAAAAATATTTGGCATCAGGGCATATTTCCTCTTATTTTTAACTATGACAGACTATCATATAACTATTCTAACATTCAGCTTCAATCACAAAAATATAAACTAGTCACCAAACCCGGTGGAGACAACTCAAAAAGTGGAAGCTGAATGATCTGCCACTGCCAAAATCTTAGTAGACCAAAAAACAAAATGCTTGTACTGTAGTTAGATCAATGCAACACTTAATCTTCAAGCTCGATAATCTTAACCACAGATGAATCACCAACTTTCTGGCAAACAACTACACGATCGTGCGACTTTATAACCCCAGCAGTTTTTCCATGATCAAGGGCAACCTTTAGAATAGATTCGTTTGAGGCACTAGTTGATTCGGCCTGCAGGCAGAGTATTAGATCAAGTCTGGTAAGTCTCCGATCCTTAAGTGATGGGGTCATAGTAATTCAGCATGTATATTAGTCAAGCAGATTGTAGCTTACGTTTCACACCGTAGCCATGAAGTTGACTACTACATAAAAATATAAAACTCATTTCTAGATCTACCTAATGGAAATACCAGGACTCAAGGAGCTCGGGAGTCACGATAAATTGAATTGAAGGTAAACAGAAATACCCAACCCCGATACTACAGATACTTTTTAAGCTTGATCAAAATTCAGCAGTCATTTCCATTTCCTTCCCCCAAAAGAACAATGCATAATAATAATAATAATGCAAATAGAGTCGTGAAACAATTGACTTACAGGATGTCGAGGATCGGCAAGTATGGGAAAGAGACATCTTACAATAAGTGATTGCCTAGCCTGGCCAACAAATTGAATTATAAGTTAGTAAACAAGATTTTGAATATGACACTATAAATCCTGGTAAATATAAGCTTCCAATCATTCTACGGAACAAATGTGTCCAGACCCAGGTCAATACAGCATCATCTTCAAAAGTAAGTCAATACGTACTGTTCATGGCTGTATTTCCACTACAAAGGATGCAGTAGAATTAATTACAGCTGAGAAAATTGGAGCAACATTAGATGGTTTATAAATGATGTGTAAAAAATGTCTAAGACATAAAAAATCGAGAATATTTACATTAAAACAAGATTGCAAAAAATAATAAATATATATAGTAGGGAGAAGTAAATTAATTACATTAACTGTAAATAGGCTTTCCCACAAATGAGTTGGCAGTTGGTCCTGGAAACGGCCAGGAATAAAATGTTCTTAGCAAAGCAAAGCATAAGAGAAATGATTTATTTAATTGCTACAATTTAATTAGAAGTAGTCATATATGCATCTAGGGGGTCAACTAATTCCCCGTGATCTCTTGATTCGAGAGCCAATCCCCGCTACTCAATAATTTCTTACAGAAAATTATTGGATCAACACATTAATTATAAAATAACTAATTTTATGCAGTGCTTGCACATATGAATTCAGAAAAGTTAAACAAAAATCATTTTTCGATCTAATTCATGGTTTTCGTTTGCTTGAAAACGAAAAACATTAAATTTTAATACATTTCAATAGAGCAAAAAATGAATTTGGATTATATGAACAAGATATTTAACAAAACACGTTATTCATTAATCATTAGTGTGATGCCGAGTTTTACTAAAAAAAGAATGTCCTAACTCAATTACATTAGCAAATCACATCCTTAAAAATAGGCAATGTAGTTTAGCAAAGCTATATCGAAAATCATATCAATAATATAATCCAGACAATGTGTAAACCGGACAAGAGGATGCAGACACAAAATATCTAACCTCAAAAGCTCCGGTAAAGCTCCATTTCAGCTGATTTGTCTTTAGTCGGGGGATCACAACAGAGAGAACTGGCATGGTTGGCCTATATTTTGCTATCAATCTAAAAAGTGCATAAACCCTATTAGAAAAGTCTCAAAGACACAAGTAGAAATGCAGGGCAGAAAAATTGATTTTGATATTATTCCATTAATAACATTAATTTTCCAAGGATTGAATCCAATTTAGAAGTTGGGTAGTTTATCTCTCCAATATTATATCAACATTCACAACAAATTATTCATCAAGACAGTACCTTGCGGCCCTTCCAGATGAAGTGAAGCAAATAATAACAGAAGCTTTCACCTTAATAGCTGCCCGTACCTAAAAAGTATGATTTGCATATAGGTTTCAAAGATGAAATAAAACTACCCATCAAGACAAGAAAACAAGATCCGTAGACAAACTATACGTTTTCAACGTAGAGAGGCAATCACTAGCAAGAAGAAACTAAAAACTGGCCCACAGCACAAGGCTACCTCTATTGAGGGGTCAGGGATGGTCAGATGCATGCAGCCTTACTCCGCGAGCAGAAGCTGATATTGCAACAAAAATCCATGACCACCATGTCATGGGACAGTAATCTTATTGTTGTACGATGTCTCCCTATTCCATGCACTGGGAACCACATAAAATAAATAAGAGGAAAGATTGAGATGAAATTACCGCAGAGGAGGCAATAGATTCCAAGTGGGACATGGGTTCTCCAACATATTTGACAGTTTTCTTAAAATAAAGGTCTTGATTAAAAACTTTCTCAGCCTGAAATAGAAGGTGGAGATCTCAGTGTCAGCATTTTGAGTGACATTTCAAACACGAGATCATTTGATGAGTCAAATCAACTCTCCCAACAAAGGATTCACATTCACATAACTAATGCCACGCAGATATTCTTTAAAATATTCTTTTAAAACCACCATAAGACAGAAAGAAAAAATGCTAGGAGAAATTGGAATTCGGAAAAATAAAATTCGTGACAACAACATACTTTCCATCATTTGGTAGAAAACTTTATCTAAATGAAGTCAATAGTACAGAAAATTACAGAGATCTTGATATTAAGGTAAAGAAAAGTGGTGAGAATAACGTAGTTGTCAGATTTTCATACTCTTGTAGAAAACTTTATTAAAAATAAATCATACAGTTCACATTAGTAAATGAAATGAAAAAAATTAAAATACTACATGCAGCCAATGGTCTTATCAAACTACTTTCAAAGATTTCAAAGTTTCACTCAGCTAGTTTTTCATGACAAATGGATGAACATGGAAAGATAAAAAGAAATTAGATATCTGGCTAATCTCAGGTCAAGCACACTATGGTATCTTCATCTGGTTACATGCCAGAAAATTAAATTTTTATTTTTATGTAATAGTATCTTCAGCCATAAAGCACACACACATGTAAAAAATGGTAATGGAAGCATTAAAAACTAGATCGAGCAAGAGGGATATTTGGTAATAGCAATTTGTAGTTAAACAATTAAGAGAGTAGACTAACTACTATACAACCAAAAAGACCAAAAACAATTTGTAGTTAAACAATTAAGAGATATTTGGTAATAGCAATGATAATAAGTACAGCAGTTCCAGAGATCTCAATGAGTGTCTTGAACAAAATTTAGATGCAGCCTAGGAGTTCCCCCAACCATGCAATTGCAAAATCAGAAGTAATTGAATTACTGAAGTTTTCAAACCACAACACCATAATATACCAATTCCAAATTATTTAGGCAACAGATTTCACAATACACAGAACAGAAGAATTTCATCAGAAATGTTCCATAACATACAAAATTAACTTACTAGAACAAATTTTAAACATCAAACGAAATTAAAGGGCAACAAAGTGCACTTACTTCTGCACAAATTCTGCCAACTGTAGAAATAGTCTCAACAGGGTATAACCCCCGTAAAGTCTCAGCACCTAGTAGTATTGCATCACTTCCTGTATATTTATTATAACAGTTTAACAAATACCCAATAAATGATTCTGGCAAAAACATGCAGAACAAACACTAAAAAAAATTCAATGTGAACAATCAAAATCAGAAAATATAATCAAGAGACAAAAATTTATTGAAGTCGCATAACACAACCAATATCAAAAGCACAGCAAGATGCACAGTTATATATAGTCCCCGTCACCAATGAAAGAATGACTAAATTATTGAAGCAGGTCTAAATCTGAAAATGAAGATAGCAGTAATTCAAGTCTTTGATAGTCATCTGCAGAAGTTTTGAAGTTACCATGCAAATCAAGGTCGATTACTCCCTAGAGACAACTTCAAGGCTCAAGCACACAAATAAGCACTAACAGGAGATAAATGACATCAGTGAAAAGTGGTTAAAAAGACTCCAGTATCATTTTGTGTATAATAATAAAATAGTGCCATAACTTCCTGTTTCCATATAAACACTCTCCTCTCTTGGAACCCTCTCACTGTTATCAATGGTGGAAGACCAAATTTCACCATATAAACATGCAATTGTGGCCTAAAGCACTGCCATAATGAACCTCCATTCACAAACCAAAAACACCATGTTATGGCGTAATGGCAGCACTACGATGGTTATTTAACAACATTGAGCCCCCGTCACACTTTGCTTTGTGTTGATCACAGAAGATATGGCCATTTCTCCACTTCTTACACAAGCACAACAGTCCTGTTGCTGGTTGAATTTCACTATTTTACAATATCCAAAAAATTTCAGTGTAAATCATCTTAACTATCAATCTCTTAAATCTACAATATTCTAGACCATTGCACCTCCAATGGCTACTTAAAATCAGAACTTTGGGGCTATATATAAATATAAACTTAAGATCTATATAACTATAAACTTAAGATATAAATTTCCCGGACATCCTAGTAGTCACCACCGCCCTAACTAGCAGGATCATGTGACAGGGGACTTACCATCTAAAACAGCATTGGCAACATCAGTGGCTTCTGCACGAGTTGGTCTTAAGTTGTCAGTCATGCTATCCACAACACGTGTAAGCACAGCAGGTTTCCCGGCCATATTACACTTGTAAAGGGCTGATTTTTGAAAGAAAAATACCTACAGAAGCAAATAGTAGTTGATTAACACCTCTGTAATGGTCTGTCTATGAATTATGATTGACATTACAAGCATTGAAATTAATTATCAGTTCAATACACTGACTCAGGTCAAATATCCCATTCCACTCCAAAAGATATATTCCCTTGCTCAGCATAAGTCTCATTTATTTCTTTGCTGAAAGTTTGAGGTTTTAATAGCAAACCCCAATCACTCATTAACTATCGATACATTTAATTACACTTATAAACAGATGAAGACTCACAATATCAGCGTTATATACGTTTATGGTTCAAAAAGAGATATTTGGAACATTTACAAAAACTTGTTAAACTATGTTGCTTTGAAAACAAAATCTAGTTGAGTTATTTGAAAAAAGGTACTCAGGAAAATTCTTAATTTCATAATCAAATATAATATAAGACTCCATAGTCGGGATATATATCTACTACCTAAAACTTGTTCGAACCAACCAAGTACCAACCCCATCCATTAAAAGAAAAGTGGGCCAGATAATCTAGGCAACAAAAAATCGATTCAAGCATTTAAATAAAAAACATCATTTCAAAAGTGACCAAGAACAAAAAGTAGAATTGGAACTATTTTGTCCATTATCAGCTCTTACTCAAACATTTTGAAGCATATACTTATTTCAATTCATTATTAATACAAATCTATAATATTTGAAGTATTAAATACATTCTCAACATGTTCAAAGTCAGAACAACACATACACAAGCTGTTAGAGATTCAGGTAAGAAATCCAACTCACTCACACTCTTACGCTCACAGAAACAAACACCACACAGTATGGGATGAATAATGGGTGTGTATTCACAAGAAAGAAACAAGAATACAGAATAGTCCAGGAGCTTAACCTCCTTCACCAGGTGCTATGACCGGTCAACAAATCAACAAATGTCTAACCACCTAACTGATACAACAAAGAGGTCCTTATATAGGCCTCTTTCCCAAACCCACTTAACTGACTAGCAGTTAAGTCCTCTGTTTTCCCTTTCTTCTCTCATAGACCCTCCATTCTCTAACACAAGCAGAGCTCTATAGTCCATTATTAAAATTCAGTTTAACAAATAATCTAACCTTCTCTGGGGGAAGATCAATGCCCAAATTCCCACGGGAAAGAATAATACCATCTGCTTCTTGTAGAATTTCATCAAAATGGGTCAATCCCTAGAAAACAATATAGGTGTGATATGCTTTTCAATCAGAACTCTGACAGGAATTTAATTTATTTTAAAAAAAAACTAAACTTTGCAGTAAATTATGAAAAATTGAAGTTCACCTCAACATTTTCAATCTTTGCAAATATATGAGTCTGCC
Source organism: Vigna umbellata (assembly GCF_029865625.1). NCBI lineage: Eukaryota > Viridiplantae > Streptophyta > Magnoliopsida > Fabales > Fabaceae > Vigna > Vigna umbellata. The sequence goes on from NC_142169.1 coordinate 28,723,078, forward strand.
TTAGATCTCCTAACTTAGAAAGGAATTCACGGGCCTGCATTTCAAGCACACAAGAGTTTTTTAATAGAAAACCTGAAACAGCTTTAGGAAAATTAATTAAATGACCAATTATGAACTCCAAAAAACTAAACAAAGCAAAGAATGTGGAAGGCAAATTACCTGGCGAACATCTTCAGCATGCCTAGTATATGACAATGACAGAAAATCAATTTTGTTTTTTACTCCCCAGGTGCTTATAACCTGCAAGGAAAAAAAATAGCCCAAAACTTCAAAAAATCCTATATTTAGGCACATGCAAACTATAGATAATTGATGATAAGTGACTCGTTCAAACATGCAAGTAAAAAGGTAGAAATTACCTCCTTGTCTTTATCAGTAAGGGTAGGCAAATCAATATGAACCTGAGAGGCATGCAAAGTGAACAATGACCCTGCTAATGTTGCTGAATTCTTTATAGTACAAACAACGTCCTGACCTGTAACTTCGGATACCTGCATAATTTCAGCATAACTACTCAATGTGCATGTAGGACTTCAACTCTTCCTACTTAAGTCAGCCTATGCCATTGCCATAGATTTTGAAAATATCAACGAAGTTTTAACTTCAATTATATGAACAAGATCACAATATAAATAACACAAATGGTTAACAAAGATTAAAAAAATATAAGAACCCGCACAATAACAAAAACAAAAAGGGTCTTATTAGAATAATTTTTTTCTTTTGTAACCAACTCATACCTCTAGCCATACAGAAGTAGTTTCACTTCCCGTGAACAAGTATTGACCAACAAAAATTGTGTCACCCTTCTTCATTGACTGAACAATCCAAACAAGATTAGGGTTTATTAAACCAATTCAAGCGTTGCATTAGGAAAAATGGAAATGAGTCCACACAATATATGAGTTGCAATAATCATGTAGCGAATAGAGTAACAGATTACAATTCGATCAAGGGCCCTCTCCAAAGAAAAATCATGCAAATGCAATTTACTACTTATAAGTTCTAACGCCATAAGCAAGAGCAAAATTGCTAACACTGGCAAGAAGGTATAATAGACTCCAAACCAAATACTATCACATGCAATGAAGAGTAAAAATGACTAAACTAAACCACTGAGGTTAATATTCCGAGAAAATATGTACAAGAAAAGCAAGTCTTAAAATCCTAACTCGGTCTCACAATCAAGTTGTAAGATGAAAGTTGTTTTCCACTTAAATTATTTTGGTCTTATGACTAGCCATGTAGAACTAAACCACCAACAGCCTTGAGACAGCCATTTGGAAATACCAAAAGAGGCCAAAATTAAGGGGGCTAGGGTTGATCAGAACCAAGACACTTTCCAATATTAAGTCGATCACAGAATATCACGACAAGACTGAAAAGTCTAATGAACCTTTGCCAGCCCATCATAATTGATAGGCAGTATCTGTGAAGATGCTTCTTGTCCCAGGTCAGGAGTCAGAACAACCTGAGCATCAGCCTGTAGCGAGATAGATTTCTCACTTTTGTTAACAACCTGCATCTCTGCTCCCACCGTGTCCAACATTACCTGTTAAAGACAACAATAGAGTAACCAACCAACACTCGGCACCCTTTCCATTACATTAACAAACTCAGCAAGAAACCTAAACAATAGAAATGCATGCATGAATAAATTGGCGGGACAAAAATAGAAATCCCCCACGCACTCAGCAAAATCTTAATCCCAACGAAACGGACAACAAAGATGCGAAACACAAGTGGTAACTTCTAACCTAAGCAATCAAACATTTTGAGAAAGTCTGAACCAAAAAATGTATCAAGCAAAAAAAATGAAAAAGAAAAACTCACAGCACAGAGTTTCTTAGTAGATTTGATAGCGGTTTTCAAATTCTCCAAAGTCTCTTGGTGATATTCAGGATCGCCCCAAGAGAAGTCGAAACGAGCCACTACAGCAGAAAAATAGAAAAATCATCCAAGAACAAATAAGCGCGCAGCAAACGGTGGAGAGTCAGAAAAAGGAGAGAAATATTAGAACAACAACGAAGCAAAAGGAAGAAAAAAACATACCTGACATTCCAGCTTTAAGACAAGCAGAAATAACCTCGACCGATCGAGATTTGGGACCGAGCGTACCAACAATCTTCGTCATTGCGGGAAAGAAACTCTGAAAATGCAAAATAAATTCATAAAACAAACTAATAACACAAATGAAAAAAAAAACGTTGAGAAATAATAACAAGAAGAAGAAGAAGAAGAAGAAGAAGAAGAAGAAGTTACTGACGGCCTTAGATGGTTCGAGAATGGAAACCATACGAATGGGTTCCTCGAGAAGTAAGTGACTGGAATGCATCTTCGCTTCTTTTCCACGCACACAGAGTCAGACAGAGAGCGAAGAAGATGAAGTTGTATGAGCACAAGCTGCACTCTTATAATGCCTTTTTAAACCGCTTTTTTGTTTGTAGCTCTTTCTGGTAAATAAATTGTTGTCCTTAGTCCAAGGAAGAAAAAACTGAGAATAGACGATGACCTTTTGTAAAACCTCTATATAAATTTTAATTATTTTCGATAGAAAAATAAATTAATTTAAACTTATTATTTTCCCATCTTTATTATGAAGCATGGGAAAAACCGAAAAGGTGCGGCACACGGTATTCAAGTTATTTAGGAGTGCGCTAAAGCTGCAATTTCGAAATTAAATCAATTTTACCAAGTTCTTTACATTCTAAATAATAAGATAATATAAAATTAAATTCAAACAAAGTGTTAATTTTTCCAACAAATGCAGTGTGATTAGATTTTGATTTTTTTAACTTAGAAATATACGATGCAAATCTTATAAAATGGACATTTTAGTTTATTTAAGTTGCTTTGATTAGATAAAAGTTTGAAGGCCCAGCATTTTACAGTGGCACCCGGAATTGCGTGGCCCATCTGATTCTTAATTAAATGTCAAATTCTGTGGGTGGTGCTTACCACTCACGACTTCATTTAATTCTAACGATTTTGTAAAGCAAATTAATCTTATAAAAATTTCACCTTTCGTTCGACCCTTTTTAGAAAATGAAATAAAAAAATCTCATAACAACATAACAAAAGCTTATGACAATATTTTCTAAAAACATGTATTTTGAAAACATTTTCCAAGTATCTCAATATTACATATTTCATACCTAGTTAATTTAGTTTCTTAAGTGCTTTTCGTCATCACTTTAACTTTTGTAATGTAGGCATGATTTTATTTTAGACTTTTGATATTTTGACGAGTAACATATCTAAAGCCTTTTGTACCAAAAATGGTTTGGCAGAAACTTGTAGAATACTTGGCAATATAGGAAAACTTAAAGTGTGAGTGGTTAAGGTCATAGAAATAATTAATAGTGTATTAGTTGGCCTTAACAATTACCGTGGCATGCTTTATGCAGGACCGTTACAGTGGAAGTCTGGGTTCAAACCTTCCTAGAGAAAACCTTCAAATCATCATTTACATATTAGGTTATATAATTAATATTGGTCCAAAGAGAACGGGATTGTAATTTAATAATAATGAAGGAGGGAGGTTAAAAAGGAAATTACCAGACAGTCCACATGAAAAACCTAACAGCCGAAATTATTATGTAAAAAAATATTTAAATTGTTTGCATACTAATTTTTCATAATTTGTTCGGTAGTTTTATTTATTTTTCGACAATGTATGTTTACTTCACAATACACAATCTAATATTATTTGCTTATATTTTTAAACCATAAAGGATCAAAATTGTCTAAATATTGAATAAATTTTGTATTATGATTTGTGAATATATTGGGAGAGTGAAGGGATAGCCACGGTTTTTATGTTATGTGTGTGTATATATTGGTTGAGTGAAGGGATATAACAAGGTTTTTGTGTTAAGTTATGTATGTGTGTAATATACATAGCCACAATTTTTATATTGAGTTATGTGTGTAATATATTGATGGAGTGAAGGAATATAACTACAGTTTTTATGTTAAGTTACGTGTGTGTAATATATTGGTGGAGTAAAGGGATGTAGCCATTTTTTTATGTTAAAATATGTGTAATATATATAGCCATGATTTTTATGTTAAGTTATTTATATGTTCTAAGAGTTTTTTACTTTTATTACTGTGAAGAGATGTCTTTAAAAAGATCATTCAATGCTAAAATCTTTGGTTAGATTTATTTGATCAAACCTTAATTAATGTAAAAGGTGAATAATAAATCATCATTAATACACTGTTTAGACTTTTTATCTTGTTGATCATTTGTTTATTCGAGTATGTGTGTGTTTATATATGTTATTAAAAGATTGAATGTAACATGCAAATATGTTTTTTCTTCACAACTTCTCCACACTTTTGTATATGTCTTCTCAATACTTGGTAAGAGCTCTGTGGTCAAATTTCAATTAATGCAAAAAGTAAATAATAAATCATTATTAATGCATTATTTATAATTTTACATCATTGACCTTGAGCCAATTCAAGTGACTCCATTAGCCCCGAGGTCAATCGCTAACTTATCTATGAAGAGAGACTCACTTTTAACTAAGTCCTATAACAGTGGAATACCCTCAATAGAAAATAAATGATATCGGTACACAACTGATATTTGGCTTCTGGCATAACCTTTCTTTGAAGCATCTTAAGATTTTCATCTTCGTAACAAGCTATCTAGACCAAGTTTCTTATGTTGGTCTCCATTATACCTAAGTTGTATATCTCAATTAGCAAGAAGTACACCAATTTCCTTAGTCTTTTCATACCTGGAAGGTATGCAAAGAATCCCAGTAATCTATTTGCAATTGAAGCGGGACATCGGTGTGTTAATATTCGGTAGTTTGAATGTTTTTGAATTTGAGAGGAATTTTGCAAAAAAATAATTGTTATATTTGTAAAAAGAATTTTGTTAAGAATTTCTTTTATTAAGTGATGATAGTTTGACACTTTTAATTTTTATTACATCTTTAAATTATAATTCTATAAAGTATTATTTTATTAGAACATTTTATTGATATTTATTATTATTATTATTTAATATAATATTTTATTAATAATAGTGGTGAATATAGATAAAAAGTGGTGTAAAATGATTATTATTTTTACTTCAATAGGCCCATTGGGCATGTCACTGGCAGCTCTTTTAGGAGGAGGCATAGTTTAGGAGAACCCGAAACGACAGTGTACACACAAACGCGTTCGTGGCCATTGATTAATTAATTTAAGAGAATTAACAACAGCAATTAACAGCATTTCACAAAGAAAGCAAGAATTAAGAAACACAATAGAGAGACGATAAACTAAAAATGAGGAGGAGCATGCATGACACAGTAATAAGTTAGTGCAGCAATCATAACAAAGAACGCTGTTACGATTAAGCAAGGCCATCTTCGGTGGTTGGAAGCGACGGCGAAAGCGAATTGCGTGACCGTGCCTCATCATAATCCTCTCCCAGAGGAGACTGTTCCACCCTCAGATCCTCAACCATCTTCACAACCTCCATCATACTCGGCCTCTTCTCCGGTTGCGCCGCCACGCACGCCACTCCCACGTGCAACATCGCCACCAACTCCTCCTCGATGTTCTTGTACCGCAACAACTCCTCGTCGAACACCTCAGCAGTCCATTCCTCCTTCACCACCGACCGAACCCACTTCGGAAGATCCACCTCACCCTCATCCTCCACGCGTGGACGCGCCGCGGAACTAGGGTACTCAGTGGACGGCGCCCTTCCAGTCAACACCTCCAATACCAACACCCCGAAAGCGTACACGTCAGCCTCCTGCGACAGCCTCTTCACTTCAACCTGTTCCGGCGCTCTATACCCTCCCAACCGCGCGATCGCGTGAACCGGGTTCAACAGCAGCGATAACCCGAAGTCGGAGATCAAAGCGACGCCGTTTTTGTCGAGAAGCACGTTGGAGGATTTGACGTTCCCGTGGGGTATCTTGGACGCGTTGTACTCTGCATGAATCCTAGCCAACCCTCTGGCCGCACCTAACACCAAGGTTATTCTCGTTGTCCAATCCAATGGAATCCTTCCAGGTCCACGGTTACCTATTTCATTAACATCGAATCGTTAAATTTCAACTAACCCTAATAAAGTACAGTATAATAGAGGAATAAACTAACCATGAAGAAGAGCATGCAAGCTTCCATTGGGGAGATAATCATACACAAGAAGCTTTTCTTCCTTTGCATAGTAATAGGCTCGGAGTCTGACAATGTTGGGGTGTTTGAGCTTCCCTACAACGTCCATGTACTGTTCAAACTCGTTTCTCTCGCAGGGGTTTGCGTCTTTCAGTCTCTTCACTGCGACGGTGCAGCCATCGTCGAGCACCGCTCTGTAAACCGTTCCCAAGCACCCTTTTCCCAGCATCTCCGCCGATGCTCGAAGCAGATCCTCCAACTCAAACTGGTTCCTCCTATCGAAAAACACCAGCTTGCTTCGTTCCGTCTCAGTGTTCGTCCCATCGCTATCTCTATCGAAATTCCCACCATTTCCATAAACCTTCTTCTCGCTCCCAGAACTACTCCCACTCTTCCGTTTCCCACTCTCGCTCCCCGCTGCCGATCCATAGCCTCCCCCTCCCCTCGCGCAGCAGTGCGCCACCACAAATGAAATCGCCACTAGCACCGCCACGCAAACCGCCACTACAATGGCCACAATGACACCCGCCCTCAGACCTTTCTTCTTCGGAGTGTCAGAGAGAGTCACACTGCTTGTTTGAGGGAACGAACTCGGTTTTGAAGGAACGGTTATTGTGGTCTCCGTGTCTGGTTCGATTTCGGAACATTTGGGCAACGGGGTGGACCCACATAGACCATGGTTTCCGGAGAAGCTGGTGTTGCCGAATTTTGAAAGCATAGAATCGGGAACGTGGCCACGAAGTTCATTGTTGGTTACGTTGAGTTGGGTGAGGTTGAGGAGGGAAGCGGAGATGTCGGGGACGTGGCCGGACAGGGCGTTGTTCTGCAACCGAAGAGTGAGAAGGTGGGTTAGTTTGGCGACTTGGTTGGGGATTGGACCGCGGATGTTGTTGTCGGAGATGTCAAGACGGAGAAGGAGGCGGAGGGAAGATATCTGCCGCGGAATCTCGCCGGAGAAGTCATTGTGGGAGAGATAGAGGAGTTCGAGGGCGGTGCAGTTTAAGAGGGGGTAAAAGGTACCGTTTAAGCGGTTTTCGTGGAGGTCGAGGAAGCGGAGGTACACCAGTGAGGAGAGAGAATCAATTGGACCACGGAGGTTGAGGGAAGGGAGGGAGAGGCCCACCACTCTGCCGTTTGGGGAGCAATCGACGCCGAGCCACGCGGCGGAGCAGGCGTCGGCTCCGGTCCAGTTGGAGAGAAGGTTGCCGTGGGTGTCGGTTTGGAGGCGGAATTGGGTAAGGGCGAGTGTATCATTTTGCCATGCACTCTCTGCAACACAGAAGATGGTGAAGGCCAATGCCAATGGCAACAATGGCAGTGACAGGTTTATGGAAGAAGGGTGTTTCATGTTATGGTGTGGGAAGGGGGCAAGAATGGCTATGCTGGTGTTTTTAATTTGAAAAGAAGGTTGGGATTTCAGATGGAGTGAGAAGGAAAACGTGGCATGATTGGAGAGAGCGAGTGATCGAAGAAAAGTGTTGCAGTTATCATAAGTCCTTGAGAGGTAATTAGGACTAATGTGATGATTAAAGTTTGTGGGATTTGGAAAGGGTGGTACCGTTTATGATTGCTGTTGTCGCTTACTCACAAGATATGGAGGGTGTTCCTAATTAATGCTTTTTTCTTTTGCTTGGCTTATTACGCTAAAGAGAAGAAGAAAACATGGTTCCTTTGCAGACAAATGTACAATGTTAATAGTGATACAGACAAGGTTGAATAGTAATAGTGATAATAAATAAGGAAAATGATACTTGAACAACCATTTGACAACATTTAGACACGCGCACACGTGTCAAAATCTGAGTGGTCTATTTTCATTTAATTTTTCCAATTGGACTACTCAGATTTTGACACGTGTGCGCGTGTCTAAATGTTGTCAAAAATGGTTGTTCAAGTGTCATTTTTCAATAAATAATGGAAATGATGCTACTAATAAGGTTTCATAAAGGTCAATTTGTTGAGTTACTATGGAAGGGTAAAATGGGTTCAGTGTTGCCAATCACCCAGTCTAGAACAACTCATCCTAAATAATTGTGTTTGATTCCTCTGCTACTTTTATTCTGTTTTATTCTCCTCTTCCTACGTATATATCATCAACAGGATAATAATACCACTAACCCTTCTCAAGAATTGACTTCCTCAGTTTTTACACAAGGTTTGTTGAGGTGTGGACCATTGTGTGTTGACAATGGATGCAATTAACATGTGCAACTTTAGAAGGGTTCATCCCTCTCATGATAATTTCTTAAAGATGTTTTTTATCGGATAAACAGAGTTTAATACGAGAGATGTTCTTTGATTTCCTTGAATGAGTAAAAAGTGTTACTCATAATAATAATTAACATAATTAATTTTATATATGCATGTACAAACATATGTGTTTGTGACCAGAAGAAAGTGCTCATTATTTGGTTTGGTCACAGCTGCTACTTTTTCCATGTTGAGGAAGAAAAGAAGGGTCCTCTGCTTTAAGTCATAAACAAGCAAAGTTTTTCTCACATCACCCTCAAGTGAGGCATAGAATTGAATGATAAAGATGAAAATGCCAGGGACATGACTGGAATTAAAGCTTTAGTTTCACGACAAAAGTTGACCAAGCTAGTCAAAACACACCAAATATAGTACACCATCGTTCCAATCACTTTGATATGTGAAATTGTCGGTTCCCACAACAGTACAAACCCAGCCCAACCAATTACTTCTTTTTCTTTCCGTTTCCATTTTTTTATAATCTGATTACTTTTCATTTCACAGCTTTATTCTTCTTATTTGAGGAATGACAAAAAGCATATTTAACCTTACTTTTATATTTATTTTATAATTTGATGATTGATGATATAAGATGATGGTGTGATGGGTAAATGGCACATGGGTGGGGGCAATGGATGGTACACTGTGATTGCTTCCCATCTCCATTGGAAACCTTCGGAAGAGTTTCCACCATTCTGCTAATGTAAGTTGTCCCAAAAAGTGAGGGAATTATTTCAGCTTTTCTCTCTTTCACTCTTCATTACCCTCTAAAGCAAAAGCCTTCAAAAAGAAGAGTTTGAAGCCGAGATTGGCGCTCCAAAACTAAAGGTACTCTTAACATTTTCTTAATTAACACACTTTTTCTATTAGTTTATCATTGGAAAATGGGGCAAATAACAGAATCTGAAATTTAACAACTTTAACTCTAGATAAAAAAGGCAAAGCTTAAATTTTAGTCTGCAAGGTCTCTTTTAGCATTTTGGCCACAGTATTTTGTAGTTTACACAGGCATATACATATACATATGCATATATATATATATATATATATATATGACAGGGAATACATCTACTGTGGGAATAGAGACCCCAAAAACTGTGTCAGATATATTGTAAGGATTATCGATTTACATATAAAATTTGAAGGATGTTTAGAACATAATTTTTTCTATTTTTATTTGATGAAATAATTTTATTTTTATCTTAATTCTTAAATATTTGGGCTTCTATTTTTTTTCTCATCTTCTACCTACGTCTTTTCCCCTGTTCTAAAGAAAGTGTTAGTGATACAGGTATTGGCCATGGATTGAAAGGAGCGAGTAAACAAAGATGGAAGACATGGCGACAATATCATAGTATTTGTGACAGGCGTCCAACAACTTATACAGACAAAGGTTGCGCAATTTTATTGTCTTTGACTCTGTTCATTGCGAAGGTAAGTTGCATGCCGTTTAGTATGGGAGTTACAGTTTCAGAATATTCAGAGGACATTTCAAATTTATACGTAAACAGTATAATTAAATAGAAGTAGGTGTATTCCATGCATGGTTTTTGAAGAGTTGTTTTTGAATATTTGTTTTCGCTCTTCTCTCGGCTGAATATCTAATTGTCTAATGAAGTGTTTGATTGAACCTTGCTAAAGAAGTCTATTTTTTCTTTTAATTGATGGAATAGTAAGTTAAATCAGGATGTGGAGCGTAGATCAACCTTTTTATTGCGTAAATTAATCTTCTTTTTGTTAATCCCTATCCTTTGTTTAAGTATCTAATTCATAACTGTTCATTTATATTCATAATTAGCTCTTGCAAAAGTATTATCTATCCCTTATCATAAGAGTTTAAATATTTATGATAGTTTTAAAAAATAAATTTAAGACTAACTCAATTTTATTAACCCAATTTATAAAGTTAGATTTGCATTTATTTATATATATTGTGAAACAATATTATTTGAGTGATTCTTCCTGTACCTCACCTTGTTTCTCCTTGCACCTCCCATTTTATATACATTTGATGATTACTTAATGATTTTTTAACCACTAGCAACCCTCCTAACCCCCAACAACCCTAAATGCTTTAAACCCTAAATATCATGTCTTGCCCTTCATGCATCCCTCTTCGATGTTATTCTTTTCACTCTCAATTTTCACTTCTTCACTGTTATATTGTTTTCTAGATTCAGAGTTGTAGTGGTTGTTCCCGGTGGTGCTGTAGACAGTAGTAGAGAAGGAAGAAAGTTGGTGGTGCTGAGGAAGAAGACAACGAAACTTCTCAAGTTAGTGTATTGTTTGAAGTAAACACGTAAACCGCTGTTGGAGATGCGATTATTCATGACGCAGTTGGAACGCCGGTTACAAGAGGCCGAAAGTCGATTTTCGGCTTACCCCAACCACACTTCGAACTGCGATTTAGGGATGCTGCACTTCTAAGTGTGGCTTCACTATGCGGGACTATTTTTTTAGTTGGCTACACACGCTTATCATTTCATGTTTATTAGTACATTAATTTTATCTCATTTTTTGTTTGTTTATTGTGATATTACGCTTGCTTATGATACGTATTATGAATCATGTCTCAACCGTAATTCGAAATGCTCATGATCTCTACCGGCGTTCAAATTGCGCAGGGTCTTAATCGTGCTTCAGAGTGCGATTAAGGCCTCGAGTCTCACCGAACACAGCTGCCCTTGCCCGCGAGAGAAGAGATCACTCAGATGGTGAGAGAGATACAGAGAGATGCAACGAGAAAGGGAGGAAGGAGAGAGCGAGAAATGGAGTACATAAACTATGGAGCAAGAGATGGAATTAAGAGAGCTTCTGCACCTTACTGGAATTGAAGGAGGAGGAGAACATTTTCTTGGAGGAAAGGTGCAGAGAGTGTGGGTTAGGGGTGTAGGGTTTGCTTTTAAAACATTAAAAAATTCTTTCTCTTTTTCTGTGTATAGGTATGCATGGTAAGAAGGATAGTGTGGGAAATTTGGAGGTGCAGGAAGCTTCGCTCATATTATTTTTAATTAATGTTAGTCTTTCAACAAAATGTATATATATATATATAAGCTATACTAATATTGTAAGTTTCTTTTTATGGATTTAGATAAATATGATTGTCTTATTATCAAAGTAGGCAAAAAAACATTAATTATGTTTATAGGTAAGTTGTGTAACTTCCACACGATTTCAAATAAAAAAGTCATGTATGTAGCACACAACTATCAATTTTAAAAGGTGAAATTGTGCACCTTCACACGTTTTTAAGTATTTGTAATCCATTACGTAATGTTGTAATCATTAGGAAGGTGGACAACTTCATTGTGTAATCGATTACATATTTATTGTAATTACCAATGCATGTAATTCGAATTACGGATAATGATACTTTGATAACATTTTAACATCATCTACGTGTCATTCTGTGATTAGTCCAAAATTACTCCACAATCAATAATAGTAATCATAAACACCAACATAGACCAATCACAAAATGACACATAGATGATGTTAAAATGTTGTCAAAAAATGTTGTCAAAGTATCATTATCCTTCGAATTACAGACCATTGTAATCGATTAGAACAATACAGTAATTGATTACCAATGGTAAAAGACTATATGAGAGTTTATGTAGTTGTTGTTAATGTGATTTATGATGTGTGGTTTGTACCCTGATACATTATAAGGTATATAAGTGTATAATTAAGTTATAATTGATTATGATTTAAGTTTTAAATAAACAAAGAGAACAAAATAAAACCAATGGAAGTGAAGAAATTCATCAACTAAAATAAAAGGTGCTTTAATAACTCATAAAAGTTAGCACAAATACCTAATCATAAAATTAAGACACAATACAATTAAATTTAAGAAGGCCTTTGTGGCCCAAAGTGATGACATAAATAAACCATGTATTCTTCAATATGTACAACTTTAGCATCAATATTGTCAAATTTGTCCCTAACAAATGTTTGAAAATCACATATCTCATTCATTATTCCTGTTAGCATAACAGAAGAAGTATCTTGTCGAGGTGGAGATGCAATTATTATAAATTGGTCGATGATCATTTCGTTTCAGAACACATTGTCCATTATTTGCATTTTTAACAAAATCAAATGAATAGATAACTTCAGTACCAATTGTAGAAGATCTTTTAACCGGTACATAAGACTCATAATTAAGAAGAACTTCAAAGTACTCCTTAAATATAATAATGAGTTGGCATATGAGCATTGTCCCATAACACCTTTTTAATTCAATGTCCAATAAAATGAGTTTGAAGTAAAATTGTCCATATTAAAATTATTTTTTGTTTGTGCAAGATTAATTATACAAAAAAACCAAAATACAATAAATAAATAAATAAATAAATAAATATATATATATATATATATATATATATATATATATATATATATATATATATATATATATATAATTATTATAATGTAAACCTTTATCATCCAACAAGTATTCTATCCATAATGTTTACATTATCCTAACATATAGAGTAATCAATTTTTTCTTGAAGAGATATATGTTTGTTAAAGAATAAAATAATAATGGATTATTGTAATTCTAACTTTTTTTTTACTTCAGTGTCAATTATTCCATCATCATAAATACGGTCAAAAATTTGGAACTCAAGACCCTTCTGTTACCAAAGTTATTATCATTTGAACTACCACCTCTCATTGCTTATATTACCAACTTTATAATATTTAACTTTATTCTTCCCGTTTCATCCATAAAATATTACTACTAAAAATAACAATAATAATAAGACTATCATTTATTATTTATTTCATATAAATATTTTGTATGGGTTTTACATTTAGTATAAATGAAAAAATTAAATGATATTTAAGAAAAAATTACAAATATTATATTTTAAATTTTTACATTAAAGGTAGTATCATATTTTTTTCTAAAAACAACTTATATCTCATTCATAATAAATATGTAAAAACTAAGTTATATCACTGAAAAAATAGTATTTAAGGAGGATTATTTACTAGAAGTTAATATAACTCTAAGAATAGATTCAATTAATTGATTTTTTTTTTAATTTTAGTTAACTTTCAAAGGTCATTTCAATATATGAGACAATATCACTTTTGAATAATAACCACATTTTACAGGAGAAAATTCAATTCCTACCATTTTCCTTTTGAAAAAAATTAATAATTTATGGGATCTTCGTAAACATTTTCATGAAACTAAAAGGGAAATGAAATATTTTCTTATTAGTTAAAACTAATTTATGAACGAGTTAAAGAATTTTTCTTCTGAAAAAAATTAATACGAAAGCGTTTTTAATTAGTTTATGTATAAAAAAGAGTTTCACCTATATTTTTATTTCTTTCTTTCTTAAAGTATTGTTTTAAAAATTAGTAAAAATATCTTTTAAGTTGCTAACCTGCAAGTGACAATTATGCAAGTGACATTAATTGTAACTTACATATATACATGCTCTGCAGTATATGATTGAATTATATTCAGGTTCATGTCCATAATCTTTTTACACCAATAAAAAGATATATCGCATTAACATTTATGATTAATAAGCTTTTAATCACTTTTATTATATCCAAGCAATCCTATTTATTTGCAGCTAATTTTTCATATTAAAATAAGATAAAAAATAATGATTTGTGACCAGCAACTTCGTCACTCTAAACTACGTGGTGAGGTAAGTATGATAGATAAAGTGGTACCCATAGAAGTAAGTAGGTATAGTAGGTGATAATAAGACTTTATGCAAGTCAATTAATTTCTTGAAACTACACCACAAGTTAAATTACGCATGCCCTGATTAGGTTTTCCAGGAGTCATAACTCCAACCAGACATGTCTGCACAGATCCTAATGTGTCATTCAGACAAAGGTTATCATCTTCTACGTAACAACACTAATACTAATGTTCGTACTTTTGGAACATGAATTATGGATAAATTAATAGCTAATAAGGTACAGCAGACCACTGGCAGAAAGGCACTGAAACAGTGTTATAATCCTCCACGCTGAAAGAGCAAAAGCCCTCAATGTTACTCTTTCCCTTGTTGGAACCCCTCAGACCCTCTGAAGTGCTTTCTACCGTTTCTACTCCAGATATTTCTGGATAACCACCCAATCTTTGCTTCCCAAAACCTTGCTCTTTACTTAGCAGTGCCTTTAACTTCATAACCTGAACCAACCAAATGCATATTCATGTTCACAGGCAAAAGCAGACCATTATGTCATGTTATTTGCACGCATTTTTTGATACTTTTGCTGAACAAGATACACTTCTTTTGTCTGAAAAACATTGCATGACGTAAAATAGTAATGCAGTTAACATATAACATATACAGTTTCATATTTCTATCACTCCGGGTGTCTTTCATGGCACAAACCCTAATCTTAGAGATGAAAACCAAGGCAGGAGATAGATAGCCACTATATTCAAACTTGAAATGAAGAGAGATGTTTGAATGTATGATATATGGTTTGCAGTTACATGAAGACACACAGGGATACGTGTAAAAGCAACTAAACATTTTATAATGCGTGTGGGAGTGTGTGAAAGCGAAGTTGGAAGGTACCTCTTCTTGAAGCTTCTGCTTTTCGTTGGAGATGACATCATATTGGTGCTTGAGAGCATCGTATAAGTGCTCAAGCTGCTTGGTTTTCCACCTCGTACGTCTATTTTGGAACCAAACAGCGATTTGGCGAGGCTGAAGACCTAGCTCCCTCGAAAGTTTCATCTTCTTTTCAGGGTCTAACTTTGTTTCCTCCTGGAAGCTCCTCTCCAATATTTCTAACTGGTTGCTTGTTAACCGCTTCTTCTTCTCTTTGCTTCCGTTGTGCATTGACGGAATAGAACCTTCTCCTGTCTCCAACAATGTCGCTTGTTGCACTTCCACTCCTGAACATGTGCAACAAAAGGGTTACGTTGGAAAAGCAGCAAGGTGTTTGAAGATCTGGTGGTAATAACCATTTACACTTCTTAGTATTACAAAGTCCTGTCTCTAATACATGAACGAAAGCATTTTAGCTAGGGTTATAACATGTTTTACGATAAAAATAACATAAATATTGTATCTTTGAAAATATAAGTATAACATAAACATTTAGGCTGTCGGATTGATCTTTTAGAGGTTGTCCTGGCTGAATATACCAACTTAACTAGTGCAGCTTTCAAATATATGCTTTTGCCAATGTTTCCTATGCTAAGTGTCTTCAGAAAAGCAAGAAAATGGGACAATTACTTGGGATTCAAGTTACTAATACAAAACTCAGAAATATTGAAATGGGGTGGTTGCAAAATATGGGCTGATTCTTGGAAGCTATTCCCTTGAGTGACAGACATATATAGAAGCTAACTGCATTTGAAAATCGTAAAGCAAAGGAAGTAGAAAGAAATGCAAGTTGAGATTTTGTTGATGTTTAACCTGGATAAGGGTTGTTGTTGTAGTTGTAGAAGAAGCTTAAGGTGTCTGGGTGAGGAAGAAATGGTTTTGTGGTGTAATGCCAATCCATATCTTTTTTACAGCTTTAGGGCTAGATCTCTCTTTCCATTCAATTCCATCTGCCAAACGATCTCTTATATATGGGTTGATGGGTTCACTGTATATGAGGATTGACTTGGACCACGTAGGCCGATAGAAAAAGGTGTGTAGCAAGTTTAGCTAAGGCAGTGAGGTGTGGAGCGATCGTTCTGACTTTTGTTATTATGAGAGGCAAAAGGCTGTTTATTCCTTTCTCTTTTTGGGTGCCAACTAATTAATCTTTAATTTTTCAATGCTTCTAGCTAATAAATGTCATTATGAAAATAACATCCGGAGCATTTATTTCATCACTTACTCCTTCTAAATCAAAGTTAATTAACTTTAATATAGAGTTGTAGCTATCCGGGGCTATAGAGAGTGGTACGCGCACCCAAGGAAGGTTAATTAGAGTGATATTTGTTAATTGTAAGTGTGAGGTTGTTCTTCCTTCCTTTTGAGAGCACAGTGTCTTGTGTTAAGGTGGAAAATGAAGGAAGGGACTACGCTTGTCAGGAAAAGGTGTGAAAAGGGGGAACCGTGTGTTGAGTTGGCCACTGAGTAGCCTTCATGATACCGTTTCAAAAAAATATCACTTTTATACCATTTCTTTTACAATAACTCTTCTAAGTTTGAACGTGATAACATACATCATGTGATGTAATATATAAGTCCAAATATAATACTAAAATTATTTATAAAAGCACGTGATTACTTAAAATCTTAATATTAAGTTTTGTTTTTGTTTGTAATGACTGGTTGAGTATCAACGGTTTCAAGATAATTTAATTCTTCGTTTTCTTGTCCACACTTAGTTTGAGGTTATATATGATATGTAGGATAATAAATTTCTCCCATATAATATGGTTCGAATATTATCTATAATTTATTTGAGAGTTTGTCGTTCTTTCTTATTATATTCTCTTTTGATTGTTCAATCTTCTCTGAAAACGCAATTCACTCGGATAGATTGTTGATATGCAAAAGATCTTTCATAAAAAGATCTTTACTTTATTATAATAGATTCAGATTATTTTACCTCATCGTACATTTATAAGGCTCGTGACAACCAAACACATTAATTAACCATTAACACATTATATTTTAGGCAATCTAACTCATTAATACATGCTAATATATCTGCTAACTGTCCATAAATGACCATTAACTCGGATAGGTATATTACACCTACAAAATGTATTTTGATATTTAAGTTAGAATTGATCTCACACTCAAGTATTAAATACAACAATTAATATAACTAACTATCTTATTTGGTTTCTTATTTAAACAAGTGGTAATGAGTTTTTATTTATCATCGATCTAATTATGATCTACTTACACATTAATTATAATTAATTACTAGACATATTTGTGTTAATTACTTTGATGATTTTAACTATGCCAACTATCTCACTGATCAAAAATTTTATTGACTAGTCGACTTTCAAAATGACTTATCATTAAAGGACAATGAACTTTCTAAGTTGTGATCTAAACAAGTATTATGTTAGATTGGGTTTGATTTCAAAAAGTGATATCAAGACCAGATCGATTTCTATTACCCTTGTCAGACCCATATTGTAGAATTTATTTATTCTTTAATTTAGTTATACCAAAAAATGAAAACTTTTAAATCTCAACACACTACCAATGTTGAGTTATTTTAGTCTATAAGAAGATCAGTTAACTTATATGAGATATAATGTCACTTCTAATATAATGTATTTGTGAATCTTTCTATTTATATATTATTTATCTTTAGGTAACTTTCAATTAATTTGTCACAATCTATAACTCTATTAAACATTAGGAACTCTCTTTCAAAATATAAGTTTTCTATCCACATGTTTCTTGTATAACACTCTTGCTTAGGGTGCCAATTGTTATGATATCAAGAATATACAAGAACAATGAAAAAATATCATTTTTATCAAACAAGATTATTCACAAGATATAATATTATATATATATATATATATATATATATATATATATATATATATATATATATATATATAATAGATAGAAAAAAATGAAGATTAAACTAAAAAGCATTTAATGCATATAGACGGTGTCTGTAATCAAATACATTATTTCATTGAGTCATTTTTCCTCTTCAATGTACTCATTATTTAAATATTTCTTAAATTATTGAGTCTCTTTGTCAAACTCACTTTCATAATAACCTTATAATACTTACATTATGAATCAGATATGTCAACTCCCTCTGTTAATGTAGAGTGTCCCAGTATTAAGTATTGGTGAAAATATTTTATATACAATTAGTTGGTCAAAACACTGATCTCAGTATAATAGACTGCATAGATAAGGAAAGCTAACATTAAAGTTAGTTATATTTAAAATGTAGTTTTATAACGAATTCATAATAAGGTTTTTAGTAATTCTGCGACACCTTAATTAGGAACTAGGTGATTATAATTTAATATATTAGCTAGAGAGATGAAAAAATTAAGGGCGGAGTTTGACATAAAACACGTATTCCGACAAACCAACAATACTTTGTCTTAATAAATTCTTGTTAAAATAAACAAAATGAGGCATGAATACGATATTACGAATGAATTGATGCAGTGAATAATGCAGAAAGAAATTATTGAGTTCTGAAATTGCCACACCGACGATGACAAAGAAGATGCCATAACCTCTACTGCGCCATTAAAAGGGCAAGTGAAGGACGATAAATAAAACAACCTGGGCTCATTCTATTCATTCAACCTCATTTCCCTCTTTCCTTAATTATGTTTCCTGCACTGTTCAACACAGCACAGCTTTTTTTCTCTCTCTCTCAAAATAAACCCATTAAAAAAAAAACCATACATAATCATTTTCACTCCAAATCTAAAGAGGGCATAATACCAAATTTATTCGACTCTTCAAAACCGAATTTTGAACTTCAATGACTTTATTTTATATGTGTCGTTATTTTGAGTTATGTAAAAATGTTTGGATTTTGGGAGCACATAAATGGACACAAAACTGATGAAGGGTTCCAAAACGAGGGAAGGCCTCTGGTTTTCCTTTGTGCCCAAAAGATGGTGAAAGTGACCCATGGTCATAGATACCATAGTGTGTGACAAAGGTGGTAGTAGAATAGATTAATGCTCCAACTAATGAACTAAGTTAATTTATTGATTCATGCACCATGATAACAACTCTACATACTTTTCATATCAGTTCTGTTCTGACGTACTGATACGGTACGTCCTAAATAATGAAACACTGGCGTATTCGTATATCTCCACGCTTCGAATGCTTTTTATTACTCTATCAACAGGTGCTGCAACATCTTCTTCATCATTTTTATTTTCCATAATATTTTTATTTTCATTTCATTTGGTTTATATGTCTTGTCCCTTCTATCATTTTGTTTGTCACACTTTCACTTCTTTGTATCTCTCATTCTCATCTCCACACCAAAAAGTGCATAATATTTTATGTAGCCTTTTTTCTTCTTATAATTTTGCATTTTCTGTTGGCCTTCTCTTGTGTTATTTGCACGTAACCTAGAGAAAAGGATTTGGTTGCATGGATGAATGATGTGTCGTAAGATGAGTGGTTTGCATGAAAATGAATGGCTTAGAATAGGGTTAAAATTTCAAGTCATTAAAAACCTGCACTATTCTCCACCTACATTGTGTATAAACTTTTGTTCGCATAATAAAGATTAAAGAATGTGGGTTTCTTTTTAAGTTTGTGGGCAAAAATACTCTGGATATTGTTATGCAATTTTCTTTTTAATTATATGGATAAGTCGTACAGTACACACACGATATCAAGCAGTTGTGCACAAGTGAAGTAGTGTACACCTTCATATATTTTCTATCCCGATAATCAATTACATTCATTTATAATCAATTATAAAGTGTTAAAATTGTGTAGGGACGCATATATGTGGTAATCGATTATAATATAAACGTAAGGAATTACCAACAGATAATGAAATTTGAATTACTGTGGTCTCAATTGGATCTATAATCAAGGTAATAAATCATTTTTTGCCTCAATTTTTAGTACAACCGTTGTCTAAAATATGTTTTTTATTTAAGTAAAAATTGATGTTTCTGATAACATTTCATATCCATAAACTATGCCCAGAAACATACCTGCAAACAAGTATCAAAACCCATAACTTGAAGTTGAAATTCTTTTTGAATGTGCAAATCTTAAAATAGCCCTAACTTTCACTCAGGTTAACCGTTTTCCTATTATTATATATGTATTTAGAGTAGAAAAGGTTTTTTTCTGTTTTTTGTAAATTTATTCTGTTTGTTTTTTCATACTTTGCAAAATGAAAACATAAAAAAATGAAAAACCTAAAACATTGTTTTCTATTTGCACATACTCTCAGTTGTACCGACCAAATGAAAACATGAAAATTCAAAGCTATTGTGAGCTGACCTATTACGAATTTCGTTTTAGCATTAAACAAAATTAATCATCATCTACACTTGGATTTAAAATTCCTTTATTCCTAATTATTCAAAGATTATGAATTTAAACAAAAGTAAAAGAAAATTGAAAATTACTTAGGAAGAGAATGAAGAATGTTGCTCGAATGAAGGAAGTGGACCAGATGCATAAGGAGTATGGGGTGAGGAAACTCAAAAGGGCGTTTCACCCTGAACCTCCAAGGATTTTACTATGCACTTCCAAATTTTGAAAAAGTAGTTATTATACCTGGTAATAAAAGTACTCAACCAAATTTGAAATCTAACTAAATTTTCAACGAATTTTAAAATCTATTAAATATTTTTTTTATCCGAATTTTAAATTTTTTTAAACTTTTCATCAGATTTCGAAATTCAATTAGGTTTTTACTGAAATCTGATTTAAAGTGCGAACCTTACAATAATGTTTTCATGCCCCTACTCGTGCGGTCAACTTTATAAAAATCCCCACCAACCCCACCTTTCTTCTGGAGAAGCTCTCCATAAGTAAACAACACTAGTACCTCTCGAACTTATAACCCACGTCACTTTAAAGATACAGAGTATATAAAAGGGAAGGCAGTAAGATATTTTTGGTAACTTATAGTACATGATGAAAACTTAGAAGTACAGGATCAAATGTCCAGCTCGAAATAAAGGAAAAAGGGGTGGAGAAGATAGTGTGAGGAGTGTTGTGGAGTCGAAAGAAAGAGGGGTGAGGCTTGGTGAAAGAATAAATAAGGAGAGAGAAAAAGGAGGAGGAGGTAACTTATCATTTACCTATTTATCTCATTAAAAATATTTAAAAAATTTATGGAACCCAAGAAAAAACTTGGATTGCATGAAGAAAAGGTTCTCCTAATTATATGAAAAATATTCTTTTGATATATAAATTTTTTACACTCATTCCACGTTATCTTTTTTCTTATCTTTTTTATAAAAGTTTTATATTTTTATAATCATTTTATTCTTATAAAAGTAAGTTATGATATTGTTTTAATTATACAGGTCAGAGGGGTTTTCCAAACAAAACATGTTTGTGCTG
Organism: Vigna umbellata; assembly: GCF_029865625.1. NCBI lineage: Eukaryota > Viridiplantae > Streptophyta > Magnoliopsida > Fabales > Fabaceae > Vigna > Vigna umbellata. The sequence goes on from NC_142169.1 coordinate 28,744,473, forward strand.
ATTTAAATTTTCGAGAAATAATATTTTTGTAAAAAATGGATCGAGAGCTTGGCGAAATAAATTATTAATATAAGTTTTAAATGAATTAATATTCTCCCAGACAATTTGGTTGATAATTGATTAACAAGCAACCCACGTGTCAAAAGTTCTCAAATTTCTTTTTCTTCCAACTAATGAAATTCTCTAAGGGTGTTTTCGGTTGAAGGGAATTCACTGTTTACAGTGATTTGCGAGCAACGATGGAAAAAGCGAACGTGTTCGTTTGTAGCGATTGTCGAAGACGGAAAAGAATGGATTTGCGGGATGACACGGTTTGATCGATCTTCGCATTACTGAGATGATTTGAGCAAATTGTTACCATATTTACACATTTGCCCTAAGCCATTTCCATAATATCCAGGGAGATGCACGATCAAAGGTCATGCGAGTGCACGTTATTAACTTTGGCACAGGGATGGCTGGCGAACGCGTAACCGGTTACGCAATATATATTTTTCAGTTTTTTTATAATTATTTTAATGTTATAATTTAAAAAGATGTACATCTTAATAAAATTAGGTATATTATATTTTCTAATTTATTAAAAATAAGTTGATTATTTAATTTTTATAATTTTTAAACATTAATTTTATAAATTATTCATAATTTTTTTTCTTTATAAACATTTTTACAATTAAATATAACATTTTATATTTCTTTTATAACTAGGGGCATTTTGGTAATCTTTAATTTCTACCAATTAAACTAATTTTTAAAATCTATCACATCAATCAAATCTTACACTAATTCTCACAAACTTTACTTCCAAATCCACTCTCAATTACCCATAAATCCACTCAAAAAACAACTAAAAAATTACCCTCAAATCCACTCAAATCCATTCAAGTCATCTCTCCCAAATCATCTCTCCTAAATCTACCCAAAAGAACACGGCCTAAAAAATTACTGTCAACACAATCTGACGAAAAATTACGTCTTAGATTATTTCTTTTATTCGCCTACTCTCTTTTTGTAAGTTTATGTTTATTGTTAATCGGTATATATAGTTTTATTGAAAAGTGGATCCAATACTCTACATTTTTCATATTTTTGGAAACTTTTTATTTTATTTTTTCTTGTAATTAAAATATATCTCTGACCTGGATCACTTTCATCCTATGTCTTTTAGTTCCATTAAGATTTCAATTACTTTTAATTTGAAAATTAATTGCATCCATCCACCACTATCATATCACATGACTCTTGGAGAGTTTTTAATTATTTTGTAATATTTTATTACGGTACAGTATTATGTTCAGACAGAAGGAACAGATCACAAATACGTGGATGTCGTTTATGGAAACCAGTTCAATGCATGTTTTTTAATTTTGTTACCTTTTGTTTTATAATAAAATTTAATATCTAATAACAAAAATAAATTTCATAATATATATAAAAGAAGTTGATTATATTAAGTGAGAAGATGTTTTTCTTTTTTTGAAAATTTTATATGAAAGAGTGTCATGTGTAAAAAATTTACAATTTGTATCAATTACTAAAATTACTTACGTTATTAAACATCTTAATATCTCATATCATTTTTATTTTTATTAAAATTAATATTATAATTTATTATATTATTTCACTGTATTATTAATTGAAATTCAATAATAATTAAGTTTCTGCTTAAATTTTTAATATTAGTTGGAATTATTATTAGTATAAATTGATAATTAATAATATATAAGTAAATAATGTATAAAATCTATAAAATATTTCTGTAAGCAATTAATATCTCAAGTAATCTATTGTAATGTGATATTTTGTGTAATGTAAAAAAGGGTTGTTGTGGTGCATGCATGTGTAAGAAAATTAAATGTTCACATGAAAATTGTAGACTGACGTATCGAAAGCGTAGACCGACATCTAAAGAGGTTGATTTTCTTTTAGTTAAATAAGATATTGTATGTTTGGTATATAATACTTACAGTTCGGTTCATCTTCTTAAAGTTGTTCGCTACAACAGTTATAACAAATGTTGGTTTATAATTGAGCCAATATTTAACTTATTATTGACCAATAGTCCAGTCGACGATAAAATAATTAAAAATATTTAATTAAAAATATTGATAATTGATTAAAGACATTGATAAGCTATTTATCATAAACTAATTTATCATAAACTAAAGACAAGTTTGTTTTTATTTTATTGGATCTGTGTTGGTTTATGATCAATGAGACACTTATAAATATAAGGTCAAGGCCGAAAGTCAGGTATGTTTCACTTACATTCAACTCACACTCTACGAAACTCAAATATTCAATTGTAATAAACAGTTCATTAAACCGTTCATAACTTGAGCGTTAGAGTGCTTTTTGCAGATACATCCCCTCATTAAGAGTACAACCGAACGACATCAAGAGTCCACCTGAGCGGTACACGCAACTCAAGCATTGGAAAGTAAGAATATTACTTCATAAAGATACGTTTCTCGGTCCTACACAAATTCCTATCGAAACAATGTATTTTTTGAAATGTAAATTAACGAGGAAGGAACATGTGTCAAAAATTTCAATTTTGGTTTTCTAATTTATTACATTTAAAGATTTAGACTAAATATATAAAATTAAATTTATTACGAAAATAAATTAATTTTTCACTAAACATCTTTATATCTTAATTCATATTTATTTTATTAAAATTAAATTGAAACTATTATTACAATTTATTATATTATTTCTAATTTATCATATTGTTATTAAAATTCAGTAATAGTTAAGTTTATGTTTAAATTATTAATTATTAGTTGGAATTATTATTACTATTAATATAATTAATAATTTATAATTAATAATATATAAATTAGTAATGTATATAATCTAGAAAATAGTTACATAAGCAATTAATTTATCGTGTAATCTATTATAATGCAATATCTTGAGTAATGTATGAAAAGATTGTTGTGGTGCCACGTGTAAAAAATAGATCGTACGCGATTAATATCTTGTGCAATCTACTATAATGCAATATCTTGAGTAATGTATAAAAAGATTGTTGTGATGCCAAGTCTAAGAAAAATAGATGTTCTTAGGTCGACATTGTAATTTGGCACATAACAAAGTTGGTTTGTTTTTTAGTTAAGTGAGATAATGTATTGTTTGAACTTTTAATGTGAGTTAATAAGAGAGTGAAATGTGCTAAAATTTTCAATTTCTTCATCCTAATGTGTTACATTTATAGATTATTAAATCAATTACTAAAATTAGTTACTTTTACTCTTTTAAGTAAAAATTTCTTTTAATTTATAGAGTTTAATATCTCATAGGTTTGTGAATTTTAAATTTAAATTTATTAAGAAGTGGGCTTTAAGTCTAACTCAACCCCACAAAACTTTGATTTTGTATGATGAGGTTTGCACCCGACTTATATATTATAATTTGGTTTTATCTCTAGTCGACGTGAGACTTCCAACACACTCCCTTCACGCCAAGGTATAAACATCTCGAGAGTGAGAGTAGAATTAATTGGTGGTTTGATAGTGGCCCAACAACGGGTGAAACAGAATGCCCACATAGATCACGCTAGGATAGACTCTAACCATAGCTTTTATACCATGTTAAGAAGTAGACTTTAAGACTAACTCAACCCTACAAAATCAGTTTGTATAGTGAGGTTTGCACCACACTTATATATTATAATTTGGTCTTATCTCTAGTCGACGTGAGACTTTCAACGCACCCCTTTCACGTCGGGGTATAGATATCTCGAGCATGAGAATATAATAAATGGGTGCTCCAATAATGGTATGGTAACGGGTGGAACAGAATGTTCACATAAATCTCGCTGGAAAAGGCTCCAATTCGATTCCATAATAAAATATCGATTAACTGAAGTCGTTACAAGTCGTGATAACTTTAATTCAAATTACAAGTGATAACAACTTTCATTTAAATTTAATTATATTAAAATCGTCACAAGAGATAATAATTTTTAAGATAATAACCTTAGTTCAACTCGAAGAACACTCTGCCAACTCGAAGAGAACCGCTCCGACTATCGACAAACGAAACACGAGCTTCTCCTATTCACGAGACCAGGCAGAGCACCTTGCTAACTCGAAAAGAGCTTGCTCCGACTATCGACACACGACACGCGAGCCTCTCCTGTTCACGAGACCAAGCAAGGGAACTTGAACTATAGCTTCTGAGAACTTCCTCTGACAAACAGTATTCTGCAAGAGCTTCTGTTCAACAACGTTACCTTCTGATTTCTCCAAATCAAAATATATAGCCAAGTACACTGAATGCCAAAGGACAGCTCCCAACTGCCATGAATAATCGATTATTGTAAGTGATAATCGATTATTCAAGTCCGTTACAGGTTTTCAAAAATGTGATAATCGATTATATGAAGTGATAATCGATTATTCAAGTATGACTTGTGATAATCGATTATTGCTTAATCATAATCGATTATTGCAGGTTAAAAATGCAAGTTTTACAAGGTTTACAAGAATTTCCTACTACATTTAATTTCTACAACTTGCTTTTAACTAATTCTAATATCTTCTTCAACTAAAACTTCTTGTAGCATCATCAAAACAAATTTCTTCAAGATTTACCAATACTCCTTATTGGTAACAGATTGCATTCTCGAAGAGGATTAGATGATCGAAAGAGAGCATAGCAAGGAAGGACGACCGACCCTCGGACTAATTCAATCGACACATTTGACGTCCACCATGAGGCCGAGCGACATCCCCATGAAACCATGAGGAACCAGACGTGCGCTCGATCTCGACATCAATACTTCGGAACAATACCAGGAAGGTTCAGTCCCTTCCCGCTCAGTCAGTTGGACTACCTATGTTCAGCCTTGTCAGGTTCTAATGGCCTCTCATTATAAAAATAAAATATTGAATATTTATTTAACACATATGTTTGTGAGTAAAAGTACAAGAAGGTTCAATCCCTTCCCGCTTAGTCAGTTGGACCACCAACCTTATGAGGTTGTAATAGTTTCTCAATATAAAAATAAAATATTGAATATTTTATTAACGCATATTTTTGTGAGTAACAATATACTGCACAGGAAGGTTCAATCCCTTACCGCTTGATCGGTTGAACCACCAACATTCAACCTTATCAAGTTCTAATGGCTTCTCATTATAAAAATAAAATATTTAATATTTTATTTAATGCATATTTTTGTGAGTAAAAATATCCTTCACAGGAAGATTCAGTCCTTTATCGCTTGGTCAATTGGGCACTAACGTTCAACTTTGTCGGGTTCTAATGGTTTCTCATTATAAAATTAAAATAATGAATATTTTATTTAACACATATTTTTGTGAGTAAAAATTCTTGCACAGAAGGTTCACTTTCTTACGGCTTGGTCAATTGGACCACTAATGTACAACCTTATCAGGTTTTAATGGCTTCTCATTATAAAAATAGAATATTGAATATTTTATTTAACGCATATTTTGGTGGATAAAAACATCCTGCACACAAAGGTTCAGTCCTTTCCCGCTCGGTTAGTTGGATCGCCTTCGTTCAGCCTTGTCAAGTTCCAATTACTTTTCGTTATAAACATAAATTATAAAATAGCGTTTACTTTATTTTGTTTAACACATTTTTGTGAGTGAAAATATCTTGTACAAGAAAAAGTTTCAAGAAGAACTCCTAACGTCTACTACTCAACATTGGATAAAATTTCAAAGAGAACTCCTAGCGTCCACGACTCAATCTAGGAAAAAGTTCCAAAGAGAACTTCTAGCGTCCACTACTCAACCTAGAAAAAAGTTCGAAAGAGAACTCCTAGCATCCACGGTTCAACCTAGGAAGAAGTTTCAAAGAGAACTCCTAGCATCCACAGCTCAACCTAGGAAAATTTCAACGAGAACTCCTAGCGTCCACTACTCAACCTAGGAAAAAGTTTCAAAAGAACTCCTAGCGTCTATTACTCAACCTAGAAAAAAGTTCCAAAGAGAACTCCTAGAGTCTGCCGCTCGGTGTAGAGAGGAATGAAGACTTAAAAACCATCAAAAATAAAATAGACTCCCTAAATACAACGTAAGCAACCTCTCTTAAGCTGGTAATAATCCTTGCACACCTCTTTCAATAAAGAGCTTGCTTGAACTTAGGGGACTTATGTACTATATGAAATATACCGGTCGGAGTTAACGGTCATTTATGGGCAGTTAGCAGGTATATTAACATGTAATAACGGGTGAGATTGCCTTACGCTTTACAAATATATGATATTAATAATTGATTACTGGGTTTGATTGCTTAAAAATATATTGTTGTAATGATTAATCAATGTGTTTAACTGCCATAAGCCCTATAAATATACTATTGATGTTCAGGTAAAATAACATTGATCTATCATAATAAAATAGAGATCTCTTTATGAAACTGTTTCGGTGTACATTTTCCTGCGTGTCTTTACTGTTCTTGGCTGTCTGGGTTGCTTGCTGATCTTCAATTGTTGTTCTTCATACTCGCCGAAGGAGGGGAGGTACCTGCAAAGATACTCCGACGCTCAAGTCAGATATGAATTATGGAGCTGAAGCTCTCAGGAGAATGATTATGATACTGCTCTGAAATATTATTCAGGATCTCTAGAGCATAAAGAGAACGTACCTGGACTTTGGTCCTGTCACTGTATTTATAAGCAAAATAAAAATAACCACCTTACCTAAAAATGTGGTTAGTGGCTTTGACAAATATCTAAGATATTTATGTTATTACATAAATATCCTTACTACATAACATGCCCCCCAAGTCCGAGTTAACCGTTCTGTTTTATGGACGTGGTAACTATAGGACTTATGAGTTTGAGGGAGGCTGTCTTTGCTGTAATTTAGAGAGCGTGTTCCTGGTTATTGCTCATGTGTGGATTGAACGTGACCGAGTGGTTGAATTTGATGGACCAAAAGGAGGCAAAGTCAAACGGCAAAAAGCTGGAGCAAGTGAGGCCGAACGTGAGGATACGTATGACCGAGCGGTAGAGGCCGAGTGGCATGCGAGGCCGATCATGAGGACGCTCGTTGACAATTGAATGTTGAGCGTTGAGGCTGAACCACTGACTGAGTGGACGCTCGTTGACAATTGAATGTCGAGCGTTGGAGCTGAACGACTGACTGAGTGGACGCTCGTTGACAATTGAATGTCGAGCGTTGAAGCCGAACGACTGACTGAGTGGACGCTCGTTGACAATTGAATGTCGAGCGTTGAGGCCGAATGACTGACTGAGTGGACGCTCGTTGACAATTGAATGTCGAGCGTTGAGGCCGAATGACTGACTGAGTGGACGCTCGTTGACAATTGAATGTCGAGCGTTGAGGCCGAATGACTGACTGAGTGGACGCTCGTTGACAATTGAATGTCGAGCGTTGAGGCCGAATGACTGACTGAGTGGACGCTCGTTGACAATTGAATGTCGAGCGTTGAGGCCGAATGACTGACTGAGTGGACGCTCGTTGACAATTGAATGTCGAGCGTTGAAGCCGAACGACTGACTGAGTGGACGTTCGTTGACAATTGAATGTCGAGCGTTGAGGCCGAACGACTGACTGAGTGGACGCTCGTTGACAATTGAATGTCGAGCGTTGAGGCCGAATGACTGACTGAGTGGACGCTCGTTGACAATTGAATGTCGAGCGTTGAGGCCGAATGACTGACTGAGTGGACGCTCGTTGACAATTGAATGTCGAGCGTTGAAGCCGAACGACTGACTGAGTGGACGTTCGTTGACAATTGAATGTCGAGCGTTGAAGCCGAACGATGTTCTTGGGTGAACATAAGCTAGGCTATGGGGATGGTCCCCTAGGTTTGATGGTCTGGGTGTTCTAGGGCGAACATCTACCAGCGGGAGTGTGTCCCTTTGTTCGATGCACCTGGGTGTTCTAGGGCGAACATCTACCAGCGGGAGTGTATCCCTTTATGCAACCGGGTGTTCTTGGGCGAACATCTACCGGCGGGAGTGTGTCCCTTTGTTCGATGCACCTGGGTGTTCTAGGGCGAACATCTACCAGCGGGAGTGTATCCCTTTATGCAACCGGGTTCCGATATAAATTAGTCTAATTGATTAGATAGTCTAATTTCATTGAGTTAATCGTACAAACTATTTACTTCACTTTTGAACAAAAACAACAATGATTTTATAGATTACAAGAACAAAAAATGTAACTCTTTACGAAGTATTCGAAATCAATACAAAGAAATTCCAAAAACTTGTAAAGAATTTTTTTTTTACAAAAAAACTATCTTTATATGATGTAAGCTTTAAAAAAATAGCAATAAGAGAGTATGCATATATAATTTTTTTTATTTCTATTCTTCGTGCAGTTCTCTTTATATATGTTTATTTTCAAAAGATTTGTTACTTAAAGCTTTTGACGTTTTAGTAGAGATGTAATGTTTTGTATTAGGTTAGAAGCTATGTTGCATTTTGCAAAAACAACTGTTGTATACGAAAGATATTGACAAAAAGAATAAAAAAAATATTTTTAGAATATCTTCTTGCATCTAAACATTCTTTTGGTTCTGAATTTAAACATTCTTTTGGTTCTGAATTTAGGTAATGTATTAATACGATGCACACTAAAAAAAGAACAAAACACAATAATAAAAAAAGTACTTTAACGTACATGTAATAAAGCGTTGGAGAATCTAATCTTTTAGTATTATACATGTTTAAACAATTTATTAAAGTTCAAAATTATGTCTGCTCGGATGACCTTAACACTAACATTTAACGGTTTTTTTTTGTCTTCACACATAGTATTCAGATGATTTTTGTCTTTAAAAGGTAATGTTTAGACAATGTGTTAATTTGCTTAGATGATTTCTAACACACAATTTTTTTGTCTTCATACAGTATTTAAACGATTTTTTTCTTTACACCTAATGTTGAAACAATATTTGTCTTAACAAATTTTTGTATTTTAAGATAAAAAATAAAAGAGAATAAAGATAAACTAAAATAGAAGTAAAAAATTATGATATTAAAGTCATGTTGTATATGAAAAAGAGTTATTTAACATACAAATTCAATACCACTCTCTTTTACTTTTTATAATTTGAATGGAAACCGTATGTAGTCATCCTATTGTTATTGCATAAATATATATATATATATATATATATATATATATATTATTTTATTTTTTTGATGACGGTTAAAAAGAGTAATTCTCCTGGACCTCCAAATTTTCTATTATATCCTTTAATTCTGTCCAACCGCCCACGTTAAATATAAAATATAGTTTAATATACTTTGCACCCCACCACCCCCGGTTCAGGTTCATTCACTTTGTGATCTCCTGGTGTGTTGCTGTGGTCTTGAGTTGGTGGTCCGGTGGTTGAGTGGTGGTCGGATCAATTCTTCATCACAGCAAGCAAGGTTAAAGAGTATATTTCAGGTTAGAACAGTGAAACACCGTTCTAACCGCATTTTGAAACACTGTTAACCGAAATTCAAACGCTGGCTACCTTTAACCTGGTTATGATTTTACTGGAATAAGATTGTCCTTTTATTATCAATGGAAAAACACATATGAACCATCAACCTTAGTATAGAGCGCGGTTGAGATACAGAAAGATACAACAAGAGAGCAAGAGAAAGAGGTGCGGCAACATAGGAAGGAAGACAAGGAGCAACGAGAGAAGAAGAGGGAAACAGAGCCGCCGCCAGAGAGCAAGAGAGGGAGAGAGCAAGAGAGGAAGTGAGGTGGGGGAAATTGGATGAATTTTGGAGGTGTAGGGTTCGACTTTCAATTTTTGAAAAGTAATCTTATTAAAAGATTCTTTAATTATTTTTTGTAAATTGTGCAGTATTACTCAGAAGTACAATGTAATAAATTTGGAGGTGGAGGAAAAATTCAGTAGGTAGGTGTAGGAGAATTACTCCGGCTCAAAATTACAATCAAAATACTTTTTTCACGCTTTTCTATAAGGTTTTCATACTTTTCTATAAGGTTTTCACACTTTTCTATAAGGTTTTCACACATTTCTATGAGGTCTTTGGTTTTGGTTACACTGATAGCTGTCAAAGACAGAGCTCAAATCATTATACAAATCGTGTTCAGTTATATATATGAGAGGGACAGACAATAAAGATATCGTCAAACAAGCCATTAAACAAAATGGTTCCCCAAAAAATCATGGCTTTGACTTCTGAATATCCTTCACTCTTTCTCCTCTTACTCCTGTCTATTCTATTTCTCTTTCTCCTCCGCCGCAAAACCGCAACCAGTAATCGCCGTCTTCCGCCAGGACCACCGGGATGGCCCATATTCGGAAACATGTTTCAGCTTGGAGACATGCCTCACCGCACCCTCGCCAAACTAAGGGCCAAACACGGCCCCGTCGTGTGGCTCCAAATCGGCGCCATTAACACCATGACTATTCTCTCAGCCAATGCTGCCACCGTGTTCTTCAAGAATCACGACCACGCATTCGCAGACCGCACCATAACCGAAACCATGCGAGTCCACAACTACGACAAATCCTCCTTGGCCTTAGCCCCATACGGCCCCTACTGGCGCCTCATGCGGCGCCTCGTCACCGTGGACATGCTGGTGGCGAAACGCTTAAACGAAACCGCTCCAGTGCGGCGGAAGTGCGTAAACGACATGATAACATGGTTGAGCAAAGAGGCTGAGAAGTTGGAAGAGGGTGGCGGAGTCCACGTGGCGCGGTTCGTGTTCCTGATGTCGTTCAACCTCTTAGGGAACCTGATGTTGTCGCGGGACTTATTCGACCCTGAATCGGAAGACGGGTCGGAGTTTTTCGCTGCTATGATCGGTATGATGGAGTGGACAGGACAAGCTAACGTGGCTGACATGTTCCCCTGGCTGAGGTGGCTAGACCCGCAAGGTTTGAAGAGGAAGGTGGATCGAGAGATGGGCAAAGCTCTGGAAATCGCGTCGAAGTTCGTGAAACAGCGTCTGGAAGAGCAGCACTCTGATAAAATGACAAGGGACTTCTTGGGTGTATGGATTGAATTTCAAAACAGCAACAATGAAGAAGTACTCAACATATCAGACAAAGACCTCAACATTTTCATTTTGGTACAAAATATACAAAATTTTTACTTCAACATTTTATATATGTGTACATGGTGATAGTAACCAGTGTTATTAAACGATGTACAGGAATTATTCTTGGCTGGGTCAGAAACAACGAGCAGCACAATTGAATGGGCGATGACGCAGCTTCTGCGCAACCCAGAGTGTCTTGAGAAGTTGAAAAGCGAACTTGATCAAGTGGTTGGACGCGAAAGAGAAGTTGAAGAGAGTGACATAGACAACCTACCCTACCTACAAGCCGTGATTAAGGAAACACTTAGATTGCACCCTCCCATTCCGATGCTTGTCCCTCGGAAGGCCATCAAGGACACAGAGTTCATGGGATACGACATTCCCAAAGACACCCAAGTTTTGGTGAATGCTTGGGCCATAGGGAGAGACCCTGATGTTTGGGAGCAACCCTTTGATTTCAAGCCCCAACGCTTTGTGGAAGATTGCAAGAACATCGATTACAAGGGACATCATTTTGAGTTGATTCCTTTTGGAGGTGGACGAAGAATGTGTGCGGGTGTGCCCCTAGCGCATAGAATTCTTCATCTTGTGTTGGGATCGTTGCTTCACCGATTCGACTGGAAACTTCAGAATCATGTAACGCCCTCCACCGTGGATATGAGGGACAGGCTCGGTGTCACCATGCGAAAGCTTCAACCCTTGCTTGCTGTGCCTAAATTAATTCCCCCTTCCCCTTCCATCGTTAATGATTAATACATAAGAAATATCTATTGTTCTCTTTATTTCGAAATAAAACATATCTCAGGTCATGTAGTACTAAACATTTCTTTTCCAACACCATGGTTGATGTGTAATTGAAATGTTTAAGTTTAGAAGATGTGTGACTGCAATTCCAAGAATAAATACAAATATAATTAGTGTTTTTGCAGTGGGAATATAATTCTACCTTTTTATTACCCCATTGATAATTTTTTATATTTTGTCATTGTTATCGAAAGATTTTCTTTTACTCATTTAAGTAAGATTTACTTTTAATTTATTAGAGTGTTAGCATCTCATAAGTTTGTGTATTTCAAATTAAAATTTTATTCCATTTAAGTGATTTAAATGGTTTTTATTGTTATTTAAATATTTTACCGTTTAATGTTTATAATCAATTAAATATGTGATTGTTATTTTTCGTTTTTCTTCTTTAACTAATTCATTAAATTGTTCATTCCTTCTTTAATGTATTTAAGTTCGTTAATTAACTTGAAACGAAAGATAACGAATGAGTTGACTACAAAATTTGAAAAAAATTGAAAAATAAAATCATCATTGTTACTTAGTCCCTTTTTTTTCTATGTAGGTGTGTAGAGCTGTCAAAATGATCATAATTCGCGGGCCAAACCGGTTTGAAGAAAGGGTGTTGCTCTTTCCACCATCCCAATGGCTTCTGCACCTTCTCACTATTTTCTTTTATTCCAAAAATACTTTACACCTCCCCACTATTTTCTTTTATTCCAAAAATATCCTACATCTCTCCACTATCCTCAACAATCTTTCTCTTTCTCTCTCATATAAAATTCAGAAGAAACTTTAATATTAGCGCTTCTACCATTTCTATTTTATAAATTTAAAAGTTAGATGCAAATACAAAATAATAAACATAATAATATTAATAGTAAATAATATATTATTATTATTATTATTATATACTAACTTTATAGTGACGAAAGAACTAAATAAATTCCAAATCTTTAACAAATAAATTTTCTTTTATATTTTAAATATTTAATAATACTTTTATATTATTTATCTAATAAATTAAATACTTTATTCAAATTATGAGTCATGTCGGTAAGTTAAAACATAATATAATGTTAAAAATTATAGATATTAAATGTAAAAAAAAACACACATATATATAAACATTTTTCTAAAAGTTTAGAACAAAATTTTACCATTTATTAAGTAATTTGAAGAAAAAAAAATATTGAACAGTGAAAATAAGATTGAATCAAACTTATTTAAGGAAAAGTGTAAATAAAATTTTGCAATATATCACAAAGTTTAAATCTGAGCCATGTGAATGCTCCACTAATGTGGAGAGAGAAAGAGAAAAATGGTTGAATATAGTGGGGTGGTGTAAGGTATTTTTGGAATAAAAGAAAATAGTGGGGAGGTGTAGAGTATTTTTGGAATAAGAAAAATAGTGGGGAGGTGCAAGAGCACTTGAGGGGAGGGAGCAACACCCTTGTATTTTTTTTTAATGTGGGTCAAATTTCAACTCGGCTCATTTAAACCCGGTTCATGCGGGTTGAACCCGTGGTGAACTGGGTTGGCCCACCAACCTACCTACCTAATTTTATTTTATTAAAATTTAATTTTAATTTTATAAAAAAATATTTATTATTTTGTTTTTGCTTGAAAAAATTATTTAAGTTTCTTATTTTCAAAATTAATTAAACACCCTTAGGAGTGAAATTTGTTTAGATTTAAATTATAGAAAATTTGTAATTTTTTTATTTAAAAAAAATTGTAATTAAGTGAACTAGCTGTTTACCTACCAACCCGTGATGGGTCGGGTTAGGTTCGAATTTTTCTAACTCACTAATAAATAAGCTGGGTCGGATTGACTCACTAAGTGACCAACCCGTAATCGATTGGATGACCCGTTTTAACAACTTTATATGTGTGTGTGAGAGAGATAAATGATATGTTAAAACAATTTTTTTAATAATATTTTGATACAGTCAGATGTCATTCTTTTTATTGATGTATTATTGTATTTTTGTTGTGCTGATATGGAAAATGAAATATTCAAAATTTTAGTCGAGCGATACTGTCCTTAAACATACTCATTTTCTCAAACAAAAATTGTCCAAACAGAATTCTTATTAAGTTGGAAGGAATAACCAAATAATTAGATAGCTGCGTTTTGCACAAATTTTTCTTGATGAACCCCTTCAAATTTGTTCACAAATTTTCTTTAATGTAATCACTTTAAGGTTCTCACGACAACATTTTCCATATATTCCCTAACTACCAAGATCATCGCAATTACTAAATATGAATATGAGAAAAAACTACATCAATAAACTATTTCTTTCAAAGAAAAATTGTTAAAATAGACATCTAAATTAAGTGGAGAAGAATGACTGAAGTTTTACACTAATTCACATAAAAGGAATTTGATACCATTTAAAAAGATCTCTTACTAATTGAGGTATCTTATGTGTATATAAATTCATGTTCATCTTTTATTTTTTCCGATGTGAAACTTTGTTTGTATCGAACAACTTTCTCCTAAAAGTAAATAAAAGAAATGATTATGTACATATAAAACTTGTGATTTATTCAAGTGCTAGATTGTTTATATTTGCTTTGAACTCAAATGTAATAGATGAAACATTTACAAAATAATGATATTTTGAGCACTTCCCTTAATTTTAAAAGCCCCTGGAATAAAAATCCAGCGAAGGAAAAACAAAGTACATTCTTATTGATTAAGTATTGCCTCATTAGAAACTTTATTAGGAAAAGTAGTTGAGAAAAGAAAATGACGGTTAAGGAAAAGAAATTTAATATAATTTGATAACTTTGATTAGAAAAACTTTAATATCATGCTTGGCTCTGCAAAGTTTACAAACAGAGGAAATCAGCTTCCACCTATATTCTCTGACGATAAACTTGCTGCAAGGGATTTTAACTATGCATTGATCATTACAACTTAACATTGAGAGTCAAACATCTCAAAAATTTCAGAATCAATTACACGTAAAGAAAGATAATGCATTATGTACTCATACAAAAGTAGAAGTTTTCCATCTCCTCGCCAGTTTCGTACCATCTAACATCAGAGCAACCATGAAGGCAGTTATAATTCAAGATTGGCTTTTGAAGCCACTGCCCTACGTATATTAGTAACTCCAAACCATTCGTTCCAGCACCTAAAACTGGCATTTCATGTTCAATCACTTAAGAAAATAGAACCAAAAGCACATAGGATCCCTTCTGATATGCACACTTTATATGACGTCTTTCACAGTAAGTACACAAAACACCGCAACCATACCAAAAATCCTAGTCATGATTTTGTTAATTTGATTAAAGTAATAGCAAAGATTAAAGTAAAGAACCTAATCACAATTTTGTTAATAAATTAGGTACAGAACCGTAAAAATTGAAATAAAGAATGCAAATATTGAAGTAACGAATTCTAATCACAATTTTCTTAATTTCAATTAAAGTAAATAACTTTTAAGGATCCTAATTTAAGTTTCAGTTAAAACAAGCTAACTTTCAATTTCAAAAAAAGTATTTAAAAGGTAATTGAAAACTAAAACAAAAAAAATCATGATAATTTAATGACAAAAACATATTTAATCCAAAAAATAATAACATATAGCAATAATAATTGTATTATAATAAATATAATAATATTAATAATAACAATAACATTATTATTATTAGTATTATTAGTATTACTATTTGTATTATTATTATTATTAATAATATTGGTATTAATGTTGTTTTTTCATATTAAAAGAAAACTTATTGTACTTTTTTAATTTTGCATTCCTACTCTTTTCAAAATGTATAAATATTAATTATTATTATTATATTATTACTAATTTATAGTTTTTAATTATTATTGTTATTATTATTATTTGTGGTTTTATTATTTAGCATTATTATTATTAATAGAATTATTATTATTATCACAATTATTATTAAGTAAAATTACCAATATCATTATTATTATTATTATTATTAGCATTAATGTTATTAATATTAGTATTATTATTATTCGCATTAATATTATTATTATTTGTAGTATTATTGTTATTATTAGTATTATTATTGGTATAGGTGTTATTATAATTATTATCTGTGTCAGTATTGGTATTATTATTGTTATTGTTTTTCTTATTTAGTGGTAGTGTTGTAAATATTATTAGTATTAGTGTTATTAGTATTAATATAAGTATTAGTATTAATAATAGTTGTATTAGTAGTTTTAGTATTTGTATTATTATTATTGTTATTGTTTTATTTGCAGTAGTATTATTATAGGTATTATAATTATTATTATTATCAGGATCAGTATTATTATTAGTATTAGCATTAATGTTCTTTTTCCAGAAAAAAAAAGGGTTATTGTACCAACTTTTTTACTAAATGGATTTCTACTCTTTGCATAATATGTAATTTATAATTTTTATTAGTACTATTATTATTAATATATAGTATCAGTGTTATTAGTAGTATATTAGTATTAATAATAGTTGTATTAGTAGTTTTAGTATTTGTATTGTTATTGTTAGTATTTTATTTGCAGTAGTATTATTATAGATATTATAATTATTATTATTATTATCAGGATTATTATTAGTATTAGCATTATATCACTACAAAAATAAACAATTTTAGTAGGGATTATTTTTTATGTTACCGGAGTTTTAACCTCCGAAAAATATAATTTTCGAGATTACAAAAACCTGGAAAAAACTGCGTCGGCAAATAATTACCGACGATCAAAACCGTCGGAATTAATAGGAGTTTTAACAAAACCGTTGGGATTGGCAGAATTTTTGCAAAGCCAGTTGAATTAGCAAATATTCCACTCAGACTGCCTATATAAATTAATTTTCTTTTATTGATTGTGATAAAATTGATTTTAATAACAAAATAGACAATCAAATATTATAAACTAAAATTGAATATCATTATATAAAATAAATTATATTATTGATTTATATAATTGTTCATACGTATTAATCATAAAGCATAAGCCTTGTATTAAGAATCAAACTTCTCCATTTATTCTCAACATAAATCTACAAAACCTATTTGATTACACTACTCGATCATTACAGACAGGGTGGGCAAACTGCACTATAATTCATACATATTAATCACATCAATTTTTCTCCCTCTAGAGACTTTTCTATAACATTAGAGGCAAACTTCTGCTGGCTCATTTGCACTATTTGCCCAGTTAATTCTTTGATTATAGCTGAACGTTCATAAGGTTTGCTATGGTCCAACACATGCTGCAAATTTTAGCGAAGCATCAAAAAAATTGAAACAACTGCCATGTGATGCAGAAGCAAATAATAATGCTGAACATTTTGGAAAGTGAATCAAATATCAACCATAAAATTTATCCGTCTATATGCATATGTGTAGTTAACTAGCATAATAAACTGTAACTGTAACTGTAACTCTGCTCTTGCAAGTAAGAAGTAATCAGTTCTACCATAATCTCAACAAGAAAATTATAAATCAATCTTTTCTGGAATATCCCAGTAATAAGCTCTAACAGTGTACAATCTCATTTATGTTAAAATATATAAATTATACATGATTTTCTCTAAAAGACTAAATTTGATATCCAAATTAGTGTATAGTTAAAAACTAAATAGTTGTTCATTGGAAACTAGAATCTGTCATAAAACTGTAGCTAGTCAAAGTTGAAAGGTATTTTAAATGGACATCAATTTTGGAAATCTGCTTCGGGGTCTTGTGGTATTGCCATGTATAATGAGAACGGCTACCACAGGGTAAGCAATCCTTTTATATTTCAATGATTCATACTTTTGGTGATAGATTTTGAATTTGCTATAAAGTCGCTCAAATGGGCATTAAGACAACTCGAACAAAACATAATATTTATTGTGTTTCAATTTTTCATGTTGGACTTTACTCTCTACTTTTCTTGTAGATAATTTGAGTTTAGGTTGTTTCTGATGTCCTGTATATTTTGCAGTAAATCACTGACTCAACTATGCATACTAGCCTTTTTGGAATGACAAGATTTTAGCTTATAAAGTGATGACAAAATGGTTGCAAATTATGTCTACAAAAACCAGATTAGATTGTCTCTCCACCTATGAGGTCAACGTTGTTGGTTAGAGTGGACAATATTAGTTGTATATATTGTAAGACTTGTAGGATGCAGTTTTCTCACATACCAGTATTAAATTTCACTAACTGTTTTACTAGTAGATTTTTGGAACTGAATAATCCAAGCTGTAAATTTGAATTTTGTACAAAAGTTATTTTAATGGTCTTATAAATAGTTTCATAAAGTCAAAGCTTATTTGTTCCGGTGTCCCTTAGCACACATACAATCTTTTATCTAAGAACATATTATTCAGAAATCAAAGTTCCAAATTAGTCATTAATATTGTAATGTTATATGAAGAACTGTGCTTTAATATTTTTATTTAGATTTCATATTTGAGTCCGAGCAAAAAATATTAGAAACGAACAAAATATTAAAGATAGTGAGTTAAACTTCTCAATCAAGACTAATTGTCTTTTTTTGCACTTTTGAGATAAAAAGAAAGTTTTAAACCAGGCAACTTCTAATTTTTTGCACTACATTTGGAATTTTAATTTATTACTAACCTAGGTTTTGGAGGAGAAGCAAACAAAAAAAAGTATAGTGATTCATGGTTGATAAATTATAACATTAGTGACTATGGTGAAAATAAATTAGTAGAGGTAATATATATATATATATATATATATATATATATATATATATATATATATATATATATATATATATATATATATAACCACGTCATTGCCAAAAATCCTTCTCCTCCTCCTAAAATGCTTAATCACAAAGAACTAACTGGAAACCCAAACTAAAATATTAATGAGCACTTGAGGTTTCAATCAACAATGTTGTAAATGGGGCTTCAATAACTTACCTGGACGCTTCAAAAATCCGCCTAGTTCGAAACAAAACGGCCGCAAACTATCCCCTGCTAAAATATATTATTTTTGTAGTGATTATTGTTTTTTCCAGAAAAAGGTTATTGTACCAACTTTTTTACTAAATGGATTTCTACTCTTTTCATAATATGTAATTTATAATTTTTATTAGTTTTATTATTATTAATATATAATTTTTAATTATTCTGGTTAACTTTGTTATCATTGCTGTTATTTAGTAATATTATTATTATTAGTGTTATTATTATAAGTATTATTATTAGTTATAGTATTATTATTATTAGTATTACTATCATAATTAGAATTATTACTATTATTAGTAGTAGAAGAATTATTTTTAAATTATTAGTATTACTATTATCAACAATATTGCCATTATTAACATTATTATTATTATTATTATTATTTTTATTATTTTTACTGTTATTATTACTTTTATTATTATTATGGTTAATATTAGAATCAACATTGAGCTTAACATTATTAATATATTCATTATTTTTTTTATTATTAATTAGTAATATCAGCATTATTGTTATTATTATTATTATTATTGTTAGGATATTCATTAGCATGGTATTATAATTATTGTTATGATTATTAATACCATTATTATTAATATCATCAGTATTGATATTATTATTATTATAAGTATTATAATTATTATTATTGGTATTGTTGTTATTATTATTATTAATATTAGTGTTATTAGTATTAGTATTAATATTATTATTTGAATTAATATTAGTATCAGTAACAGTAGTTTTAGTATTTGTAATTTTAGTATTAGTATTAGCATTATTATTACTTAATATCATTATAATTATAATAATAATAATTATTATAATAATAACAGCAGTAATTACTATTATTAAATATATAATTGTTATTAATATAATAATTATAAAAATATAATTATAATAATTAAATACAAATATATTAAATTTATTTATATAAAAATAAAAATAACCCTATTATTTAAAAAAAAGGAAATTGAAAAAAACAAAAAAAACATGCGTACGCATGCGTCTCGGTCTAGTTGATAGTAATATTAAGGAACAGAGTGCTTAAAAAATTAAAAATAACTTAAATATTTAGATAAAGTAAACATATTCAACTAAATTTAAATAAAAATACTCAATTTTATAAATTAATTTATTTTTTAATGAGTGAATGGCTTTGTTTGCTAATTTCACAATTGGAAAGTTATATATTGAGTTTAAAATATTAGATAAATTATTTTAAACTAGTATAATGTGATTTTGATGTCTTATGAAAAAGAAAAAGTAAACATGTTGTTTCGGTATAGTAGTGGAAGCCGAGATGCGAATCCGATGAGTCACGTCCTCTCCTTCCAATAATGCAATTATCTTCACGTCTTCTTTCTATTTGGGACTCGTCAGGGAGAATGGAGTGGGTACCTGCAAAGGCACTCCGACGCTCAAGTCAGAAAAGGAAAATCGTAGAACCCTTTCAGTTTAATAATAGAAGAAATATCTATTTCTCTCCTCTTTTGATCTTCAGAAAAACTTCTTTCTGGTTTTTCATATTTAACCTAGCAGTAAGATAAAATCATTTACCTGAAAATCCGGTTGGTTGGAGAACTTAACTGCTTGAAAAATACAACCGCTTGGTCGTACTTGATATTGGGTTAGTTGGTTCCGGGAGGTTTAATCAACAGACCATCGCTACAAGACGATCTATGATATAACGATCGCTACCTTTGACTGGGTTTAATCAACCACTCTTTGTAGTGGTTGACCGAACATTTGTTGACCTTTACCTTTGACTGAGTTTAATCAATAGGCGACCGCTACAAGATGATTTGGTGAATATGATATAACGATCGCTCTTTCTAGTGAGTGGACGATCGTTCGGAAATAGTCATATGATAGCTCATTATCCTTGGTGATTGTTTGGGTTGCTAACATATCCTAACATACACATGTTAATATAGAATAACATTTTTTTTAATTTATTTTTTCTATTTTTTATGATACTGTTAGGTACAAAGGCTCTACCATTATACCCAAGTCAGAAAATTTACCCTTCCCGCTCTTCCATTTCAATGCAATCTTTTTTCCTTTCGTACCCTATCAATTTTAAACAGCTCTCGTTATCCTTTC
Organism: Vigna umbellata; assembly: GCF_029865625.1. Classification (NCBI taxonomy): domain Eukaryota; kingdom Viridiplantae; phylum Streptophyta; class Magnoliopsida; order Fabales; family Fabaceae; genus Vigna; species Vigna umbellata. The sequence continues at coordinate 28,765,363 of NC_142169.1, forward strand.
AAATTGCAACTTCCAGATTTATTGTTAGAGAAAGGATAACACACATAAATTTTCTATATTCATTTCATACTACCTACTTTATTTTTTGTTTTTCTTTTTATAGAAAAATCATTTTATCTTTATAATGTTTATCAATAAATATATGTCATATTACATTGCTCCTGGTGTTACTCTCTTCCTTATGACATTGGGATCCACAAAATATATATATATATATATATATATATATATATATATATATATATATATATATATATATATATATATATATATGAGAAGTAGAGACGGGAAACAGAGAACTTCCATTAGACAAATTGGTTCCCAGAAAGCATGGCGTTGACTTCAGAATATTTTTCACTCTTTCTTCTCCTACTCCTGTCTGTTCTGTTTATCTTCCTCCTCCGTCGCAAAACCGCAGCCAGAAACCGCCGTCTTCCGCCGGGACCACCGGGATGGCCCATATTCGGAAACATGTTTCAGCTCGGAGACAGGCCTCACCGCACCCTCACCGAACTAAGGGCCAAACACGGCCCCGTCGTGTGGCTCCAAATCGGAGCCATGAACACCATGGCTATTCTCTCAGCCGACGCCGCCACCGTGTTCTTCAAGCATCACGACCACGCCTTCGCAGACCGCAACATAACCGAAACCATGCGCGTCCACAACTACAACAAATCCTCCCTAGCCTTAGCCCCTTACGGCCCTTACTGGCGCCTCATGCGGCGCCTCGTCACCGTGGACATGCTGGTGGCGAAACGCATAAACGAAACCGCTCCAGTGCGGCGGAAGTGCGTAAACAACATGATAACATGGTTGAGCAAAGAGGCTGAGAAGTTGGAAGAGGGTGGCGGAGTCCACGTGGCGCGGTTCGTGTTCCTGATGTCGTTCAATCTCTTAGGGAACCTGATGCTGTCGCGGGACCTGTTCGACCCTGACTCGGAAGACGGGTCGGAGTTTTTCACTGCGATGATGGGTTTGATGGAGTGGTCAGGACACGCTAACGTCGCCGACATGTTCCCGTGGTTGAGGCGGCTGGACCCGCAAGGTTTGAGGAGGAAGATGGATCGAGACATGGGCAAAGCTCTGGAAATCGCGTCGAAGTTCGTGAAAAAGCGTTTGGACGAGAAGAACTCCGATGAAAAAACAAGGGACTTCTTGGATGTGTTGATTGACTTTCAAAGCAGCAACAGTGAAGAAGCACTCAACATTTCAGACAAAGACCTCAACATTTTCATTTTGGTACAAAATATACAAAAATTTTATTTCAGCATTTTATATATGTATACATGGTGGTAGTAACCAAACCAGTGTTATTAAACGATGGACAGGAAATATTCTTGGCTGGGTCAGAAACAACAAGCAGCACAATTGAATGGACGATGATGGAGCTTCTGCGCCACCCGGAGTGGCTGGAGAAGGTGAAAAGCGAGCTTGATCGGGTGGTCGGGCGTGGAAGAAAAGTTGAAGAGAGTGACATAGACAACCTTCCTTACCTACAAGCCGTGATTAAGGAAACACTTCGATTGCACCCTCCCATTCCGTTGCTTGTTCCTCGGAAGGCTACGAAGAACACAAAGTTCATGGGATACGACATTCCGAAAGACACCCAGGTTTTGGTGAATGCCTGGGCAATAGGGAGAGACCCCAGTGTCTGGGAGCAACCCCTTGAGTTCAAACCCCAACGGTTTGTCGATGATTGCAAGAACCTTGATTACAAGGGAACTAATTTTGGGTTGATTCCTTTTGGAAGTGGACGAAGAATGTGTGCAGGTTTGCCCCTAGCGCACAGAATTCTTCATCTTGTGTTGGGATCGTTGCTTCACGAATTTGACTGGAAACTTCCGAGTCATGTCACACCCTCCACCTTGGATACCAGGGAAAGGCTCGGTATCACCATGCGAAAGCTTCAACCTTTGCTTGCTGTGCCTAAATTAATTTCCTCTTCCTCTTCCATCATTAATGATTAATTAATACATAATAAATACAAAATATAATTACTTTTTCGCACTGTAACAATAATTGTACTTGCACCGTATTCTATTCATAATTTTTATTTTGTCATTCTTATCATAAGATTTTCCTTTACTCGTTAAACGAGGTTGTAGTAATATGATCCTTATAGATGTGTGTATTTTAAATTAAAATTTATTACAACTTTATTTCATGTGTTTAAAATGTTTTTTCATTTTTGTTTAAATAATTTGTCATTTAATTTTTTTCCATCGATTAATTATGTTATTGTTATTTTTGTTTTCTTTCTATCTTCAATTTATCGATTAAATTGTTTGTTCTCCCTAATCTTTTTAAATTCGTTAGTGAATATTTATACTCAAATAGAGAATGAGTGGATTGACCGATTAATTTGAGAAAATTAAAAACTAAAGACATTATTATTACTTGAGTTCATTGATGAACTCATACTTAAATAAAGAGTGAGTGGGTCGAATTACCAATTTGAAAAAAATTAAAAAAATAAAAACATAATTATTAAATCTCATACTAGAATCAAGAATATTTAGATAAAAATAAAAAATATTTTACATATTTAAATAAAGAAAACTATTTGTATTTTTAAGATATCTGAATCGATCGACAGGTAATCAAAGCGATCACTAAAGGATAAAATAACGAGCTGTCATACAACTGTTCCTGAACGATCGTTCACTCTCCAGATCAAGCGATCGTTATATCCCGTTTACCGATCGTCTTTTAGCGATCGTATGTTAAACTCAGTCAGATAAAAGTCAACAAATGTTTGGTCAATTTTAGTCAAAACGGTTAAGAAACAAGTGGCCATGACGTCGCAAATCACGGAACCAACTAACCCGATATCAAGTACGACCAAGCGGTTATATTTTCCAAGTAGTTAAGTTCTCTAACCAACCGGATTTTCAGGTAAACGGTTTTATCTTACTGCTAGGTTAAATATGAAAAACCAGAAGGAAAAAAGCTAAGTTTTTCCCTGAGAGAAATTGAGAGAGAATATTAATTTTTTTCTACAAATTGAACTGAGAAAGGTTCTATCAATCCCTTATTCTGACTTGAGCGTCGGAGTGCCTTTGCAAGTACCCAACCCATTCTCCCCAGAGTAATCTGAACAGGAAGAAAACGTAAAGATAACGACATTCTAAGAAGAAAGGACGTGACCCGTCAAGTTCATATCTTGGCCTCAACTATTATACCGAGACACTATTTAACTAAATTCAAATAAAGATACCAGAATTTATAAATTAATTAAAAGTTAACGAAGTTTCTTTTTTATGAATGGATATCTTTGTTTGCTAATTTCATATCATAGGAAAAGTTAAGTTAACTCAATATTTTCAAAATTGATACAATATTTTTTCAATTTATTTTTCCCTAGCATTTTAATTTTATTTCAATCAAATAAAATATAAAAAAAAACAGACATGTTTTCATGATATGAAAACTGTTCAAATCAATTCTCAAGATAATAAATAGGCCGATATAATATACACAAAAGAAATCTATATTCAAATCTTGTTCACATGACTGGATTATGTTATCACTGACAGTCTTATCAAAATTTATGGATCTAACATTTTTCAACATATCTAGTTCTTGCCTCTTTATGACCTTCTTTTCAACACATTTATGTTATCCTGTTCATATCAGATCTTTTATGACATTCTTGCCTCTGTATTTATTATATATTATTTAATTTTCTATTTTACCAAGCTTAGATTCCTAAAAAAATTATTAAAAAGTTATTCTCCTTACTATTTCATTGATCTTTTAATTGTTTGAATCTTTTTTCAACATTGTTATTAATTAAATTCGCTCATATTAATTAGTTAAACGTTCATAACTTATTTCATGCCTCTTAATAAATTCACGTCCAAAACTACTCTATAACTATAATATTTTTTAATTGGAAAGATCATTGTAATATTTTTTTCAATAAAAAATTATGATCATATATTTTTATTATTAAAAAATATTTTTCATTCAATATGACAGGTGTCCAAGTCAAATATAATTTGTTTAAAAGTCATGTGTTAAATGACGTTACTATTATAGGGTAACTTCAAAGAATGGGTCTCAATTTTTTAAGTGCTTCATTGCGAAAGACCATCGCTTATTTCTAAATTCAATAATTGTTCTTGCCTATGCAAACAAGAATATTAATTATTTTCTTCCATGAAGAAAGGAAATAATCTTAAAATACTGTCACGGCATTTATATGTATATATAAAAGATGCCATTTTGAAGAACTATTGTACCAGTTGCTTCGAGATGTGGTTTAATTGAATTAAAATTAATATTAAAGATTAAAACTCTGAGCAAAGACAACCCACTTAGGGTTGGAAATGGAATCTCCATGAAAACATTGGACCTGGTTCCTCATATCCCTTTCAGATTATGTGAGACTTAATTTTTATTTTAATTGCTGTTTGATTCGTCTATATCTCATGGAAATGTGTGTGCATAGATCCAAGTTATAAGTGGACTATAAATATTTTCATGTATGTGTCATTTATTTTCATTGGTCTAGGTGTAACTTCTATTTAAAAAAAATGATTTTATTTTTTCATTCAACTTTTACCATATTTTTATTATTATCGACTCTTATAATTTTGTACTGTTTCCTTAAATTTCATGATATGATTTTGTCAAAATTTAAATGGCAATATATTTATTATAACAGGTTTTAAATTCTTGTGATAAAATTCAAAGTACAAAAATCTTATATGCTCTTATACTATTATTTAAATTTTTTAAGAAAAATATATATTCCAAAAGTAGTCTTATAAAATCTCAATTTTGCTGTGATATATTTTACAGCAATTTTTTTTAGTGCATACCAATATTTAGTTTATTTCCCCCGGCATGGATTAATGGTTTTTGAAAACGCCATACCAATATATTATAAATGGTTCAATGAAATTGATGTCATTTAAGAAATTATTTATGAAATATAATGTAAAAAGAACAAGATTTCAACGACTACTAGTATTTTAGTTAAAATTTAAAATGCATTTAGCAAAAATTAAGATACCATATGTATAAATATTGGAAATTTTAAATTATGAGTCAGGCCCATTATTTACAAAATACCTTTATTCATTTTCTTTTACATCAAAAACATCACTTAATAACTCACTCCTAAGATAATTTATTCATTAAAAAGTGATTTTTTGTATTTATAAAAAAAAAGAGTAAAATAATAGATATAAAGCGAGTATAAAAATTTGCTGGATATGAAAATAATAGTATTGTTATGTAAATGACTAAAATTTTCTATAAACATGGATTTTACTAAAAAAAAGAATAATTTCACTCTCTTAAATATATCTTCTTAGAAGTATGAACTGATTGAATAATAATATTCACATACTCACACCTAGAGTTTCCCCTCAAATTCGTACTTTGTATCACTTTTATTTTACATTTATTCAACAAACTGTTAACATCCCGATTTTCATATTAATCAATAATATTCTTTAATGGAAAATTCTTCCTTAAAGTGAAATTTAGTGCAAAGAATGCATTACATTCTTAAAAAGAATAAAATAAGAGTGAATTTTTTTCGTGTTTGGACAAATAGAATAAAATTTTTGGCATGTGAACTTTTTATGTTAATTTCTAACTAGGGGAAGATGAATGTAAACAAACTTTTTCATTAAAATTGATTCCAAAAATTAGTGTTGTGGTCCGACTTATCACAACACTACTAAGAAGTTATCAGCATTTCCTTCGCAAATGCAACTTTAGGAAGAAAAGGCTCACAAATACTCTCAAAGCACTAATTAAAAAACTAAAAATGTTATTAACAAACTTTCACTATGACATGTTTTAACCTACATCGCTTTACACCTTTATATATATATATATATATATATATATATATATATATATATATATATATATATATATATATATATATATATATATATCATTGAGGTAAAAAAAGAAAAATCTATGAATAAACCATGATAATTATGTTTTCTTGGTTAAAACATTTACATATTTTCTGCAAAACCACATGTATCAATCAGCATGGCTACTGGTGTTATAAGTAACAGAAGTGTTTTTACCCAATTTTCAATACAATTCCTTTATATTCTTGTCACTTCTCTTTAAATCTTGATTTATTTATCATTTATGATCTTGCACTTCTTTGCCCTTCGTCTTTAATTCATTTTGTTTTATATTTCTGTGTCATTTCTAACATCAATTTATTTGCATTTATTTAAATTTCTGCAGTTTTTTTATTTCATTTATTTGATTTTCAGGACTCAATCTCTTTTCATTTTTTCTATCATCTTTTTATTTTCTTTCGTATTTCCAAGTATATATATATATATATATATATATATATATATATATATATATATATATATATATATATATATATATATATATATATATATATATATATATGAGTATGCTAACGCATGTATGTTTTTCAGTTAGTACATTTTAGCAATGTATACCAGATTTTAGTAGACAAAAATACCTTTAAGGTTAAGGGTAAAAAAGAAACTCCAAATCCTTACTCAGCTCCTTCATTCCTCTCAACCTTTTCTCTTTCATCTCTCTTTCTCCAACATTTTTTCTGTCATAGCCCAACTGAAAAAAATCAGAAACATTGACAGTTAAACAATCTTACAAAAAATGATTTTATAATGAGTTTTCATTTTATAATTTTTGTCTCATCTAATTTTATTCAATTTTCATGAGCATAAAAGAATTGGTAATTGACCTAGAAAAACATAAAAAAATACTCGTTGTTAAACAATTTCTTACAAAAAAAATGATTTTATAATGAGTTTTCATTTTATAACTTTTGTCTTATCTAATTTTTACAAGCATGATGACATCAAAAGAATTGGTAATTTACCTGAAAAAAAAATCAGAAACACTTGTTAAACAATTTCTTACAAAAAAATGATTTTATAATGAGTTTTTATTTTATAATTTTTGTCCTATATAATTTTATCTAATTTTCAGAAGCATAATGACATCCGAAGGAATTGGTAATTGGCCTGGAGAGTTCTTTTTAGAGATGATGATTCAGATCTTGAATGAACCTTTGTCTAAAGGTGAATATGTCAATGACTTAACTCTTTACAAAGGCAAATTGTTTAACGTCAAGTGTTTATGATTTTTTCAACTGGGGCTACATTAGACATGAATGAGAAAAGGTTGGAGTGAGAGAAATGAAAGAGAAAGGGTTGAGAGGAATGAAGGAGGTGAGGGTTTGGGTTTTTTTAGTTTTAAGAATGAAAATTATTAAAATACCCTTAACCTTAAAAGTTAGGACCCGTGATATAAGGGTATTTTTGTCTACTAAAACCCAGTACACATTACTAAAATGTACCAGCTGAAAAAACTTACGCACATTAGCAAATCCATATATATATATATATTTATCATCGTTGCCTTTATACTTGTTCAGCATTAAATTTTACGTGATGATTTTAATTTCTACTTTAACTGAAATTGCTTCAACTATCTACCATGGTTGATATGTTTCGTGTCTTTGGAAGTGGACGATCCGTTTTCAGAGCGTTTCAAATAGTTTATGTCAAACTAAGACAATTGAAAAAGAAAAGTCATATTCATTTTATATGTAATAAAATTACTAACGAATAAGTTTATCACTTATTTTGAACAAATTAATTGATGTGAATACCTTATAAACTAAATTGATTGGATCAAATGTAACTTTCCAAAGAATAGAATCAACATAGTAGAAGTAAATGTACTGTACAGAGTTAATGCCACTAACCCCAGACGTTGTTAATGTCATAGTCTATAAAATTTCATTGTACATTCCATTCTTTCTTAAACGAACACCATTAAAAGTTCTAGTCCTCGCACAATCCAGTGTATCTCTTGTGCCAACTTTTGTATCAATTCTGCACACATAGTTAAGACCAACAAGAAGATCAACTATTGCAGCCTCGGTTCTTGCTTGGTTTGCAAAGTAAAGAGTTTGAACAAGTAAAACATTTGCGCTAAAATTTGAGTTCTCCTTCTCAAAATTTCTCACAGAATGCCAGTTTATCATGTTATGTGCCAGTGGGGCCAACCATTCCAACATCTGTGCAAGTAGCAGACTCCATTCTGCAGCAAGGTTTGCATCATGATGATTGGAAGAAGATTTACTTTTAAGCTTAGCCCTTAGAGCAGTTCTTACAGTAGTTGGAAGCATACTGTATAGATCATCTCTTGTGGCAAGATCAACCAGGTGCGGTGATGTCACCATCCTCTCAATCAATACAATCATGTTGGCATAATGCAGGGCAAGAGCTGCATCACCAAGGGATTTGGAAGCAGGCTTTAACAGTTTATGGATGGATAACTTAGAATATATTCTAACTCTGTTGAGGAGAGATAACTCATTCACTGTTTTCATTTTATCAACAGATTTCAAATGACAATCAGTCAACCTCATGGAGCCACCAGTTGTCTGCATACAGCTCTGTATGACAGGAGAACCGTTTGCAGCAGACATACAACCTTTGAAGCCCATAATATGTCCCAAGTGCTTGCTTTCTGAATGTGTGTTCTTTCTGAAGAAAACAGGTTCTTCTTTCTGCTGCTGTTTCTTCGTTCTTTTCCCTTTGCCTACTAAAAAGCCCGAGTTTAGTACCGGCCTCCCCCCAGCAGGACCTGAATTCAATCCGTAGATATTATTCTCTGAAGGATAAACAGATGAATGCATAACAGAAAAGGAATGACTTCGCAGAAGATTGTTAGAATTCATATGCAGAGAATCATTATGTGGTTGGACAGTCGGTGGGTGTTTGTTTTCAAAAACAAGTACAATCCTCTCCAGGATCGTAAATAGTGATCTCGCCAACAACCGGACAACATAATCATAACTTCTATTCCATGGAGACATGTCTCTGAGATTTCTCACTTCCTGCCGCTGCAACATAACCTTCTTCTGAAACTCAAGCAATTTCACACGATGCAATTCCGGATTTGCCTGCATTCTTCTGAAAGTCTGTTCAACCTCTGCTAGCACCTCAACCTCTTCGCAAAAATGTGTCGTAGCAGCTATAATTTTTTCCATTTTCTTCACTTTCCTCTCCATCTTTTTCCACCTATACTCCCATCCAGACCATTGAAAATAATGTTGAGCTGGGTTATGAACAAAATGTTCAAAACGATGATAAACCGGATCCACGCATTTCTTACCCAACCTAGCCACCGAGCGTGCAAGAGATTGAAAGTTATGAAGCATCTCATTCATCGCAAGTTCCATCAAGTAATCATCATTGTCAGACACCAGCATTTTTACTCCAATTGAATTCATTATCCCTTCCCTCAGACTCAATACCTCCCTATCACTCAAAGACTGCCATAAATTAACCACCTTCAACATCAACACTGAGACTTCTAATGCCAAAATTCCCACCACAACCTTGTTATCCGATGATGTACTCTTCCGAGAGACTGGCCACAAAGAACTGAACCATGACCCGTTCACCGTTTCACCCCCCATCGACACTCAATTCCCCAATCCAATGAACTCACCTAATCAACAATCCTAAAGCACACATAATCAGTATCCTGTACACCATCAAATCCATTAACTCAAATTAGAAATCTAAAACATACCGGATCAAGAACGAACCACATATAGCAAAGTCCAAATCATGGATTAAGACAGTAATATTTCCATAATAAAGAAGAACAAAAACAAAAGGTAAAAAAACCCTAACCCCCAATTGTCGTCTTGGTCATGAATAAGCCAAAACCAAGAGGTCAATATAGACTAATTCAAACTCACATGGGGGAATACACGAGCCTCCAAGGGCCCAAAACCCACTATTCAAAATTCAAAATTTTTGTCCCTTTTCTTGTCACTAACAGTCACCTAGTAAGACGTGAAAAACAACAGAATAGGGAGAGAAAAGAAATCATCAACATACCGTGGTGTGACATTGAGTTGAAAGAGAGGAAATTGAAAAGAATAGAAAGAGGGAAGATGCATAGAGGCATCCAAGATTTACAAAGGGGAACGGTAACGGAAAAGAGAGTGATGTTGGAACAAAATAAAGAGGAGAAAGAGAAAGGGAAAGAGAAAGAGAATTCGGTCAAAACGAGGTGTGTGGCGTTTTCGTAGAACGTGGAAATTAGGTTGACAGTTGAGGGACTTGATTGGATTTGGTAATTGCTCCAACGTTTGAGTGTGTCTCACGCTGGATGCGGATAAACCACTGTTGCTGTTTTCTTTACCCTTTTAGCTTTGTTCAACCTTCGGGTTTAGATTTAGTTTGATTTGGTTCGGTATGGATGAATTTTATAAAATAAAATGTAGTAGGTTTCAACAAATTCATGTTAAAAAAAGTAGTTTATGTTTAATAATGTTATGGAACACATATAATGACTTATAAATCTTGAAATGTTGATAAGTGTGGAGGAACTAAATGATATCTATAATAATTGATGATTATTTGTAGTTTCAAGCAAATGTATTGCCAAAAACATCCTCCGAAGCTTTTACTTTCTCGTTCAATCTTAAATTTTACGTAACTTTAAAGTTCATTCATTATTTAATGAGAAAATAATACATGCATTACTTATATGTAAAGGGTTCTTTTGTTGTCATTTAATTTCAGTTTATCTCATGAGATAACTTTTTTAATTTCATATTGACCAACTTAAAATAACATTTTATGATTAACCAGCTTGTTGAGGGCGTTTTGTCTTGATTTCTTTAACTTCTCCGTCGTCTCACTCCAAAGTCACAGTTGGAGTTGGAGAATTTAAAGGAGTGTGTGTTGTAACTTAACAAACTTTTGAATTTTAATAATGTCTTGTTTTTTCTCCTTTTGAAAATTCACAAGGCTTTCGATTCAAGTATTCTTTGGTCAACATATTGAAATTGTAAAAGGGTAGGAATTACTCTCTTGTTTTGAGACTATTGATTAAATATTAACTAACAATATCTGTATGCACAAGGAAGAGTGAAACAACAATGTTTATTGAGAAATACTATGAAATAATAGCACGATCGAGTTTTGACAGTAAGATTTGGTACTGGCAAAAGTTACAAGAAGTGACTGATACTTTCAAAGATATATAGTTCCAGTTTTACGACCAAACCAAACAACTTGGTCAAGAAAAATGTGTTTGGAGTTCAAACCTAACAACCAAACCAAAGTGAATAATGGTGGAATGTATTTTCACTCTTAAAAAATTTCATACTATATATAAAAGGTGCATGTGAATAGAAACACCCACTTCAAAAAGACAGATTACCACCATATAATTGACAATGAAAAGAGATGTTTCAAATTTATTAAAAGATCTTTTAATACATTTGAGACTTTATGGTAGCTGTAAACAAGAGAATTGAACAACGTAATGTGTATCAATGCTTTTCATTTGACTTAAATATTTTTTTTTTCATCCTTATTTTCGTTGATTTTATGTCGTGTAAAACTATTTTTTTAGTGTTTAACATAATTTTTAATTTAAGTTCAATTTAATTCTAAATCGTTAGTTGCAGATGATAGAAGTTGACAATATTTAATCTTTAGTGATTATAAAAATTATCGTTATAATATTTAATTATTCTTTAAAAAGAGTCTTTCACCTTTTAATTTTTTGTTTTGTAAATTTAAAATAATTAATGATTTTTTTCAGTTTAATTTGTATTTTAATGTTAATTTTTTTAATAGATGAATGTGATAATTATAACTTCTTTTTATTATACTAAAAATAAAATATATTAATATTTGTTATATTATACTCACTATTTACCTTTAATAATAATATATGAGCTAAGAGTTTGTCATTACAGTAAAATTGTTCAATAGTAGAATATTAACTAATTGATTATAAAGATTAAGTTTTCAATCCAATATTTTAGTTTTAAAAAATTCATTGAAAATGATATTTACGGTTAAAACCATTCAAATATTTTGTTCACGCCAAATTAAATTAAAATTAATTTTCAATTTTAAATTAATATTTAATTTTAACTATCATTGCATTAATTTATTTTACACCATCTTTTAGTTTATAATTTTTCAATTCATTACAATAAAATTGTAAATAATTTAGTTCAGGATAATAATATTTTGATGTTTCTATAATAATGGTATAAAATTTATATTTTTATTCTATTTTTCATTAATTTTTTTTACAAATTATAACAACAATAATAATTATAAAAAAATTCTCAATTATACTCAATATTTTATAAAAATTTATTTACACTGAAATTATCTTTTATTACTTATTTCTCCCTAAAATAATTAAAATTAATCTCAATATTTTAATTAACTACATTAAATTAATTTACTTTATTATAATTTTTTATTTTAAAAATTTATCTTCCCTTTTCCTAAGAAAATTGTAAAAGAAAAATAAAAAATTATTACTATTAATTTGTTTAATTCTTCTTAAGTTGAATACGTTTTTTCTTTTGTTTTAAATCTTTATATTGCTACGTGAGATTAACTTATTATAGTATTAACTTGTTCACTGTATGTCCAATGTAGGAGAAAGTGATTTTGGTAAGGAAATTCATTGTGATAGCTTTGTTCTTTCCGTTTTTAATAAATTTGTAATTTTACTCCAGTCAACCTTTTATAATAGTTTCTTCTTCTCATCAATAAAATCCTTGCATTTTGGTGTTTATTGTGATTTTCATTCTTCCCAAAACAAAGGTCATATGAATGCTTTGGGAGAAGTTAATTCATTTCCAGTTGAAAATAATTATTTTGTTCAAAGATTTTACTTAATGGATCAATAGAATTCTTGCATTATTTATGTGTTTATGTAATTTTCATTCTTCTAAAAAGGAAAGTAGCTGTTGTTTTTTTGGAAGAAGTCAATTCACATTTAATTGAAAATAACTATTTAATTCAAGGATTTTATCTAATGAGTCTTGTTAATTCTAACTTTAAAAAACGACCACGTAAATAAAAGTTTAAAAACATTATTAACGTTAATAATTTAGATAATATCATGAAAAAAATCAAAAACCACGTTAAATATTTTAAAAAATTATATTAAATATTTTAAAAAATTATATTAAATAAAATCGATAAAAATAGAAAAAAAATATTTAAACCTTTTCATTTCCTTTTCATACTTGTTTCTTCGCACATAACAGCTTTTTAAAATCAAAGAATAGGTTAAGGAGTTTTTTTAGCTAAAAGAAGCTAAAGAACAAAACGCCAAAGAGATAACAACAATTTCAAAACAAATTAAAGATAAAAAAAATTAATAGAAGCAAATGTAAAGACTTATATTTATTTAGTTGAAAACATATGCACCAATTAAGTTAGCAACCAATCAATGTGCATGATAAAACATTCACATTAAGAAATAATACTTGTTACCCAGTTTGTATAGTAAAACACGAAATTGAAATTCGAATTAAATTATTTTAATTAATATCAAATCATCTAATTGAAGTTCTTTTAATTAAACCTTGTCTGTGGTTGGATTAAACACTAACTATTTGCCCCAGATTTCAAAATCTCTGTCTCAGAAATTACTCATTTGTAAAGCAACTACGCTTCTCCATAACGTTTCCACCACCAAAAGCAACGTTGAGATCAACGTTGAGATTTGTCTTCAGTAGCGCTCGCTTGGCTATGAAATTCGGCGCTTAAGCACTAAAATCACTAATTCTAATTAAGAAGTGTTTAATAGTAGAAAAAGAAAAAGTTGAATACAAATTAATTAATATATTTAAAAATGAGAAATAACCTTACGCAGCTTACAGAATTGACACGTGTTAACCCGGGGGTGCAGCACGTGACAGAGAGTTCTAGCAGAACCGCGGGTGCTCCGTAGTAGGAAGATATCCTCCTGAACTTCCAGCACTTTCCAGTGACCAAAAGTTTCCAACACTATAATATAAAAGCACTTCAGACATTGAAGAACATCACTGAAGAAGCAGAAGAAAGAAGAAAGATAAAACTCAAGGATGAAGCCAATTGACGATAAACAAGAGAAGGTGACTATCAGAGCGGTGAGCCGCGACGAGGAAGGAAGAAAGAGGGTTGAGAAGAGAGAGGTCAACACACACAACGCCGACACCCTAAAGTACGTCGAGAAGAAGCTCATCAACAAGGGTATCCAGCGCCAGGACCGCCACCCTGCCGACGGCATCGGCATCGGACGACCGCCTCCGAAGTCCGGCCACGGCGGCAAGTTCACTTGGGAGGGCCCCTCTGATATGGCGGAGAACGAGCTCATGGCGGCGCCCGCGGCCATCGACGAGGGGGATCCGAACTATGAAGATGGTGAAGAGAAGGGAGAGGAGGTGGCGGAGTTAGTTGTTGGAGAGGTCGAAGTGGCGAAGGTTGGTCAGGAACACGACGGAGTTGCTAGGGTTGACATTGATCCTCGCCTGAAAGTTAACTAATTAACCATCATGTGTTGTGTTTTGATGTTTTCCTTTTACATAATCTAAATTTGTCATCGTAGATCAAACTGGTAAATTGTGTTTTTTTGTTTTTCTATCCAAAATAAATCGCATACTAGTGTTTTTCCTTTTATAACACTATCTTGATTGGATTAAACTTCTATGTTTTTTTAAAACAAAATGTCTAACCAGATATTATATATAGATATATATTTCTGATAAAACAAATATCATACGTATATGTTCGGATATTTTGAAATTATTATAATAATATTTTAATTAAGACTAATGTATAGTTAAAAATGCTATTATTAAATAAAGACTTAATTAACTTGAGAATCTTTTATAGGAGTAATATGGGTATTATTTTGTCTAGTTTTTTTTATATTAATAACAAGAATTTAACGATTCTCTGTTTTTCTTTTACTTTAAAAAATTGGAAACGATATTTTTAATAATATCATATAATAAATATAACTTTAATTAAAGAAACGGTCGTTATCATTGATTCTTATTAATAACCATTTATTCTTACAAATAAATATTTTTATTTAAAACTCATTTATTCCTATTGATATAATATAAACAATTACTTTAATTAAAACTTCTTTGTATAAATAACTTTAAGTAAAAACTTCTTTTATAATAAAATTGTTATTATTCATATTTATGATAGTGATAATGATAATTTTTTATTGTTATAGGTGATAAGATGAAAATGATTTATGATTGTTGTAGGTATGAAGGTTATTAAAATCATGAGAATTTTGTTATCTAATTTGAAGTAAAAAGAATTCAATTTATTTATGATCCTATATTAATTTAAATATTATTTTATATTCAATAAATTAGCAAGAGCTTAACTTAATTACTTTTTAATATTTTTTTATATAATTTCTTAAAGATCCGTTATTTAGGAGACAAATTTCGTCCAAATCCAAATGCTCTGTCTATTGACATAGAAGTACATTGATCATTATGCTAACCAGAACATATTTTTTCATTTTTATTCATCATGTCACAAGTTAACATTTTTATACACAACCAAATTTACAGAGTTTTAACATTTCTACTCACGCACACCATAAGATACTTCAGAATTATAGCTAGTAATCATTCAATCCAACTCTATCAAAATCAGCAAATCACATTCCCTCCGAACATATTACCAATTCTTCCTTTAAAAAATAGAGCATTCATCATCATTTTAATTTCCAGATTATTTTCATTTTAATAGTAAATACCCCACTGAAGATACCGGAACATATAGCACTCAGCATTATGCATAATCTGCTTCCTTTAGGTTTCTCGGCCCAACCCAAAAAAAGAAATAAAATAAATAAAAGCCACATAAAAAATAAAACTACTTTCGGTCTCCCGGGTCCGGGTCCGGGTCCGGGTCCTTCATGCCATCCACAAACACCACACAACACATACTACATACACACCACATTCCACTAGGCCAAGCTCAATTCACATATATCTTATTTTGCTTCTTTCACATTTTTTTAACTCAAACAATTTATTAATAATAATTGATACAGATCATCACATATGCAGATCATCATGACACGCTTACCAATAACCAACGGCAGTAATACATATACAGCTGCCATACCTTGGGCTTGAACAGCCCCTACAATGCCAACCCAGCGCATAAAAAATAACCAAACAGGTGGGTCTTCAACCCTTAAAAAAAACAGCATTTCCACGTAAAGGTTAAGGTACGGTACTGCGGCAAAGTTGCTGCCAAAGTGCAGCAAAGCAGTATCAAGAAACTCGCGTAAATTGGAAACTACACCTTTATTGGCAGCCCAACTCAAGCACAAAAAAAACTGGTCCAACTGAACAGCGCATACCACTCTCCAGACCGCTTGAGAGTCACACAACCACTGGTAGCCAAGAAAAACATATAAAGCAAGCACTAGTTGCAGCAATCCTGCTGCAAAAAAAAGTACAACTCAACGTCTAACACGTACATAACAGGACAGAGTTATTCCAAGTATAATTGACAGCCAATTACATGCCACAACAGCATTTATATTCATCCAAAACCGTGTGTATATAGTCCAGAGCTGACAGATAACCATCACAAATTCATAAGGAAGCTCTAGACCTTTCAAGGGTATTGCTAAAGTGGACCTAGACTGGACTTTTGGACTACAATTATAGCCCCTGAATTCCCACTACCCTAAACCTTCCACAGGAAACTGGACAGTTTCCAAGTTGCAGAAACTGCCTCCAGATTACTTAACAGTTTGAGCCATCTTGGACTGCCTTGTGAAGCTAAACTAGACAAAACTTGACTTTGCAAAAACAAACCTTGAACATAACCAGTTGGGATTATTTATTGGAGCTAATCTAATCACTAATAATGTATAGACAGCCTCTTAAAAAAATGGAAAGCTCACCTCCTATAACCACTATACTATCTTGACTGATTAGTATTGAAACATGAAGGACTAATTTAGTGTTTCACTGGATAGCCTACTGCTGCATAACAGCTCCTAGAAAAGGATGCTGTTTGGGACCCTCTTAGAGTTACTTTGGACAGTTTTATTTGCAGCAAACCCAGCCCTATAATGCTTACTACATTAGACTGCTAAATGTGTTAAACTGGCTACTCTATTCTAGGCTGATACGCTTCCATTAAAACACTAATTTTCTTATCTAATTTCCAAGTTTATCTAGAGAAAGGGATAAATGTTTCTGACAAAAACATAGCACTACCATACCAACCAACAATACCTCCCAGACTTAATCATAAGCAAAGAAAACTAATCCAAAACCTTCTAATCATAAGAAAAAACTAATCCAAAACCTTCAACCCTTGAATAAAACCAAAACAGCCACTGACCAATTAGAAGAAAGGTTTCCTCTACACAAATCACTCTCCTTTAATCTAATACTACCAGGACCAAAACAACACACACCAGAAACAATTAAATTCAAAAGCACCAGATACAATTAAATTCAAAATCTGCATATACAATTGAACTCAAAACACCAGTCTAGTGCATACACACTGGGATAAACACGTTAAACCAAAAAGTCTCACATGCACACAGATTCTGCACTAACCACAACCACATCAACTAAACCAAGTCATCCAGTAAACATACCCTAATTTATAGACTGCACTGGTGCAGCAAAACCCATTTGGACAGCCCTTCAACCAACATATTTCATTTAAAAGATGTGCGCCAAACAGCAGACCAACAAGTCATACAATTAAAACACTGAACACATAAAATATACTGCCCAACAACATTAAATTTCTTATTCTAGGATAGCATTTTACTTGCCTGCACCTGCTGTTTATGCAGTCAGCATCATAATAGTGATAATAGAAAGAAATGTATGCACCAAAACCAACACACACTCATATAATTTCCCATCAAAACCACCTCTGGTCTGAACCAACAGCAATCACAAAACAGCAAATACACCATCAAACACAGTAGTTATATCAAGAATCATTACGGCCACATATACCCATTCATACACACAAGTTTATCATGTCATAATCTGCCAAACACAAAGCAAGGTCAAACACTCTAATAAGACAACAACCATGCAAGAAGACAGGGGTTTCAATTTACCACTAATCTATCACACATTACGCTCAATTATTACTCTAAATAATGCATACATACATTCAGCAAAATCTGATTTTATGCCATCATACAGGACATAGACATGCAATTACGTAGGCAATTCATCACCACATTATAGATAACTATGGTTTCCAACTTGTTACTTAATGAACTTAAGCTAGTCTACTTATTCTGATTTCACATAACTTTAACTTAAAGGTTCATACCTGCAGCAAATCAATTCTGCTCCTATACCCACACCTACGATCTTAATTGTATTTACATGCATTTATACACAAACATGCACATGATTAAACAACTTAGCATTCAAACCAGAGTACAAAACCCACATATATTTCACATCCTAGTCAGCTAGTTCACTATAACCACAAGATTTAACCAGTGATGTCACATTCTAACATACCCAACATTCTAGGCAGCTAGTTCACTATAACGACAAGATTTAACTAGTGATATCACATTCTAACATACCCAACATTCATGCATATATGCACCATAACATCAGAGTAAATAATTTCACACATTAGAAACTAGACGCGATCACTCCCCAAGACTCCAAAATTTTTCAAAAACATGGCTCTGATACCAAATGTAACATCCCAATTTTTTGGATGTCACTAAAACACGCCAAAATTAAAAATTTCGCAATCAAGAATAATTTCTCAAAAAAATTGAATCTAATTAACTTTTACAATTCAAATATTCAAATTCAGTGGTCTCCAAATACATAAATATGTAAAACTTCCTTAAAAGAAATAACATAGACTTTATAAAATCCCTGTTGAAAGTTTGCCCCATCTCTCAGCACGTCTACCCAGCATTGGGCATATCTGCATCTGCTCCCGTACAACACAAACATTATACGATCATTGCCACATACACAGACAAAAAAGTATGGATGAGCTAAAAGAATAAACATTAATACACCAATACATCATTTATATCTCAGTCATTTAGTCCCTACCACAATTCTATCACACCAAATAGGATTAACACACAATAAGACTATAACAAGAAATACAATGACAAATCATACATTCCCTTAAAAGGAATCATGACCAAACCATTAGCTCTACACAACCGGTCCATTAAAGGCAACTTGTGTTAATACTAACTATCTCTATAAATGTATGTCTTCTTCCATACTTCACCATCGTTCCTGTTTACCAAAACAGGACAATTCGAGTGGTCATCCACTGCTGCTTCGGACCTATCTCCATTGCTCCTCAAAGCTTATGTGTAAAACTCCAAGCTCCTCACATCAGCACTAAACTCAACATGAGCCAGAACCCTACGAACAAGACATCCATCCCTTTCTACCCCTCAAAAGAGGAAATGACAGCACTCGAATCCCTGTCTCTTCTACCATCCCTCATGGACGAAGAAAGTCATCTCTTCCATCACCTCATCTCTTTCATCGCCTCATAAAGACGAAGAGATCTATCTTTCTACCCTCTCGCAAGAGGAAAGGTAACTACTTTTTTATCCCTCGAAAGAGGGAAGGTACACCCCAGATTAAAACCGTATGGCAAGAAGACATATCCAACGACATAACCACCACCATACCTCATGATTAGTAAAACAATGTGACATTCACACTAATTCTAGATGGTTGTCACAAACTCAATTCCACCAACGTCTCATCCCTTGAGTTTCAACTCCAGGAACCACATATCCCACTCTTGTAGCTATATCAGTTGAGTAGTCCTACACCCACAGAGGAAATAGAGGCCCTAATCTTAAGGGTATTTCCAACTAATTACTAGACCACTCTTTACTCTTGACAAGTCAATAGTAACCCTCTGAGTATACCCATTGCTAGTCGAAGAAAATACAATCATAACAAATCTGGACAACCTTCATTCTTTCAAATAACATACACCACGGCACGTATCATTGTATATTATAAACAATACCCATCTAGACAGATATACACCAACCCAAAAACTCCCCATAAACACATTCAACATGCTTATCGCAGTAGTATAAGTGACCAACAGAGTTGTATCACAATTTCTGACCATATATCCAATCCAGACAGTCAGACGTGGTAACACCCAAGTCATAAGACTGCATCAACTTAATAACTAACACATCTTGTAAACAAAAACAGATATCACTTCTGTCATCCCATACAATTAACATACACATTCTAGCCATTTAACATTCACGTATTACAATGTATCATACACACTGACACAAGATCATACACAATATCATACATCCACTCCTCTCTTTTCATTTTAAGCAGACTTTAAATCAGATTTATACATACTTAATACATGGATTTCATCTATATACTGACTTCCAATTTCAAACAGCTTTGAACCCAATCCCAGCAAGTTTACACACACCAGAATTTTTATTTCAGAGTGATTAGAACATGAACATGCAACCAATAACCATTTCTTAATGATCAGTTTCAAACAGCAAACAGCAGAGTCATTACTGTAAGTAACATTCGTTCAGCGATATGGCATAGTCTGGCATAAGTTTATAACCCCATTTTCACATCAACAACTCACCTAGTAGCAACTAATAAGCCCATTGTTACTCACATTCAAGGAGATTTTAGTATCAGGTAGCAAGTAGCATGTCCAACCAAATGCAGTACATCAATGTCGACCACAAAGTTAACCTCAACCGATTCTAGCCCACCGGCCCTTATTATTTCATTATAAGACTTCATTCAGTTTTATCCTACTTCCCAAAACAGCCCCACTCATTTTTATCAAACTCTCAAGTTAACCCGTAACTCGTTTACGTTCCTATATATGGCTTCTGAGTTAATTCGGAAGTAAACTCGTTTTCTGCGTAAACTCAGTAGAATCGACTATGAAATCGGTAGGATCGTGTAGAATCACGAGTTTGGGGCGATTCTGCGAGTTTGAAAGGAGGAAAAATTAAGAAAAACAAAGTCGTTTGGGGTTTAGGGTTTCATGACTTGATTGTCACTGTCTCTTGCGCTCCTCTGTCTCTCTCCATGGCCATCGTCATCTTCTCACCTCTTTCAGGTCGCTGTCGCGTGCACTCAATCGCACTCGTTCACATCTTTGTTCCGTTCGTGGTTGTCGTCATGTCTGTTTCACGCTTGTGGTCACGCTAGTTGTCACGCATCCCACTGGGTCACTCAATGTTGAGAAGTTATTTTTTTTTTGTTAAATATGTTTTTAGTCCCTAAACTATCACGCGATTTTGGGTTTAGTCTCTATTGGAAAGTTTTGTTCTTTTTAGTCCTCTTAGTTTTGAAACTCTTATTTTTTTTAGTCCTTAAAATTGAATGGTGTTAAACTTTCTTTGATGTGTATACCACCTTCTTCCCTGACTACTTTTAATTAGGGATGACAACGAGTCGGGTCGGGCACGGATAGTGCCTACCCGCAACCCGACCCGACAGAAAAAAAAAATAAGACTTTCAAAACTAAGAGGACTAAAATGAACAAAACTTTCGAATAGGGCCTAAACCCAAAATCGCTTGATAGATGGACTAAAAACATATTTAACCTTTTTTTTTTAAAGTCATGAGCTGAGCACTTTTTGGTTTGTAATAGGTAAAAGAAATTGTTTCCTAAACAATAAAACCTAAGTCCTTGCCACTGTTACAATTTTTTTTATTATATGTTTAATGAAATGTATCAAAATTAATGACAATAACCAAATATTTATGTTTTACAATATTTATTTATAAGAACAATATATTTATAAATTTTATTTATTTAAAGTTATATAATTTTGTATACTTATTTGAATTAAGATATTATTTATTTAATTTTTTTCATCTAAAAACTCATACGAATTTATGAGTCGAGTTTACCTAAACTCTCGAGTTTAATAACCTTGGTCCCACTTCATTTAACCAAAGCCTGTTAATCCTGATTTATCATGAACCGAACCCCACACTTACCTAATACACCCGTTAATTAGTTAACACAAAGTAGGACAGAGTGAAAATAATGTGGTTACTGTGTTATCATGTTCATGTACAGCCTAACCAGATTCAATTTAACCTTTTTCAGTCCATACAAGCATTCCTATTTAACTCTAAACACATGTCCATTCATCTATAAATGCACATCAGACCTAATTAACCACGTGAAACACCAAACAGTTTATAAAATATCCCCAAATAGAGTATTGACTGATCAGAGTAGGCATTTCATTGCATACATACAGGTTTATTCTTAATTCAAAATAACACGTTCCTAACAGAACAAGCATATATTGCATCACAAGGTTCCAGAATCACACATAATTCAAACTCTGCAGAGTAATTACGTAACCACAAATTACTACCTCTATGCTATTTCTTGTTTTAGACCAGTATGTTACTATCACAAATGTTACTTGATATTATAAAAGCAAGGAAGAGCACAAAATGATGAAGCGCTTGACTTCTTTATCCGAAAACTATCTTTGGTGCACGCTTTTTAAGCAGAGATTGTTTGACTTCAGAATAAAATTTCCAGTCAGGATGAGCAGATGTAATAGGAAGTTGTCCAAAAAGATGATCCTTCACATAAGAAGGAACATCACGAGCATTAGAAACAGCTTCCAGATACGAACACAGCTCGCGTCTTGGATCTAGAATTACAACACAACAAAATTACAGAATGAACAAACCAATTATTTAAATATGAAACGTATATTCTTACCAAGTCCTCTATCAGTAACATCATTCACATCATACGATTCAGGGAAAATGGCTGTATTATCCTGTATTCATGAACAAATATTACAATAGTCAAATCTTAATTCAAAAAGTTCAGTAAAAAAACGAATTCCTTCTACTTACAGGATTGAGAAAAGCTTTGTAGGGTTTGTCATCAATCAGCAGAGTATTTGAGACATTAAAAGGCCCACTTTTCTTGGCTTTTTCCCACATTTTATTGAATTCCTTGAAAAAAAGAGGCTTGGTACTTTTTTCCAAGGATTGGTACCCAGATTGAGTACAATGACTTTGATCCTAAACAAGTTTATAAACCATTTATGAGAAAAAAAGAGACAAAAAGAATCACTACCTTAGTTAATCATGCAAAAAATATATATACTCACCAACTTAAATGAGATATTTTTTCTTATAGATCCAATGGCAATAGCTAATGCAGCCTCCATGTTATGTCTATTCACATAGGAAAAAATAGTACCATTAAAACATAAAAACGCAATAGGTTTAAAGGAAAAAAATATATATATATAAAAAAGCATTCACTTACTCCATTGCAGAAGACCAAATGCCAACCTCAAATCTTTCTAAACAGAATTTCATAAACTCTTCACAAAAAGGTCTCTTGAAAACTACAATAATAATCATGTTTAGATTGTTCACTAAAAATGATATGAACAACTTGTACATTTAAAGTAACTGGTGTGATAGATAATATTACATAGGTTTGAAGTTGTATATTTACATACCAAGGAAACTTCCATAGACCCCATCAGGGGAGCGAGACATTGATACCTTACATAGATCACGACGATGAACCCTATGCATCAGTAAGCCATTAAGGTTCATAACAAGCAACTTCTTCCGTGGTCCCAGGTTCAGTTTCTCAAAAGGAAGCTTCAGTTCTGTCACAGAATCCTGTTTTTCATGTTCACCTTTAGGCTCAA
Source organism: Vigna umbellata (assembly GCF_029865625.1). NCBI lineage: Eukaryota > Viridiplantae > Streptophyta > Magnoliopsida > Fabales > Fabaceae > Vigna > Vigna umbellata. The sequence goes on from NC_142169.1 coordinate 28,788,961, forward strand.
TAACCTTGTTCTTTCCTCTCATATTTCCAGACATGATTTTTCAGTTTAAACTTGGTGACACAAACCATTTGCAATCACTGTTCTTGATTTATAGAGTTGAAAACATGGCTGTTCGTATTCCAAAATATTCTTCATTTCGAAATATAAAACTCAAGTGGAAGACATGGGTGCAGAAAGAAATATCCTTTGGACTTTTAAAATGTACAATTGGAAGCCCAACCCAATAACACTCTCAGAGAAGATTTTGAAGTGTTTACTATTTGTACTCGCTGTACTAGATTTATAGATGTGGAAACATGACTTTTCTTATTCCGATATCCATGAATTGAATGATGAACATTAAACTCATTCAATTCTATTTACCCTGTTTTATTTTGGAAATCTAAGCATACTCTCTCCGATGTATTGCATTGCACGTCTTAAAACGACAATGGATTCCAATGTACTATGGTACTTTAAACTTGCTGAATTAAAATAGAAAAAATAATATTTTTACACCACTTAAAAAAATCGAACCCACCTCATAATTCACTTTAATAGTAATATAACAACGTATCTCAACCTTCAATCTTAGACTCTATTATATTTCAAACTGTATTTATACATAAACTTGTGAATATAAATGTAAAAAAATAATAATTTATTCTAGCTCACCTTAACTTTCATCAATACACGTGTTCAGAATTATTATACTTTTATTAACTAAACATATTGCTTCTCATATATCGTGTTTTTCATTTTTGTTACCTTTTCTTTAACTACTATTTAATTTAATTTTAAATTTAATAATTTATATATTTTATAAAATTTATCAAATTAAAAAATTTAAAATAATATATCTTAATTATAATTAATAATTTTCCTATTAATTACAAAAGTTTTATATCTTTAATTTATTCGTATAAAAAAACCTTAATTATTAACAATAAACAATATTTAGTGTATAATTTAATGGATTTAATTGTAATTTACAAATTATGTTGTTGATATTATAATTATAATAATTATAATAATAGTAATAATAATAATAATTATTATTATTATTATTTTAAGACATGTCGAGTAGATATGATTTTCATAAGAATAAATATTAAAATTTGAAGTTAAGGTTATTATGTAAATTGGAAATCTAAATCGTAGTTTTATTTTATAAATTTCGTAATCTTTTTAAACTTTTTTTTTCTCTTATTGCCATCTATCTAATATTTTGACTTCATTTATCAACTTTCTCCCAATTAGAAGTCTCTTTTGTAAAATATAATAGAGATGAGAGGAAAGTCTATTCATATCAAATTTTGTTTTAGAATAAATATTGTTTTCCACCAAATCTAAGAAGTTATCGTTCTTTATATGGTTTGTGTGAGATGGTTATAAGTCTAACACATAAGATTTAAATCATTACATTGACCTCTAAGCAAGTTAAAGTCATATAAAAGTGAAGTTATTATAAATACACATGTTAATACAATTCAAAAGATTAATCGTTTTCATCTTTAAAAAAAATATTTAAAACTATTAAGAATTTTTGTAATTATTAAATTTATTGACGAATTTTAGAATTTAAAAATTATTTATTAATATTTTTGTCAATAATTAATCCAATAAGATTCATTAATAAATTAGAATTTATAATATTGACAAATATTTTTGTTAATAATTTATATGACGATCAATTCCATTTATAATTTATAATTTCTATTATCAAATAATTCTTTTATTGATAAAATGAGTAACAAAATTTTCATCTTTTTACATAGTAAGGAGAGACGAGTAGAATAAGAGAATAAAGAAGAGGAAGAGATATATGTCAATGACTCTATGATGATAGTGGTTGGAGTTAAAGAAAGAGAAAGAAGAGAAAGAGAAAAAAAGAAGATAAGGAAGATAAAGAGTTAAAGGCAACAATACGTTGAAAAAAGATAAAAAAGAAAAACAAGGAAGAAAACGAAAAAGAAAAAACTCAACGGTGACATTTACTAATAATTTTATCGATGACTAAATGTATTAATAATTATCAATAAATTTACATTTATCAATAACAATCAATAAATTTCACAAGATCCATCGATAAAACTCAACTTATTAACAAGTTTTTGTTATTATCGACAAATTATATTAATTAATAATATATAATTTTATTGTATTGTAAGTAAAATTGATTTTAATATAAAAAACTCAACCATGGAGTAGGTAAGAATAAACAGAAAACTAAAAATGATATATATATACATATATTGGTATTCAATTCTATTTTCAAAGCCACAAACATTTCTAAAATGCATTCAAAATGTTATTATATTTGTAAAATTACTAATTAAGATTAGGAAACCTTTTACGACCACATATGAGTGAAAACGAATATCACGCATATTAGAAAAAAAGTCACTGAATCATATATTGTTTTAATTTTGATAATATATTTTTAGGTGTGCAGAGATTGAGAGCAACAGATAAGAATAAGAATAGCATAAGCATGAATGTGGAAGGCGGTTAAATGGATCTAGGATTTGTTGAATTTGTTGAAGTTTTAAGGATATAAATAATTAGTTGGAGGTGAGCTTTCTATTACATTTGGGAACATGAACTGAACTGAAAACTTGCGATTGAAGAACTTTGAAGTTTGAACGGTCGAAGACTTGAAGTATAAAAAAGGACGTGTTGGGGGTGACGGTCTTCGGTTGGAGATGTTACGGAATTTTCAGTGTGGTTGCACTGTCATCTTATGCTTCCCATCAAACTTCACTAATGGAAAATTCTTAAATGGACCAAAACGCTGTCACTCATTGGATTGCAGAAGCAATTAGCTTCCAAATGTTAATGATTAAACTGCAGCTGCCACGTTCATTTGCGACGCTTTGTTTCAACAAGGCTCATTTTTAACCACGGAAAACGAATTCGCCGCTATTTTTTATTGCTATCTTCCCACACATCGCATTCCAAATGCATTGTTGAAGCAGATACATGTCTTCCGATTACTCGGTTTTCAAGAAACGAATCCTTGTCTTAACAAAGATCGTAAACATTCCTGTTTTCTTATGATAGATTTCTTATGAAAAATTTATACATTTTTTCTTTCATAATACTTAAGATAATATAAACTTAAACTTATTCATAGATTTCAAAAAAAAAAGTTACCGCACATGAAATACACTCTTCAAATACTTTATTACCAAAATGAATTATGATCTGAGCCACAAAAAAAATGGATGAAATTGATACATTATATTTGGTTAATTGTTCCTTTATGTCTTAGGTACATAAGATTATCGAGGAAACTATCTGTTTTAATCATCACCATTAGGTTGATAACTAATCATAATCCGAGGTTGATTAATAGTAATGTTGTCACTATTTACGCTAATAAGTGGGTACTGATCTATTGCTATAACCTGTATGTTTTAAATATTTAAAATGTTTTAAAATATCTTGTATGAATAAATTATATTTTTTTTCTTAATTTAATTAGCTCGAGAATGATCTATAGGTCTCTAGACCAAACTTATTGTCAATTTTGTAAAAAAGAAAAATCACAACCCATTTTAAAAGGTGAGACTAAAATATTAGCTTTTTTAACTTAGTTTATAAAATCTTATATTCAAGTCGGACAAAAAATCAGAACCAATTTTAAAAGGTCATACTAAAATATTAATTTTTTTAAAATCAGTTTATTAAAACCAGGTGGAATTGGGTTGAATCCTCTAAAATGTGTGCAAAAGTATGTTTATTACTTATACTAATAAATTTTGTATCACTATTAATTTGAAATTACGAGATGTAAGTTTCTTGTTTGTCTTTTTTATTTTCTGAATCTATAATATTATCAGTGGAAGTCAAAATGAGCCATTTTAATCCATTTATGATTTTTTTTTTTGAGTAATCTGCATTAGAAAAATATTTTTAGTTGAAAGTGAACAGCTATAGACGGTTTCCTATCGCATTGAAATTGTCCTAATTTATTATTTTTAATAAAAAACTATAAACTGGCTTTTATGTATAAAATTGTAATACGAATTTAGATATCCTTCCTTGAAAGTTCAAGTCGAAAAAACTATTTTCTTCTTATATTTAAATTTAAATACATTTATGCACATATTATTTTTTTTTCTAAATATTATTTTAATTCTTATAAAAAATTTAACTATATTTCTATTTTTTATTTAATTCAATTTAATCTATAATTTTTTAAAATGATTCAATTATGTTATTTTCGTTAAATCTAAGTTGAGTAATTTGATATATAAATTTAAATATCAATATAATATAAATGACTTAATTTAATTATTTTAAAAAATCAGAAGATTAAATTGAATTAAATAAAATATAGGAATTCAATAAAATTTTGTATAAAAATTGGAGAATCAAAATAGGATTTTAATATATTTCTTTATATATGTATTTTTAAAATATTGGTATTTCTTAGTATATACTCTTCTAAATTCGAGTAAAGATATATATTTACTTTCAAATTATTTCTGGGTTTTTTTATATATTTAAAATATATTAAAAGAACAACTAATGTCTCATATCTACTAAAGATGCGAGTATTACGTACGTTAAGTTGTCCTGCCCTCCTATATTGAAATATACACTCTTCTTCCCTAACAAATTAAATTATGACATTTCACTCTATTCTTAATTTTTTATAATTAAAATTTCACATGTCTTTTTTAGAAAAATGCTATTACCAATAACATCTAAAATAAATATGCGATTGTTACGTTATTATAATAGTTTGTGGTCTTAGACGTACTTTATCTCTCTGAAGAAGAGACCCCTGTATAAAAAAAAATTGTTAACAATTAACCAGGAATTTTACAATTCTTTATATATATTCAAATACATTAAATTTAAATAGATATAATTAAAAATTATTTCAATTGTCTTAGATATATTTATAATTTTTTTCTTGATTGATATTATTTTTATTTAATAACGAACATAACTATCTAAGTTGACCTTGATCAAAACTATTTTTTTTTTGTTTTTTCTCATGTTTATTATTGGATTTTCTTTTATCAACATTTTTTATCAATGTTGAGTGAACTTTTTTTTTTCAATTGACATTAATAAAAAAAATATTAATTAAGAAAGGTTGGTAGGAAATTTTCCAATTAACAATTTAAAACAAAACTAACAAACTATTAATAAAAAAATAACATATTCTTTTTATGATAAAAAAGATTAGGAGTTTGTTTTCATCCTGAGTTTGTTTTTACATATTTTTTTACATTTAATAGTTTTATATTATTTAAGAGTAAGTCAAACAAACTCTAAATATTTTTTATTTTTTTTATCTAAAGACATTTTTTAAGAAAAATACAGTACGAGATTGTAGTGTTCAAAGTGAATAATACTTCGTAAATATTAATCTTGAAAATGTTTTATAGATTTAGAATCAGAATATTGGAGAAAACTTTTTTTATCCTCAATCAGTAACTTGTTTCGAAATACTCAATAGTCATATAATGTAAGTGTTGAAATCAAACGCATTTTAAATACTTATTTTTTATTATCGAGACATTTATATATATTATTTTTTCATTACTTATGAAATTTTTTTTATAAAAGAAATAGTAGTAATTTTTAGATAAAATTATAATATCTCTATATACAAAAATGTTCTTTTAACTGAAAAATTGTTAATATAGTTCGGCATTAAAAAATGCCACTAAATATTTTCTATTACATATTTTTGGTTGGACATGAACATGTAGTGATGAAATGTAGTGATGAAAGATAATTTAACAAATTTAGAGCATTGAGGTGAAAGTTTAAGAATATATATATATATATATATATATATATATATATATATATATATATATATATATATATATATAGTCAAATATATTAAATTAAGTATATTAGCTTTAAAAAGTAACATTCTATTTTTATTTTATACTTAAATCAGCCAAAGACTATCCTGTTACATCATGATGATGGCATCGTAGTAGTATTCAAATAATAATGAGAAAAAGTTTGTCATAGCACAAATAATTTTGGGGATATTTGGGGCTTGATTGCTTTACTAAAATAATATTAATTTGACCTGACTAATAAATATAGAAAGCGTAACTGAACATGATCACAGATAAATAAAAATAAGCATCATAACCAACAAAACTAAACCATGGAAAGTTTCATACCATTTAGTAAAACTACATGAAGAAACGAAAAAAAGTTTCTCAAACTATCTTCATTAAAATATTCCTTCCTCACACTAATAAAATTGAAAATACATTACACTCATGACAACTATTTATTATCCCGATCAATGTAATCAGTGATATCATCCTTACTTGTTTTATTCATTATTTTTAATGAAACTTTTTCCAGCCTATTTATAAAAATAAAAAAGTTCCCCTCAACATTTTGTAAGTTTTCTTTTTTAAGTTAAGAAATACAATAAATTTGATTGATTTCAATAAAGTATTTATGATTGATTTTCTATTTTATCCTCTCTCTTTTTCATTTCTACTTCACAAGTAAACATATGTGTAAATTAACCAAAGATTAAGTGAATGGTACGATATAAATAATAAAGAATAATTAATTGAACTTTGAAAATAACATTGATTATTTTAAAATGTTACAAAGGTGAAGGATATATGAAAATGTTTAAATATACATGATTTCTTAACAATAAAATGTAGTTGGAGCAATAAGTGATAAATTGACGGGAGAGGAGTTGAGTAATTACTCTAAAGCAAAGAAATGTATAATTCACTTCAAGAAAAAGAATATGAATAATATATTATTATATATGGCTACGCGTCAAGGATGAAAACGATTTTCCTTAGTTTATAATTAGACAAGATTGTTCATGGTTGGAAAAAGAAACTATCAGATTGGTTGAAGGAAACTGCATATTCATCTGAACTGATTGATCCAAAGCAGATAAACAAGTTTAACTCTCAAGTTTCAACAAATAAGCACTGTGGAGCATACGTACATGACAATAATCAACGAATCTTTCATCAGAGTATGAACACATTCTGGCTATGTATTCTATTGGAGTATTGCCTGTCACCAATCATGGGTAACAGTAACAACAATCATCACAAGAAGAATAATAATATTAACAAGAAAAAAATATATTTATATGAATCTGGACAAGCTTTGTCAATAAAGTAAAACCAAAAAATTGATCTTAGCTTAGCTGTTTGCATGATCTTTCACTGTTTTTCCTGCGAGCTTGTAGCACACCACATATGTCTATGCCACATGCCCGTCGTCTTGTCAATTTATCCAATTCGAATCACTTCTTTCTTATGCTTCTCTCAATTATCTTTTAGTACAAAAGTAAGTTTACAACAATTATATATATATATACAGACATATATGGAACAAACCATTATTACAAAATTAAGTAAAAGTTAAAATAGTTGGCATGTGATAAAGCATCTTGCTCTGTCAACTGAAAGATTAATAGAAATATCTAACACTGATTCAAACATGGCAACAATAATTCGATTTATGTATATTATACAGCAAAACAATGTCTTTTATTTAACACAACAATTAGTAAGCTTTTTCAGCTTTCATACTTCAAGCATTCATGTGGCTATTACATTGCTTTAGTATAATATAACAACAACTAGACTTGACTTTTTTTTTTAACAAATTTCCCCTGTTATCGTCATTGGTCAAACGTGGTTAAATATTGTCCTCAATTATTGAAATTCAGAACTTTTTTCGAGGAATATGGAGCTTTTTTGTTATGCTTAATCAGATTAAAAAATTACTTTTGTTTTATAGGGTTGTACTTTTGCTTTCTGTAATTTTAAAAGAGAGGGTTTTGTTACTCGTAAATTAAATTATTTGTAATAATTTTATGTGGCATTTTTTTAGTTGAAAGACAATAGAACGGATTTCTGCCATCTTCTATTGCTCTGGATTGTATGACCTCCTGGTGTTTTGGTTCACCACGACGAGAGACCCTTCAACTTTTGAAAACGTTGATGAAATTATTAGATTAATTCCATATCAATCGATCTAATACATATAAAAGAGAATGTTTTAAGGCTTCGAAAATGGAACTTAAAAAGTGGGAGAGCAAAGAGCTTAAAGGTAAGCAGACAATGAGAATTATGTTGTGTGCAGTGGAAAAAGAATGAACTTCCTGAAAATTTAGAAAGGAGTTTTGCGCCGATAAAGAAAAAACTCTATTAAATCAGCTATTTTTCTAACCGATCAAATATATACATAATAGATCGGTTCCATTACTACCGATTTAATATAATTTCTAATATTTACAAAATTATCAGAGCATCTAGCATTACATAGATTTTTTTTGCTACCACTTTAATTAGTATATTTATTTTGGATTAATTAGTACCGTTACTAAAAAAAGAATAAAAGTATTTATATAATAATTTATTGAATTATTTAGAAGTATAAAGTAAGTGGTAGTAGATGATAGTCAATGGTGTGAAGATGAAGAAGACGTGTGGACAACCTTGGGATTGAAGTGTAAGAAGGATATATTGCAGAATGGGAAGAAGGGTCAAGAAGAAGGTGCAATGTCTAGTCTCAGAAAGGCACACCCACTCCATTCACATGCAATTTGAAAGGAATGTGAAACTTCTGCAACCAATCGTTACCCAACTCAAATGGGGTCTCTCTGCTGAATCATAATACTACATCATGTACAGAGAGAACCATAATACTTCATAACACAAAATAGAAGAAGGAGCATCAATCACCCCACAGAATATTTCATCAACACGTACAACATTAATAAAAACTTCACATACAAGTACAGAGAGAGAAAAAAGTTATATACTTATACAATATATCATGTAAAAAAAGAGATAAAAAAAATAAATGTTTAATAACTATACACAAAAATAAAAGAGCAGATGTATCATTGTTCCTACCCCACGTATGATGTATAATGGCATCATCCACGTAACATTAGTAAGACCTCCCAGCACTGAATTTCCACCCAAGTTAATGCATTGGCCATTGCACACTGTGTTTTATTTTTTCTACGGACAAATAGAGTTTTGTTATATATATAAAAAAAATGAATCCCGTATAAATATTTGGTAGAAGACAAAGAAGAGTATTTTTTTTAAAACAATATAAAAAAAAGACTTCCTTGGTTTGGTCATTAATTATATTAATTATGCCTTTAGAGATTATAAATAATTAATATACAACAAATTAAAGAAATTGGGAATCTGTCTTGATCTGCCTTTGACAACGAAAGTTATTAAGACACTACCTTCAACCTACAGTTGTTGTTTTTTTTTTCCAGAATTTAAAGACTTTAAAGGAATTAAAATACGCATGCATGTGTTATATATATATATATATATATATATATATATATATATATATATATATATATATATATATATATATATATATATATATATATATATTTGTGGCCTAATTAATAAATGCCGACGCTTTTGTTTAGCTGTTAAAGACAGAGACATGAAACTAAAATGATAATAATGTGTTAAGGATAATCGATGTGATTCACACTATTAAATTGGGTTTGTAGGAATGACTTGTGTTTCCATAGATTGGGAAATTTATTTTTAATTTAGTCAATGCACAAGTGGTAGGTAGGAGATTATAAACTTTTGACTATTTATGTTGATTATTATTATATCCTTCTCTAGAAATTCCCGAGCTTATTCTACACAAAAGGTTCATTGTATAGCTTACGATTTCCTCTCCCAACCTTTTAACAACAAAATATTCAGAAGAAACTACAGTTATAGCAACAACGTCATGTTAAATCATCAAATCCTTTATTTCTTGATAATGCTTTGTTGTCTACACGAGAAAGACTTAAAACTAAAAGATCATGCTATAAATATTAGTCTAAGATAATTATAGTTAATGATGCGATAGAAGAGATTGTTGAGAATACGACTTTAAGTTAATAAGAAAAATAATCATTTTTTAATGTTAAAAAGATTATACATTATTTGACTAGGAAAAGTGTATTAGGTGAAGATATAGAGAGATTTGTGACTATTGGTTTCCTTTTGTTTGTGATAATTTATTTCTTGTAGAAGATACATTACACACAAACTTCCATTCTACTACTAATCTATAGAAATACCAATATCAAAAAATATTGTGGTAATAATGTAATAGGTTGTATACTTATTATAGGTTAGGATGATGATAAATAAATTATATTTATGGATATCTTAATTTGTCTTAATATTAATAATAGAACTATAAATATGAATAATACATGACTCATTAAATTGAGTATTTATATACGAATGAGTTATTGGTGAAAGTTTTATATCGAACTAGAATAAAATCACCTTATATATTACCCTTTTAATTCTTTGACGTTGTCTTTTAAATTTGTTGCAATTGTAACAAAAATTAAAACGTGCCTATTGAAAAATATACTCATTTTTACTTTAACAAATTTTTAAAAAAAAACATAGACAAAGTTATTGCCTCGGGTTCTATTTCCTACCGACAGTATTTACTCAATCAGAATGTTCATTCTCATACTTCTTGCATATTCTTTTGTGCCATTATTTTTTTAAGACAGAAAGCTAAATACTAAAGAAAGTCAAACAAAAAATTTGGTAAAGACGGGATCATGTGTACGCAAAAAAATGATTCAATTTATATAACCTGTTAATATATTTGTCAAAATTGATAGTTAGGCTGTGTTTGTAGACTCCATGCTGGTTATCAACAACTTTTTATTTTAATTGGTAAAAGCATGTTATTATTGACATTTTTCTTTTCTTATGGCGTATGACCATTACCTTTAATAAGGCTTTTGTATTTGCAATTAGAATATAGAATATATAAAATAAAATTTTACTTTGTTTTAATTTAAAATATAAAGATATAGTTTATAATGCTAACTTTCCTTAATAAATTGGTTCAGAACAGATCATTTGTTTCTTTTTCCGTCACAAAGTAAAATAGTTAAAAATTTCACACGTGGTGGAAGATAAAATAATTCAAAATTGAAGGTGTGCATGATTATATTAAGAGAAATAGAAGTAAAGAGGTTGTTAGTAGAATGAAGGAGAGAAGGAAGATGATGGCGCTGACCATAAAGAGATGAGTTTGGTTGGTGGACATTTAAGGGTACGAAAGAGACACCACGAACCTTCTTCTGCCATTACACCGTCGCAACAAAAACACTCTCTTAATAAAAGAAAAACAAAAACACTTTCTACTTTAGGACACCTCATTTCTTTCTCAATCAATTTGCGGACTAAAAACAATAAAAAAAATAGACACGTTTCAGGCTATTTATATATAATTAAAAAAATATAAATAATTAGCATTAATTTAGAGTTGGCTAATCCGTAATTAATGTCTAATATTAAACAAATTCTATTTTCTAGTAAACCCATACTAATCCTAATACTTTTATTTATTAAAAACTTAACGTCAGCTTAAAGCTGAATAAGCTAACTTTATTCTTGCAATGAACCTCGATTTAACAGACAAACACTTTTTATATAATATAAAATTAAGATTTTGTGCCGCGTTACATACCTTGACACTTTATATATATATATATATGTGTGTGTGTGTGATGTATTAACGTAGGTAAAATTTTTTATTATGAATTTTAAGTTTTAAGGTCAAGGTTATTTGAATAATTTTCACTCTCAAAACTAAAAAAAAATAAACCTCAAAACTCTTACTCACATCTCTCTCATCCCTCATTCCTCTTAATCATTTATCTTTCATCTCTCTCACTCCAACATTCTTCCAGTTAGTAGTCTTAACTGAAAAAATCATAAACACTCACCTAATCCTAATCCACCTTCCTCACTTGTCCAATTTGTTTCTTTCTCATCTCCATCCTCTCTCACATCCACACACAAGCAACACCGTAATTTGTTGCTCTTGCTCTATTCGTTCATTTGTTTTCCACTTTAATAACAAAATAATTGATAATATTGATGTTGATTTTTGATTGAAGAACTATGTTATATCTTTTCTGATTGTTATTAAATTTGTAAAAAAAATAAAGTCTACAATAATTTCAAAACTAAAAAAAAATAACAAACCCCACAAAAAGACTTTAACATCAAACCCATAATAGTTGCAAAGCATTTAGTTTCTTAATACCAATTTTGATAAAATCATAGAAATGAAATGAGTAATAGTTGTTAAACTATGAGCCTGACGTTAACAAATTTATTAAGTTTAAATTTGAAATTCGGTGCATTTTGTTTTTCTTAATTTCACTTCATGCAACAAAGGAAAAATCAGAATGACAACATCATGTTTATAATTTTGATAAAATCATAAAAATGAAAGGAGTAGAAGTTAAACTATGAGCGTGATGGTAACAAATTTATTAAGTTTAAATTCCAATTTGTAATTCAGTGCGATTTGTTTTTCTTAATTTCACTTATGCGGCAAATGATAAATCAGAATGACAACATCATGTTTATATTGACCAAACAAGTTGGGGTGTACATTATCTGATTTACTTTGGAAAGTAATTTTCTGTTCCAACTGAGAGCTAACAGGTTCATTATGACTAGTTTACTAATTTTTGGTTGATTTTTAATTAGTTGGTATATCAATGTAGTTCTTCTTGAAAACTACTCAATATTTTGCAATCTGCTCAAATCTAAAAGATGTGTAATTTTTTAGAATATTTTTATTCTTTTACAAAAACGAGATGAAAATATGTCATTAATATGAAACATTCGAAAGGGAACGAGCAGTGGTCTCTTTTCTGAATAAGGAGACAAAGTCGATACCAACAATTTTCTCTGTTCATAACTCTCTTCAATAATTTGTTCCTCTAAAACCATTTAGTACGATGTGCAAGAGCTTCATTTTTTGTTGTGTTTTGATGTTGGTTATATGTAGGAAGGTGAGAAGTATATTCCGAAATATTGTTTTCAGCAAAAAATATGTTTTAAAAATTATTTTTAAGTGCAGACTTCTAAAATTCATTTTCTAGACAATGACTTACCCCTTCCGGAATCCCTTTCCACATAAGGGTTTTACTCTTTTGAAAAATATTTTCGAACAACTTAATAATCAAAATATCAAATCTCCTTGAAGATAAACTACTGATTCTAAAATTTAAAAACAAAATTTAATAACAATCAGAAGGAAAAAGATATAACACAATTCTCCAATCAAAAATCAACATCAACACCATCAATTATTTTGTTATTAGAGTGGAAAACAAATGAACGAACAGAGCAAGAACAAAAAATTATGGTGTTACAAGTTACTGTGTGTGAATGTGAGAGAGGATGAAGATGAGAGAGAAACAAATTGAATAAGTGAGGAAAGTGGATAAAGGTTAGGTAAATATTTTTGATTTTTTTTCAGGGACTATAAGAATGAAAGAGAATGTTGGAGTGATAAAGATGAGAGAGAAATGGTTGAGAGGAATGAAGATGAGAGAGATGAATAAGGGTTTGGATGTTTATTGTCTTTTTCAGTTTTGAGAATAAAAATTATTCAAATATCCTTAATCTTAAAACTTAGAATCCATACTATAAAAATATTTTTGTCTACTAAAACCCGGAACACCCTACTAAAGGTACCAACTAAAAAAAATAAATATTAACAATATATATATATATATATATATATTCGTGTATGAATTTATTATGTACGTTTCAACGTACATTATAGAAAATTCATATAATAGTTTTAAAAATATACATTAACATGTAATATTATTTCTCTTTTCATCTCTCGCATATACCATATAAATCACATCAATAATTTATATTGTCATTTTCAATGACATATTTTCAAAAACCCCACGTGGACACGCATATGTGTGTCCCTTTTAACTTAATGAACCTCACCTCTTATAATTGTTATGTAAAGTTATTTCTCATTCTCAAATGTTTTTTTTTTCTAGAGGGGGAGATGGGAAAAATATAAAAATACGTAAACAAGAAAAAGTTTAAGTTTTCTGATATATATATATATATATATATATACATATAGTTGACTTTTTAATATTAAAATAAAATTTATTATAAATGGTATGATATTATGTTAGGTAAGATTGTTCTTGATTTTTTCTCACAATAAATATAAACTTCATATATGCAATTGTTTAATTTTTTTTTTAAGAAAGTTTTTATGAGTGTTTTGTGCATGAATTTGGTATGATTCACATGTTTGCTGTTATTTTTTTAATAATATTTTTTATGTGATGATAAATGATTATTATATATTATTGTATTCAAGTAACAAATCAAAATATATTTTGCAAGGTTAAAAATGATAAATAATTATTTTTACAACACTTTTCAAATAAAAATAAATTATTATATATATATATATATATATATATATATATATATATATATATATATATATATATATATATATATATATATATAATTAAAGGTGGACATAGCTCTCTTTAGATATATCAAACTTCATCAATACAATGTTACAATCCATAATAATGTCTAACATAACTTAGAGAAAAATAAAACTGACAACTTTAAAAGAAAAATAAAAATGATATTTTTATGTATTATAATTTGATTTATCTTTTATATTGTAATCTCAATTTTTCGTATTAAAGATTCTACTTATATGATAACAATTTCTAATTTGTTTACATGAGTTTGATTTTACATTCTTGCCGTCATACACTTTTTATAAGTTGTTTACATGGCTTTTAATGACATTTAGGTAGATAACATAAGATGTTATACTCCAATTAGCATTTTTTGTTTCATTTTTTCATTATCATAATTTTAATTATTTTTTTAAATAAAATTCATGGTTAGTTTTAGAAATAATTATTAAGTTTTTAATAATATGACAAAGTATTATTAATAGCAGTACATACGTTGTCAATAATGTGACATCCCAATATTATACTTCATGCAGGTATAAAATTAAGACGTCAACATAGATGATAATAGAAAACAGTTAGAATAATAAAATAGCAAATAAGGTTCTAAGAAATTAAAATTTAAGGATTAGAGTATTCCAAAATATGCCCAGAATTTGAAACTTAAAATATAACAAGGTATACTAAAGTATTTCAAAATACAAGAACTGGAATTGTTCAGATACAAGGAAAGCTATGGAATTCCTAAAGAGACTAAGAAGTTGCTTCCTCATTCCCCTCCAGGACATTCTCCACTGAGGCCTCATTCTCCTCTGCTCACATCCAAGTGGATGATCATTGCAAAAGAAAAAGCATGCAACAAACACAAACAAGCAAGGGTGAGCTAATCATATAAAATCATGCAACTCAATTTAAGCATATACATATAAGAAATAACTCACACCAATTAATTTCAGAAATACAACCTAAGCATGTTAATTTCTAGACTTGACTCGTCCGGACTTTAAAATGATAGTCGGGCTATGGCGAGTCTTGCACCCGTGGTGACTTATGATACTTGGGTTCCCCACCCTGCCACACTCACGAGGTTAGTCCGTTCCGCGCCTTGAGGCATACTGGGAGCCCCCAAGACTAAGGACCTCCTGCTACTCCTCACCACATGATTCAACCTCTCTAAGTGAGTATGATTGACCATTGGAGCGTCAGAATGACTCCCAAGGCTAAGCCCCTACTTTTCATTTTAAAACACTAAGAATCTCACCAAGAGATTCTACATTTGAAACTATCATAAGCAACCATGAAATCCTGTTTTCAGTCTTTCCCCAATTCACACACCTTTGAAGTATAATCAAACCACATATTTAAGCCTTAAATATCAAATCATATATAACAGAACATGTTCCTCAACCAATTTCAATCATCTCTGATAAACGATATTGTCATGTTATTACCAAACAGTAAGATAAAAAGTATAAATTATATGTAAAAATAATAATAGCATAATCTCTGAAAACTAAAACAACTTTATCACTGCAAATTTAATATACTGGATGAAATAATAAATAAATAAAAAAAAAGAAAACAGCTTACATCTTATTCTTTTGATAGATTCATAAAAACATAATACACATATATATATCAACATATATATTACGTTACTTATATATATTATATATATTACGTTAGTTATAATACATTATATATATAACGTTTCCTATCTATATTATATATATATATTACGTTACTGTAAATATTTATATTTATAATATTAAACTAAGATTTATATATATATATATATATATATATATATATATATATATAAAATCTATACATTAATAATATAATATAATATCATATAATATAATATCATATGTATTATCTCTAAATAACTTACAATGTTCCTTTAATTATGAAACTGCTTGCTAAACTTTTCATTACCACAAAATATTTGTTCTCTACTTCACATCGCTACCCAATTGGTCACCGGAGAGGGTTCAGATGTCTGAACGCATCAGACTCACCTTCGGCGCTAGCACATATGACTAGTCACAACTGACTGGACCAGGCCAGGGCTGCTCTATGATCAGGGATGTGCCAACTCAGGTTTTTAAGTTCCCTCTATCCTACCAACAAAGAAAGGCTCTCCACTAATTTTAATTAATTTATTTAAGTTACCTAAACCAATCTGTTGTGCTCTAAACCTCAATTGCCAATTTTACATATATATATATATATATATATATATATATTATTTATATTATTTCCTCTCACGGTAATCTAAAACAATGTCTGTATATCTACTTACTACCCATATCAATGCCATTACAGAATCTTACTCCAAACCCTCAAACCAGACAATTTCAGCCAACCAACTCATTCGAAACAGATTAAAATAATCATATCACAACATGCACCAATCCACAGTTTCAATTATAACACCCAATACAATAAAAGTTATAACACAGTTTCACAAGAGTACACCAGTTCAACATTCATATGCATATATTTTTATAAAATAATTAATACAAAAATAATTAGCTCCCCTTACCTGGTGGGTTGCTCAACACAATTCACAGATGCTCTAACAATACCCCCTACACCGTGCGAAACTGTACAGAACCTATAAATCACCAAATAGGTGCTAGACTTTAGCTCTTCGAGTCGGAATAAACCGAGAATGAAAGACAAAATCACACAGGGCACAGGAAATCAGAAAATGGCACAACCTAGGACAAGAACAGTGAAGGGAAAGAGGGAAAATCTACTTACCCGCTGGAACGCAAAACCAATCGGATGGTTTCGTAGCTCTTGACTCCAGGAACAAGAAAACACCACCAAATTAGGATTCAATCGGTGGAAATGGCTGGAAACCTAGAGAGAAGTCAGAGCACTTGAGTTAGGGCAAGGTTTCTGTTCTAGAGAGAGAGGAATATGTGAAATGAAATCTGACTTGCAAGGAAAGAGCCCCTCCCAAGGTTCAAGTGTCCTTGGGTCAATGGGTCTGGCTTGTCAAATTAGGGCCCAATGGCTTTATAAAATCTTCAGACCATTACATTCTCCCCAACAAGAAAATTTTCGGCCTCGAAAATTAAGACTTACCGGTAATTAGATGAGGATAAGACCTCTGCATCTCTTCCTCCAATTCCCAAGTGGAGTCGCCCGTTCTTTCGTCCCAGATAACCTTGACAAGTCTGACTGCCTTGCCTTGAGGCCGCTTGGTTTGGTGTTCCTCTACCCTCACTGGTTGCACCTCGACAGATAAGTCTTCCCTCACTGGGACGTCTTCAACCTCCAACACATGAGTCGGATCGGGCACATATTTCCTAAGCTGGGAGACATGAAATACAGGATGAAGATTAGCCAGCTGAGGTGGCATGGCTATCTCATAGGCTACTGGTCCGATGCGCCGCAGGATCTGATAAGGACCGAGGTACTTAGGGGACAATTTCCTCGCTCAAATAGCTCTTCCAACACCAGTGGTAGGAGTAACTCGGAGAAAGACATGATCTCCGACTGCAAACTCCAAGGGTTTTCGCCTCTGATCCGCATATGATTTCTGCCGGCTTTGAGATGCTTTCATTCTTTCCTGGATCAGTCTCACCTTCTCTGTGGTTTGCTGCACTAATTCTGGTCCTGTCAATACTGCCTCTCCATCCTGAAACCAACAGAGAGGTGTTCTGCAGCGTCTACCATACAAAGCTTCGAATGGAGCCATACCAATACTGGCTTTATAACTGTTGTTATAAGTAAATTCCACTAACGGTAACACCTCATCCCAAGCCCCCAGATGATCCAGTATACATGTTCTCAACAAGTCTTCTAAGGACTGGATCGTTCTCTCAGATTGGCCATCTGTTTGAGGATGGTAGGCTGAGCTCATCTGCAATCTGCTACCCATCTCACTCTGGAGTGTTTGCCAAAATCTAGAGGTGAACCGCGGATCCCTGTCTGATATGATGCTAGAAGGCACTCCATGCAATCTTACTATCTCCTTAATATATAGCTGCGCCAGTTTTCCCATGGACATCCTTAAGTCAATTGCCAAGAAGTGAGCACTCTTGGTCAATCTATCCACTATCACCCATATGGCATCATGTTTCCTGAAAGTGCGTGGTAAATGGGTAACAAAGTCCATAGCTATGCTATCTCATTTCCACTCCGGAATCTCCAAAGGCTGCAATAAACCTCCAGGTCTCTGATGCTCTACTTTGGCCTTTTGACAAGTAAGGCAAGAAGCAACAAATTGGGCCACATCTCTCTTCATACCCGACCACCAGAAGGACTTCTTAAGGTCCTGGTACATTTTAGTCATACCTGGATGTATACTAAAACGACTTCGGTGTCCTTCTTCAAGTATCAATCTCTTTAATTCCCCATCATTGGGGACGCATGTCCTTCCCTTGAATCGCAAGAGACCATCCGTCCCTGTGTTGAAATCCTTCCCCTTCTCTGTACCAATCAAGGCTGTAGATGTCTGAAGCTCAGGATCTAACAACTGCCCTTCTCTGATGCGTTCTATCAAGTTACTAGACACAACCAATTTACTGCATCTGATGCTGTCATCCTCCAATTCAACCTGTAGCTTCAAATCTCTGAAACTTTCCACCAATTCAAGCTCTCTAACCATCAATGATGAGATATGCACCGTCTTTCTGCTGAGGGCATCTGCCACCACATTCGCCTTTCCAGGGTGGTATAGGAGTTCAAAATCATAGTCCTTGAGGAACTCCATCCATCTCCTTTGCCTCATGTTAAGCTCTTTCTGATCAAAGAGATACTTCAAACTTTTGTGGTCGCTGAACACTTGGAATTGGGCCCCATATAGATAATGCCTCCAAATTTTCAAAGCAAAGACGACTGCAGCTAACTCCAAGTCGTGAGTGGGATAATTCTTCTCATGCACTTTAAGTTGTCTTGAGGCATAGGCAACCACTCTTCTTTCTTGCATCAGTACGCACCCTAGACCTTGGTGAGAGGCATCGCAATAGACCTCAAAAGGTCTACCAGTGTCTGGAATTACTAGCACTGGGGCGCTTGTCAACCTTTCCTTAAGCTCTTGAAAACTTGTTTCACATCTTTCAGTCCATACAAAGGGCTGATCCTTCCTGGCCAACTGAGTCAATGGGGATACTATCCTGGAGAAGTTTTCAATGAAGCGGCGATAGTAACCCGCCAATCCCACAAAACTCCTGATCTCAGTGACTGTCTTTGGCCTCTCCCATTCCATTACAGCTTGAACTTTGGCTGGATCAACAGCAATACCACCAGCCGATATAACATGCCCTAGGAAGCGGACCTCTTCCATCCAGAACTCGCACTTAGACAGCTTGGCATACAACTTTCTCTCTCTCAACACCCCAAGCACTGTCCTCAAGTGACCTTCATGGTCTTCCCGAGTCTTAGAATAGATTAGAATGTCATCAATGAATACAATCACAAATCTATCTAAGAACGGTCTGAAAATCCGGTTCATGTAGTCCATGAAGATAGCAGGCGCATTGGTTACGCCAAAAGGCATAACTACATACTCGTAGTGGCCATATCTTGACCTGAAAGCTGTCTTCTGAACATCATCTGCTTTCACCAAGATTTGGTGATACCCTGATCTCAAATCTATTTTGGAGAACATTGTAGCTCCATGCAGCTGGTCCATCAGATCATCTATTCTCGGCAATGGGTACTTGTTTTTAATTGTCAGCTTATTTAATTTTCGGTAGTCAACACACAATCTAGAAGTGCCATCCTTCTTCTTCACCAATAGTACTGGCGCACCCCATGGAGACACACTGGGTCTGATAAATTGTTTCTCAAGAAGTTCTTCGATCTGTTTCCTCAATTCTGCTAGCTCCGCGGGAGCCATACGGTAAGGAGCTATAGACACTGGTCATGCACCTGACACCAGGTCTATAGAGAATTCTACCTCACGGGGAGGAGGTAGACCAGGGACTTCCTCGGGGAAGACGTCTAAGAACTCATTCACGACCTGCAGATCCATTCTCTGGTCCCCTGGAACTGAGGAATTCAAGTCTTGAGTCGCATCTATGTGAGTCATAATTAGGAAACAACTCGCGCCTTCCCAAATGTCTTGCCCAAGTACGCTGAGAGACAAGGGCATGTATTCATCTTCCTCAGGAAAGATAAGCTTATTTCCTCCGCAATCTAGAAGGATACAATTGGCGGCTAACCAATCCATTCCTAGAATGACCTCTAGCCCCTGTAAAGGTAGACAAATAAGGTTCACTCTGAACCTTCGCCCCTCAACTTCTATAGGACATCTGGAACACACCGTAGACGTCCTGACTAGCCCAGCTGCCGGTGTAGAAACCACCAGGTCACACTGGAGCTCTCTGACCACTAGACCAAGCCTCTCCACACAAGACTTAGACACAAAAGAATGTGTCGCCCCCGAATCAAATAAAGTCACACATGAAGCTCCAAATAACAAGCACGTGCTGACAATCAAGTTACCTGCATTGACTGCCTCAGCTCCTGTCAGAGCGTATACTCTCCCTGTCGCCTGTGGCCTGACGCCACCCCTCTGAATAGCTCTGCCCGCTGGACGTGGTGGTGGTCCTGTCCTCCTAACAGTAGGACAATCTCTGGCATAGTGGTCGTCCCGCCTGCAGAGGTTACACCTCTTGTACCCTATCAACTGAGGGCACACAGACTGAAGGTGTGGTCCTCCACATATATAACACCGAACAGGGCTGCTAAAACTGGGATGCCCCTGCTGCACCGAAGGCTGAGAGGAGGAACTCCTGGACCCAGAAGACGTGGGCCTAGAAAAAGGGGTCGTCCTAGAGCTGGATGCCCCTCTAGATATTGCTGGTCCGCCAACCCTCAGTGGTTGGACTCGCTGGCCCTGTGACACTTCGGGCTCTACCTTCGTCTTCTCCATGTCTCGGGCCATCTCTACCAAAGCAGAGAACTCTCGGATGCGTAATCCTTTTACCATCAGCTTCACATCCTTCCTCAAGCCGTTCTCGAATTTGCGGCATTGCCATTCCTCACTTACTTGTACGGTGCTGAAGCGGAGAAGGTGTTTAAAACGGTCAGCATATTCTGACACCGACTTGTTTCCTTGAGCCAACTCCAGGAATTCTACCTCCTTAGCGAATCTGACGCTATCAGGGAAGTACTCCGTGTAAAACTTGGTCCTGAACAACTCCCAAGTAATAGGAGTCTCACGCCTCTCTAGGATCATCTTCACACTGTTCCACCAGTGGCCAGCTTCCCCTGTCAATAGATACTGAGTGTAGGCCAACTTCCTGTCATCCGGGCACCCTTTTGCCTCAAATATGCGTTCCATGTCTTGGAACCAATGATCCGCTTCATCCGGGCTGCACTTGCCAGTGAACCTGGCTGGATGATGCTGGAGAAAGCTCTCCAAGGTCCACTCCTGAGTTGGAGCAACAGATGAGGAAGCACCCTAAGTGGGTACACCCCTGGTCAACATATCCATCAGTTGCCTCTGGGTGTGGTCAGATTCCGTCCTTGCATTCTCGGCAGATATCCTGGCGTTTTCAGTGGCTATCCTAGCGGCTTCTAGGTTTTGAAGGGCAACCGTGTTTTGTTGCACCAGAACAGTGTTTTGCTGCTGAAGAGCCTCAATTACAGCCTCTAGTCTTGCATTGGACTCAGAGGGCTCATTTTGAGGAGGTGGAGGAGGTGGAAGTCGGGGCGCCATTATTCTGTTTCACACAAAAAGAACAGAACATCAATCGAATCAAAAAGAGCTAGACACACCAAGAGTATAAGGGCAATAGCATGGCACACACGGAACCTAAGAGTTGTTCCTAAGAAAGAAACTGCTCTGATACCACTAATGTGACATCCCAATATTATACTTCATGCAGGTATAAAATTAAGACGTCAACATAGATGATAATAGAAAACAGTTAGAATAATAAAATAGCAAATAAGGTTCTAAGAAATTAAAATTTAAGGATTAGAGTATTCCAAAATATGCCCAGAATTTGAAACTTAAAATATAACAAGGTATACTAAAGTATTTCAAAATACAAGAACTGGAATTGTTCAGATACAAGGAAAGCTATGGAATTCCTAAAGAGACTAAGAAGTTGCTTCCTCATTCCCCTCCAGGACATTCTCCACTGAGGCCTCATTCTCCTCTGCTCACATCCAAGTGGATGATCATTGCAAAAGAAAAAGCATGCAACAAACACAAACAAGCAAGGGTGAGCTAATCATATAAAATCATGCAACTCAATTTAAGCATATACATATAAGAAATAACTCACACCAATTAATTTCAGAAATACAACCTAAGCATGTTAATTTCTAGACTTGACTCGTCCGGACTTTAAAATGATAGTCGGGCTATGGCGAGTCTTGCACCCGTGGTGACTTATGATACTTGGGTTCCCCACCCTGCCACACTCACGAGGTTAGTCCGTTCCGCGCCTTGAGGCATACTGGGAGCCCCCAAGACTAAGGACCTCCTGCTACTCCTCACCACATGATTCAACCTCTCTAAGTGAGTATGATTGACCATTGGAGCGTCAGAATGACTCCCAAGGCTAAGCCCCTACTTTTCATTTTAAAACACTAAGAATCTCACCAAGAGATTCTACATTTGAAACTATCATAAGCAACCATGAAATCCTGTTTTCAGTCTTTCCCCAATTCACACACCTTTGAAGTATAATCAAACCACATATTTAAGCCTTAAATATCAAATCATATATAACAGAACATGTTCCTCAACCAATTTCAATCATCTCTGATAAACGATATTGTCATGTTATTACCAAACAGTAAGATAAAAAGTATAAATTATATGTAAAAATAATAATAGCATAATCTCTGAAAACTAAAACAACTTTATCACTGCAAATTTAATATACTGGATGAAATAATAAATAAATAAAAAAAAAGAAAACAGCTTACATCTTATTCTTTTGATAGATTCATAAAAACATAATACACATATATATATCAACATATATATTACGTTACTTATATATATTATATATATTACGTTAGTTATAATACATTATATATATAACGTTTCCTATCTATATTATATATATATATTACGTTACTGTAAATATTTATATTTATAATATTAAACTAAGATTTATATATATATATATATATATATATATATATATATATATATATATATATATAAAATCTATACATTAATAATATAATATAATATCATATAATATAATATCATATGTATTATCTCTAAATAACTTACAATGTTCCTTTAATTATGAAACTGCTTGCTAAACTTTTCATTACCACAAAATATTTGTTCTCTACTTCACATCGCTACCCAATTGGTCACCGGAGAGGGTTCAGATGTCTGAACGCATCAGACTCACCTTCGGCGCTAGCACATATGACTAGTCACAACTGACTGGACCAGGCCAGGGCTGCTCTATGATCAGGGATGTGCCAACTCAGGTTTTTAAGTTCCCTCTATCCTACCAACAAAGAAAGGCTCTCCACTAATTTTAATTAATTTATTTAAGTTACCTAAACCAATCTGTTGTGCTCTAAACCTCAATTGCCAATTTTACATATATATATATATATATATATATATATATATATATATATATATATATATATATATATTATTTATATTATTTCCTCTCACGGTAATCTAAAACAATGTCTGTATATCTACTTACTACCCATATCAATGCCATTACAGAATCTTACTCCAAACCCTCAAACCAGACAATTTCAGCCAACCAACTCATTCGAAACAGATTAAAATAATCATATCACAACATGCACCAATCCACAGTTTCAATTATAACACCCAATACAATAAAAGTTATAACACAGTTTCACAAGAGTACACCAGTTCAACATTCATATGCATATATTTTTATAAAATAATTAATACAAAAATAATTAGCTCCCCTTACCTGGTGGGTTGCTCAACACAATTCACAGATGCTCTAACAATACCCCCTACACCGTGCGAAACTGTACAGAACCTATAAATCACCAAATAGGTGCTAGACTTTAGCTCTTCGAGTCGGAATAAACCGAGAATGAAAGACAAAATCACACAGGGCACAGGAAATCAGAAAATGGCACAACCTAGGACAAGAACAGTGAAGGGAAAGAGGGAAAATCTACTTACCCGCTGGAACGCAAAACCAATCGGATGGTTTCGTAGCTCTTGACTCCAGGAACAAGAAAACACCACCAAATTAGGATTCAATCGGTGGAAATGGCTGGAAACCTAGAGAGAAGTCAGAGCACTTGAGTTAGGGCAAGGTTTCTGTTCTAGAGAGAGAGGAATATGTGAAATGAAATCTGACTTGCAAGGAAAGAGCCCCTCCCAAGGTTCAAGTGTCCTTGGGTCAATGGGTCTGGCTTGTCAAATTAGGGCCCAATGGCTTTATAAAATCTTCAGACCATTACAAATAATATATCAAAATCAAATCTAATATAATTATAATTTTCGTAGGTTGTTGCCTCAAATTTTTATCCTTAATAATGTCATTTTAATTTTTATTGTTTAATGATTTAATTAGTTAAAAAGTTTAATACAAATTGAGTTCTGAATCCAAGTTTATTAGGTTTTGAAGGCAGCACTACCACCTTTAATGGTGTCATTTATTATCATAAACTCATTGTTACATATTTGAAACCACTACTTTTATTTTAGGGAAAATATGCTTTTTATCAATAATTTATTTTATTTTTTTTTTAAAAAAAAACGTGATTTTGGGTTTGTACTTTGAAATCAATAAATTAGTCCTCAAAGATTTTAAAAATACATATATGTAAATTTAGTCTTTTCTCAACTTTAGAAGGGTGTAAAACTGCATTTATATGTTAAATTTAAGTATAAAAATAATTATAATCATATATTCTTAAAAAAATAGAGGAATGAAACACCAATTTAAAATTAAAGGAAAAAATATTTTTTTCTTCATTCTCTAAAATTAATAAAATTTTAGTATATTTAAAAAAAGAATAAATATTACATTTAAATTTTTAATTAATATTATTAAAATAATATTCGTTACCATTACTTTAATTGAGATAGATAAAATATACAATTTATACTTCATTCAAAACTAAAAACATAAAACATAAGCAAACTAGTGATATTTTAAGGTTGTCATGATTATAGGATAGATATAGTATCATATACATCATTAATTGCCATGTGTATGGCATAGTAATAAAGATATTCCTCAACATATGTTTTTTATATATTAAGTTGACTGGTTATTTATTTAGTCACTCTATAATAAAAAATATTTTTTAATTCCGAGTTTACAGATGTTCTTACACTTCAGCTTATATCTTCCCGTTTGATGTTGTCATTTAAATTAAAAGAATTACTTTTTACTTTTTGTTTAAGTTGCAGTTATGTGTATTCAATAATAATAGTCTATCTTATTTAATAGAGGGAGGTTGCAAGTTAGTGTAATAGGAATGAAGAGGTTATAATTGGTGAACATGTTTAATTTTGTTGATATTCATTTCCAATATTAACATAATGTACTTTTTTTAGGTTTTATTTTATTTTTTGTTTTTTAAATTTTTTGGAAAATTTAAAAACATTTATAATTTCTATTTGATACAATAAAGTCTTTAATTTAATATCAACTTTAATTTTTTCTGTTAAATTACTATTAATGGTATGTATGTGCATAACATATGTTAATTAGTAATATTTTTTTTACATGTTAAGAACATTAACATGACACACGTGTTATGTGTTATATGTCACATAACAATGTTTTATTTTAATTTAATTTTTATATTTAAAATTTTGATTTTATTTTATTTTTACTTTAAAAAAAATCAATTTTATTTAAGTGAAATTAAATTAATAATTAAGTTTAATTATAAGTTATATAAACATGTTAAAATATTTTTAAAATTTTATATTAAAATTAATGTTATTTTATATATTTTTAATACCATAAAAAAAATTCCTACTATGTATTAATTACTTAAAAGTTATAAGTGTTATTTTATATTTACATTTTTAATATGTTAAAAAAGATTATAAATTTAAAATAAGAATATTATTTATTAAAAATTTATAAAATAAAGTTAACTTTAATATTTAAGTGAAATAATCTGATGTATAAATTTTAAAAATATTTTAATATGTATATATAAATTATTATTAAACTTAATTACTAATTTAATTTTATTTAAAAAAAATTTCTTCATTTAAAAAATAGTGCATTTAAAAAAAACTAAATAGAGTAAAAATATTCCAATAAAAGAATTAAATTCAACACAAATACTTCTATATAACAATAATATTGACACATGGTAATATACGGACACATGGTTCTAGCACGATAATGATTTCACAAATGATATTTTTTTTAAATTAATTTTTTTAAAAAAAATATATATTATAAATTGGTACGTGACATGTAAAAAAATATTAAGAAACTAATTAAATCGTTTCAAAAAATGAGAGGAGTTAATTACATCAAATAAGGAGTCTTTTTAAATTTTTCACATTAAAAGAACAGACTGTATTATTCTCCTATATTAACACAAAAAGAGAATGCAAGCAATTTCTATAATTTTAATGGAATGAAAATATATAAAACTTTAGATTTCATGATTCTTATAACTTTCACAAACATAACTATGAAAAAATACTTACCTCGATCTATTGTAAAATTCCCTCAATTAATAATTTTCTCTTCTTTCACTTTTCTAAATGATTTTTTGATTTTTGATGATATAAAAATTATCAAAAGAAGTATCATTTTGTCATAATCAAATAAAAATTATCAAAAGAAGTCTCATTTTGTCATAATCAAATAACGTAACTCTTGTTTTATATTTCAAGAAACCTATTAACACAAATAAAGCCTTTTCCTATCTTGTGATATTTTACAAACTTTAAATAAATATCAAAATGTCATTTTGAAATAAAAAAAATAAATTAATTTTAATAATTCTAAAATAATTATTATAATTTCAATATATTTATATTTTAATAATCATCACGTCTTTACGTCAAAATCATTTTCTAAATTACATAAATAAAATATTAAATTAATATAATTTAACATATTACTTTGTAAAAATGTTGAAAAGCTTTTTAAAGGTAGAAAACCAAAAAATCTATTAGGAAGAAAATTACTTGTGTAATTTGTAAAAGCTTAATTGTTAAAAAAATAAAAAAAGTGGAAAGAGAGTTTCATGATTTAAAACTGACAAATCTCGTCTTAATTTTTAGGGACAGGGTGTTAAGTCCACCATTCCGGAGTCCAAAGAAACAGTATGTTTAATGGAATAATTCTTAAAGTAAATTAATATAATTTAAAAAATGTGATTTTTACTAAAATATCTAATTTGTTTGTCCCATACAATTATGGGATAGGATGTGATATTCTTAGTAAACTTTTCATCTTTACTTTATAAATTATATTCTCACTCTTAAAGAAAAATTTATTGATAAAAAATAAAACTAAAGACATGAATGTAATATATAAAATATTAACAATAATATTAATCAAAACTTTAAAATAATAAATTTATTATTATTTTTTCTTATATAATGATTAATTTTTTATTTTCATTTCTTATTACACTTAACTTTTGAATTTAAACTTTATATTTATAACATTGAATACTATTTATTTATTAAAAATATATGTTATTGAATATAATTATTATACTAAAAGTTATTCTCAACATACAATAACCACTAAATATAAAAAATATATAATTTTCAATTACAACAAATATACATTTTATTTAATTATATATTTTAATATTACTCTAAATAATTATGAACATTATAAAGACACATCAATTTAATTACTGTTACATATTATACTATTTATAATTGATTTTTTTAAAATTTTATTAACTATTTTTTTTCATATTATTAACCTTTTGGTTTAAACATTATATCTATAAATTGTAGAAAACCATAATATTAAATATAATAATACACAATAAATATTCTATTAAATTAAACAAAAACTATATTGTTTTTTAATAGATATTTAAAATATAAAAAAAAAAGAAAAAAAAAAGTCGGCTTATGTGTAAGGAGGACGGGGTTCGGACTGGTATTAGTTGAAATAGTCACTAAAAAATATAAAGAGAATGAAATGTCATGTGCCGGGAAAATTAAGGCAAATGATTATAACGTTCTTAACTCGGGTGATTTCCATAATCTTTGTATTTTGATATTCTCACCCTACCTTGCCAAGGTGCTTCTTTTTTATTTATAAAAGCCACACTCTCCTGGTTTTGCCTCCACAACTTACTACTAACATTAATCTCAACATTATAAAAACCCATTCAAGCACCCACACAGAGAAGAGAAGAGAATCTCTAAAAACAAAAATAAAAACATTCTCTCTTATTCTCCTTCCTTAGTTCTTCTTTCTCCATTTTCTGTCTTTTTTTCTATTTTTTTCCTTCCTTTTCTTTCACCTTCTATTTCTTCTCTGATTCTGCATTTCGTACATGCTGTCTTCTACTTCTCTCCTGGTTTGATTGACGAAGCAAAACAGGATTTGTCACAACTCTTGTGGCCTCCCATTTCAGGAGAATCACTCATTGGCATATAGAGCTTGTTAAAAGAAAAAAAGAAAGAAAAAAAAAAGTGTTTTGAGATCTGGCATGTTATCCTTTTCTCTCTAGCTTTCTTTGTGGGGAGTGTTTGTGTTAGAGTGACTGACATTCCAGCTCTGCTTCCTTTGTTTTGCGTGGCCAAGAAGCAAAACAACAATCACGAAAAGAAAAATATATTCCATTGAAGTCATTCTTTTAACCCCTTTTGGATCTACCACTCACACCTTGAGCTTGGCCTAGCTTTGCTTCCCATTACTCATCACTCTCTTTTCTTCTTCTCACATCAAAACGCTTCCAATGGATCGTTTTTCTTCCAGTACCGTTATCCCTGAGGCGTTCCAAGGGGCCAAAGATGACCTCACCACACAGCTTGCATTGGTTTGGAATCAAATCAAAGCGCCATTGATTGTCCCGTTGCTGAGACTGGCAGTGTTTCTGTGCTTGATCATGTCGGTGATGATGTTCATTGAGAGGGTCTACATGGGCGTTGTCATAACTCTGGTGAAGTTGTTCGGGAGAAAGCCCGAGAAACGTTACAAATGGGAGCCAATGAAGGACGACATAGAGTTGGGAAACTCTTCTTACCCAATGGTTCTCGTTCAAGTCCCCATGTACAACGAAAGAGAGGTACATATTACACAGTACTTACCTCTTTCTTTCACCACTTTTAACACTTGTTATCATGTGCAAAACTTTTTACTTTTGAGCCTCGATCTTAGTTAATTCTCCTTGATTTTGAATGCAGGTTTATCAGCTCTCTATTGGAGCTGCTTGTGGGCTTTCTTGGCCTTCAGATAGGATCATCATACAAATCCTTGATGACTCCACTGACCCAACAATCAAGGTTAGCATTAAAACTCAACATGGTTAGTTACCGGTGTTAGTTCCATTCCGTGTGAATGATGTTACTATCCCGGGAACGTACAAAGCCTGGATTGGACATACTCAAATGAAGTGCTTGTTCTTTGCGGGCATTCTGAAACATTTTGTGGTGACTTGACAAATGCAGGAGATGGTGCAGCTTGAATGTCAAAGATGGGCAAGCAAAGGGGTGAACATAAAGTATGAGGTTAGAGACAACAGGAATGGGTACAAAGCAGGGGCTCTCAAAGAAGGCATGAAGCGCAGCTACGTGAAACAATGTGATTGTGTTGCAATCTTTGACGCTGATTTTCAACCAGAGCCTGATTTCTTGTGGCGAACCATCCCATTCTTAGTGCACAATCCCGAACTAGCTCTCATTCAAGCTCGTTGGAAATTTGGTAATCTATTAATTTTGTTTTTATGTCGAGTTGAGTCTTTCTTAATTAACTCCTAACATTCAACATCAGCGATCACAGGGACAACAACCCTTGCTTAATTTAGGTCTCTGGTTTTCTTGATGGCGGCTTTCGTTGCATTAATCTAGACTAATATCTTAGATTAGACTGCGAGTCCTAAAATCAGAACTTGCTCTTAAAAACTGTCGGTGGGTTTTTTGTTTTGAACTTGTTTTCAAGAACTAGTTTGTTTGGTTGGTTGGGGAGAGGTAGGTCCCACTTTGTGGTTGAACGACCGTGTACAAATCGCAGTCTAGCACCTTCAACTTTCGTGGTTGCCTTTGATTTAAGCCACGTATTCTTTTTCCTATCGTTTTTTTCACTTCTTTGTGTCTGTGGGGCTCACTGTTTCTACTCCCCTCCAAAACCTATAATGCAGACTACAGGGAGCAAGTGTTCCTTCTCCTTTCCTTTTTCTTTTTCTTTCTTTTAGTTGCATTTTCCGTGGCTTTGATTTCTTTTGAGTTTTGTCCCGTGTTGTGGAAAAAGGTGGGAATGGCAGATTGGTAAACCTCTAAACTTTACATTATTTTTGGGGACAGTCTGTCATGAAAAGTCATCTATGAACTGTTAGATGATTAACCATGATATAATAATTGTTGTCACGTATATATTGTCCTGACTAATGAATTCATTTATGGCTGAATAGGGTTTGGTTGTGTCATTGTGTGGCCGAAAAGTCTGTTATAACGATGGACCACTGCTTAATGCGGAAAAGGGTAATTAAAATTTAGAGGTAAAATAGATCTTTGACTGGATTAGTAAGTAACTAAGAAGGTAAAAGTAGAATGTTGAAAGAAACACAAAATTTCATTGATCCGACTCTCAAAAGTTCGTATTTGACGTCTTTTTCTTCATGTAGTTCGTTTTACTAGCACTATACATGCGGGTATTCTGCAACATGCTATATAATTTTCGTGAAACAACAATGATCACATAGACTCGATTAAGCAAAAAGAAAGTAAAACAAAAAGAAGATGATAATGTTTTAGAAAAATGTGTGTTCTAAAAGGTGATTTTCAAGAATGCTATAAATTCTAAAATGTGAACTGGTGAAGGGCCATGCTCCAGTGACATAAAGAGTAGTTTCAATTGAATATTTGAGGGGTCCAAATATTATTATTGCTGATTTCTGCTACCAGATAGGAGGGCAATACTTGAAAGCTGCAGTGCATGTATGTATAGTTCAAAGGGTATTTCTGACTTGCGAGAAACAACACCGTTTGTGATATTATTGTGGTTGTTGTTGTCATCATTGTTCTTATTGTGCTACTTCATCTTCCTTTTTTCCCCCTTACTTGTCTTCTGCTCCTTCCGGCAGTTGCATGTGCAAATTTAATGGTGGACCTTATTTCGTAGTCACTGTCTATCTCTACTAACCGACAAGTGGATCTCTTTTTAACTCCTGCAAAATCAATTTATTTACATAATGCCATTGCAAATTTCATGCCAGCTAAGGAAGCAATTTATTTATTTATTTTTATTTTATTCTGTGATTCCAGTGAATTCCGATGAATGTTTGATGACCAGAATGCAAGAGATGTCATTGGATTACCATTTTACTGTGGAACAAGAAGTGGGGTCTTCCACTTACGCCTTCTTTGGATTCAACGGTAATATGATGCCAAATGTTTCCACCTTTATATCTGTCCATTTTTCTTCTAATTAAGGAACAAAAAGACAACAGGGACTTTTGTGAAATAGTGGAAGCTAGGTCTTGTTTTCATGTAGCAGGAAGGTTTAGTAAATATTTTTCTACTCTTTAAAAATGCTTTAGGGACTGCGGGAGTGTGGAGAATATCTGCATTGAATGAGGCTGGTGGATGGAAGGATAGGACCACAGTGGAAGATATGGACTTGGCTGTGCGAGCCAGTCTCAAAGGATGGAAATTCTTATACTTGTCTGATTTGAAGGTTCGGTTACTCCAAACTTAAGAACAGTTAAATCCATTTTAAACATACAAAACATCATGGTTGTGAGAATTCGTGTTTTAGTGATAGGTAACTTCTGGTTTAGTTAATGTTTGTGCTGTGTATCTGATGTCAATTTTATTTTGACAGGTTAAAAATGAATTGCCAAGCACTCTCAAGGCCTACCGTTACCAGCAGCACCGTTGGTCTTGTGGTCCAGCCAATCTTTTTAGAAAAATGGTCTTGGAGATCATAAACAACAAGGTTAGTTTGTTTTGTTTGCTTGAATAATCATGAATATGCAGGAGCAGGACAACATATGTTGACTAGTTCCAAATTCATATGTATGTCCATTGCAGAAAGTGTCATCGTGGAAGAAAATACACGTGATATACAGCTTCTTCTTTGTTCGGAAGGTCGTAGCACACATCAACACCTTTGTGTTCTACTGCATTGTATTGCCTGCAACAGTTTTGGTGCCTGAGGTTGTGGTCCCAAAGTGGGGAGCTGTTTATATCCCTTCTGTCATCACTATTCTAAATGCAGTTGGAACTCCAAGGTTTTGATTTCTCCCAAGTTTAGCTCTGTGCTCAAATGAACAGAGTTTCAAAGAAAGAAACTTGTTTTTCAAGTAAACATTGTTGACTTTATTCCTTGTGTTTTCTGTGTTTCAGGTCACTCCATTTGCTGGTGTTCTGGATTCTCTTTGAGAATGTCATGTCGCTTCACCGAACCAAGGCAACAATTATTGGTCTACTAGAGGCTAGTCGAGTGAACGAATGGGTTGTCACAGAAAAACTTGGTGATGCTTTGAAGGCTAAAGCAGGAGGCAAAGCACCTAAAAAGCCTCGATTCAAGATTGGAGACAGGTATGAATGAGTATTCTTGCTTCACTTGTTTGATAACTTAATGTTGTATGATGTTGAGTTGCTTACCTACATTTGTTGTTTTTGTTTCAAATCTCATCAGGATTCATTTATTAGAACTTGGAGTCGCATTCTACCTCTTCTTTTGTGGGTGCTATGATGTTATGTTCGGGAAAAACCACTTCTTCATCTTTCTCTTTATCCAATCTCTTGCCTTCTTCATTATGGCATTTGGATATGTTGGCACCATTGTTCCTCAGTCCTAGGAGGACCTGGCATTTCTTCTTTCGGCTTCTTCACCTTCCATGCCTTCATATCAAAGTGTATTATACTGTTTACAACGTGGTTCTGGCAAATTACAAGCTTGTTAGTGTAAAAGAAAGGGTGGTCATTCTTTAAGGTGTTGCATAATCAGAGTCAGTGACTCTAAAGAGTTAGTTTTCTTGTGAATATACTGCAAAGATATATAAGGAAATTACGGAAGTTCTTCACATTAAAAGGGAAGCGTACAGAACAAGAAAGCAGAAATCATGTGGCATTCCTCAGGAGCAAACATCTTTGATTGGATGGATTGTTTATAAGATTTTGTAGTTTTTCTTTCTATTTTTAACCTTTCTTTACATTGTATTTGTTTGAAGAAATAAACAACTTCAAGAAATGGGATAAAATACAGACTTCCATTTTGTATTTCCAAATATAAACAAATGTTAACGCCATACCAACGAAAGTTAATTGAATTGGCTGCATTTAACTATAGTGAATTAATTTATGGGAAATTGGATGGCTGGCAAAAGGATTACTTATGTATCTCAAGAAAACCTAGCAAAAGAACATGAAATAAGGGTTAACTATGTTTCTTTTTTCTTATACTATAACACGATATTTGTTTTTGTTCTTATTTTAAACTTTGATCTTGTAAAATTTTCATACTTAGAGAAATGCATAGGTGCAATCCTCCACGCCCAACAATGTTAACTATTTTTTGGCATACTACTTTTTGGCATGACAAATGACGAATCAAGTTAGGCTTTAGAAATATACTAAAGAAACTTGTTAGTTGGTGGTGGATCTGAGTTTGTGCCTGATATAGGAAATGAAAGATGTGGTTCTTAAGTACTGTAGGTGATGGAGGCTAGTTGGTAGTTCTTTGAGATGTTGTTTGTTATTTGCTTTGTTTGATATGTGGTGATCTATTTAGGTGTTTGAGTTGTTATGGTGGTTCTTGATAGTGCTACTTCAATTGCATTGTTTTTGGTTG
This sequence comes from Vigna umbellata, assembly GCF_029865625.1. Lineage (NCBI taxonomy): Eukaryota > Viridiplantae > Streptophyta > Magnoliopsida > Fabales > Fabaceae > Vigna > Vigna umbellata. Next base: position 28,823,209 of record NC_142169.1, read on the forward strand.
TCACTGTGTATGAAGGTGGTTGGTATGTGTGCTTCTTTAGTGCTCGGTTAGTGGTTTTGTGCTTGGTTCCTGCTTGTTGTGTACTCAGTTCCTACTTGTTATGTCCTATGTGTCGGGTTCTAGTTGTTCTATGCTCGATTCCTAGTTGTTTTGTGCTCGATTTGTGGTTCTATGTTTGGTTTGTGGTTCTGTGGTCGATTCAAGGTTTTGTGTTAGGTTGTTGGTTGTTGTGTACTTGGTTTGTGGTTTTATGCTAGATTATTTAGTGTAGAAGTCTTCAAAAAATAATATTTATTAAATGTATTATTAATTAATATATGTATTATTTACTTAATAATTGTATGAGTATATGTATTATTGTGTTGTTCACATCCATCTCATATGTGACTGAGATGCTGACATAACATCGTTTGAATAAGTTGTTTATTTACATTAATGAAAAAGGTTCATAATGAATTATTATAAATCATATTATACCATATAATATAGAGACCTTTAATATCCTTTGTTATATTTTAAGTTGATTTTATTAATTATTTCATCATAAATATTTAATATAAATAAAAAAATTCCTCGTAATTAAGTGTCTTCCATAACTACAATAATAGTAATATAAAAAAACATTCAAATTTAATAATATAAAAACAAAAAATAATACCATATATAATTAAATTATTTACTAAAAAATATTATCTAAACGAAAAAAATTAATATCCTACCAAAATATATATTATATTATCTTATTTATTAATTTTAGCATTTCAAATAATTTGTACAAAACATACGTTATTCATAAATATCATTTTATATTACTATTATTACTAAAGACAATTTGATATTCTTTATTTTCTATATATTAAAACTTTTTTTTTAAAATTTATCACAAAGTTAAATCTCTCAAACTTTCACAAATTTTACTTCTAAATTAATTTTTTATCTCTTCTAATTCCCTTAAAATAACAATACACATTTTATTCTACCTAAATCCATTTAATCACTTTTACTCAAATCCATCTTAATAAAAAATAAAAGTTTGAGGGGGAGGGAGAATGATTGACTTTATTATGGTGGTACGGGGCAATTCCCTTTTTCATTTTCAACATAAACAATGGATTATGATATGTTAACAACTTTTTTTAACAATTTTTTAATAATAGAATATGTGTCACTATTTTATTGGCATGTAAACGTACAAATAACAAGCTTTGTTGTAAACAAATTATAAAAAAAAGTTGTTAAAAAATCATTTTTCATAAATAATATATTTCCTTTATCTACTTCACCTTTCACATAGCTGTTTTCTATACCTATTTTCTTTTATTGTTGCAGATCATGCTCATTCTATCCCATTATTTACATTTATATCTTCAACAAGAAAGTGAAAAATGACATATTTTCACTTTCTCAAAAAGAACAACCAAAAGATGTTGTAATGAAATTTATATATGATGTATAAGATAAAAAAACTCAACCTCTTCAAAAACACTCAGCCCAAACCAGATTAAAGCTCCACCAATCTCAAACAAATTGTTCAGCAGGTGTTATTCAAACTATAAGGCTTAATTAAGACTCTATATACTAATTTGATTGACCCATTATGTTTTTCAAAAATATAAACTTTGACATGCAACTTTTTTACATTTTTTTTTTACTTTTTACTATTTTTAATAAAATATAAAAATTTATTTTTTATAATTATTTTATTTTTTAATAAATGTTAAATGAATATAAATACGCACCATCTATTATGTCCTTTTTAACATACACCATTCTACTCTTTTAACATACACCTTTTTACATACACCAGGAATCACCAATAAAGTAAGTTTGTTGCCTCATTATGTTTTCCAAAATTGGTTTTTATTATGTTACCTTATTTTATCTGATAGTTGTATTAGATCTACTGTCATGTTTGGGTATTTTTGAGGATAGAAACTTCACATCAGCACTTGCTTATAAAGAAAAAGTAGTTACTTATTTTGTTTTTTGTTGTCATTTTCCTTATTTCTCAGTATGGATTTCTTTGCTCTAAAAATGGCCTTGTTCTTTCATTTCCTACTTTTCCAGATAATTACAAAGTATCACATTTCACTTTCCAAATGATGTCTTACTATACATTCTACTAAAAATCACATTAAGAAACCAAATCACATTATGTTAATTTTGTTGATAAATTTAATTAGTCAATGATTGCTTTTAAGGACGTTTTATTCTAATGATTTCCTTCTATCCGTAAAATCTAAAATCAAAACTCTACCTTTTTTGTGTATATTTCCATTTGGAATATGGTAGCGTAAGTCTTCCTTTTATTATCAATAAAATACAATAATTTAACTTTTATTCACAATAGAAAAGAAAAATATATTACATTATAAATATTATATAATAATTTTTTTAATTATTTTAAAATAATAATAAAATAATGCATATTTATATTTATTTGACATACATTATAAAAATAAAATAATTATAAAAAATTAAATTTGTATGTTCTTTTGAAAAAAAAAAGTAAAAATTAAAGAAAAATAATATTAAATAAATAGAAAAAAATTTGTGTGTGTCAAAATATTATTTTTGTTTTTTTATAAACCTTGTGATATAAAAAGATCACTTCATATATATATATATATATATATATATATATATATATATATATATATATATATATATATATATATATAATGAATTAAATTCGAACATAATAAAAGAGAGTGATGGGTAGTATAGATATAAATTGGGCCGAGAGTAGAGCCTAGAGCTGTTTGGGATATGAACAATTCAAGCAGCAACGTGAAGCATTGAGAAGTGGTTTTTGAGCGCCATATGATGGTTCTGGGAAGTCGTTCTGCTCTTCGCATTCTTCCCAATTCGCACTTCAACAAATTCAGTTCCTTCTTCTGCTCCCAATCACTCAAACTCTCTGAATCCGCCTCAGAAAACCAGCGTCGCCTTCAAAAGGTTCAAAAACTCGAAACTTTACTCAACCGCGGTCGCACAATCACCGCAAGAAGGTTCCTCAAATCCCTTTTTCTCTCCAAAACCACATTCTCCTCTCTCTCCGAACTCCATGCCCACGTCTCCAAACCCCTCTTTTCGGACACCCTCTTATGGCTCTGCTCCGTTTCCAAAATGCTCAACGAAGCCACCGACTTGTACTTTTCCATCCGAAAAGACGGATTTCTCCCCTCCACGCGTTCCGTCAATCGTTTGCTCCGAACCCTGGTGGCTTCCGGACATTTCGAGAAAACCCTTTCTGTCTTCGCCGACGTTGTGGATTCTGGTATTCGGCTCGATGTTGTTACTTACGGAAAAGCTGTTCAGGCCGCGGTGATGTTGAAGGACCTCGATAAGGGTTTTGAGTTAGTGAGTTCCATGGAAAAGGAAGGACTGGGTCCTTATGTTTTTGCTTATAACTTGCTCTTGGGTGGGTTGTGTAAAGTGAGAAGGATCAAGGATGCTCGGAAACTGTTCGATGAAATGGTTCAGAGAAATATGGTTCCGAATACTATTACTTATAACACGCTCATTGATGCGTACTGTAAGGTGGGTGATTTAGAGGAAGCTTTTGGCTTTAAGGAGAGGATGAAGCAACTGAATGTGGAGTGTAGTCTTGTCACGTATAATTGCTTGTTAAATGGCCTTTGTGCCTCCGGGAGGATGGAAGATGCGAGGGAGGTGTTGTTAGAGATGGAGGGCTGTGGCTTTTTGCCTTGTGGGTTTTTGAGTGTTGTGTTTGATGGTCATTCGAATGGCGCAGGTGATCGTGGTTTATTTGATGGAAAAGAAATAAGGATAGATGAACGAACTTATTGTATTTTGCTGAATGGACTTTGCAGGGTTGGAAGGATTGAAAAGGCTGAAGAGGTTCTGAACAAACTAGTGCATAATGGAGTTACTCCAAGTAACATTTCATATAACATACTTGTGAACGCATATTGTCAAGAGGGTGACGTGAAGAAAGCTATGCTGACAATTGAACAAATGGAGGAGCGAAGGATGCAGCCTACCCGCATCACTTTTAATACCCTCATTAGCAAGTTCTGCGAAACTGGAGAGGTGGACCAGGCAGAGACATGGGTTAAGAGGATGATAGAGAAGGATGTTTCCCCCACTGTGGAGACTTATAACTCATTGATTCATGGTTATGGTCAGAGGGGCAATTTTGTCAGGTCTTTCGAGATTCTCGAGGAAATGGAGAAGGCTGGGATAAAGCCTAATGCCATCAGCTATGGTTCTCTAATAAATTGTCTTTGCAAAGATCGTAAGCTTCTTGATGCTGAGATTATGCTTGCAGATATGATAGGTTGTGGGGTTTCTCCGAATGCAGAGATATATAATATGCTCATTGAAGCTAGTTTCTCACTAAGTAAATTGAAAGATGCTTTCAGATTTTTTAATGAATTGATGCAAGGTGGAATAGATGCAACTCTTGTGACATACAATACGATGATAAATGGACTCGGAAGAAATGGAAGGGTGAAGGACGCTGAGGATTTATTTCATGAAATGGCAGACAAGGGTTTCAATCCAGATGCAGTGACATACAATTCCCTGATCTCAGGATATGCCAATTCATTAAACACCCAGAAATGTATTGAATTGTATGATAGGATGAAGATGGTAGGCATAAAGCCTACAATTGGGACTTTTCATCCGTTGATCTGTGCATGCAGGAGGGTAGGCATGGCGGAAGTGGAGAGAAGGTTTCAGGAAATGTTACAAATGGATTTGATTCCCGATCGATTTGTGTATAATGAAATGATTCACGGTTATGCTGAAGATGGAAATGTTCTGAAGGCAGTGTCTTTGCACCAACAGATGCTTGATCAGGGAATTGATTCGGACAAGGTGACTTACAATTGCTTGATTCTAGCATATCTTAGAGACGGAAGGGTTTCAGAAATAAAGCATATTGTTGATGATATGAAGGCTAAAGGGCTGGTTCCAAAGACTGATACATATAGCATTCTGGTTAAGGGACATTGTGACTTGAAAGATTTCAATGGTGCATATTTTTGGTATAGAGAAACGATTGACGTGGGTTTGCTTTTAAATGCTCGCATTTGTTCCTTGCTAATTTCCGGACTAAGGGAGGAGGGAATGCTGCCGGAGGCCCAAATTGTATCCTCAGAATTGAGTAATAGAGGACTGAATAACTAGAAGACTGAATAGGAAAATCCTTGCGCCGTTGTTCAATGCATTATGATTGGAAAAGGACAGGTGCCTAATATCAGAGAGTATGTGATATATGTATGCTCTACATTATAAAACTCATTTTTGCTGTTATTACATCCAAAGGGGGGTTGTTAACCCCCCCCTGGCGACGAGACGAAGTTAGATACCAGAGAAAGAGAAGTTAAATACAAGCTCAAATGGTACATGACTAATCCCAATTCTAATTTTTTATTCATAATTCTCCATGGATTTTAGTTATTGATAATTGAACGTTTGGGAAAAGTTTGCTTGAAACTTTGAACATATGAAAATGAAACATGCATCTTTTTGAGTTTTGCTATAACTTGCCAAAATAATGACAGTTTATTGAGTGTGTGAGTGTGTGTGAGAGAGAAGGAATTACTGAATAAGTACATAATTAACACGTTACAATCAGATTCTTTAAAGACACATAATATTTCTGTTTATTCAAGTCAGATACATTGACCCGTATAATTGCGGATGCTTGATATTTCTTTATTTGTTAGAACATATAGTGTTTGTTAATTATATCCGCAATCTTTTAGTGAAAAGTTATATGAAGATTAAAGGGTTGGATCCAACATATATATGCATTCAAATTTTAGTGGAGCGTATTTTTTTGGTACAGGGACATGTTTGAGGGAGGTTTTCATCAATATCTACTTGAAAGAAATATCGTGGGTCTTTATCACTCGGTTAAGGATCCTGCAGCTCCTAGTTGATGTCATTGTTGGTTGTGGGGCTGAAATTCCACCAGTATTTGCCACAAAGAAACAAACGGGAATATGTTTGTGGCTCAAAAAACCGAGGCATGGTGTCGCTTCTTTCCCGAGTATGACAGACCAGAGATGCCAGAAGTTTCGAGAATAATTCCAGGCTTGTGTTTCACATACCCTAGTACCCTACTTTTGCGTAGTGAAACTGCGTTCAACATTTTCTGTAGTGGTTATTTAACATTTTAAGGATGATATTTGCAGAACAAATTTATCACGAGGTTGGTAGTCCTGACTGATTCTATTGAAGAATTAGTTTATCAAAGTGGAGCTTAACCGCAAAGGTTTACTTTTAAAGGCCTATGATTAGTGGAGGTTGGGTTGTCTTGTAAACATTATTACCGGTAGGTTGGGTTGTCTTGTGATTTAAGTCAATTTTATGTATATGCAACTATGAAAATAATCTCATGTAACATGATTTTTGAGAACCATTATCAATTTTATGTTATCTTGTACACGATGAAAAGGAACAAAACTCTGGTTCCGCTTTTACACCAGTACCACTTTTTTCCTCCATCCATTTTACATCGTTCCAAAGACAGAAATTTCTTTACCTCCTAACATAATAATAATTTGAAACATGGACAAAACTCAGATTGGAAGCAATAAAGGTACATAGACTACTTTTATCGAGACTTTGGTTCAATTTGTTTTTTGTTTTTAATTGGTTGAGGGCTCTTTTTATCTTGGAAAATCATACAGTTACCTCTATAAGAGACTAAGTTGGACCCACAAAAGATATATATTACACCTACTTTATTTATTTTAGTTGCATAGTTTTATGCGAGTTTTGGAAAGAAATATCAGCATATAACGATAAATTGAGGATCAACCACGATTCATTATTGAACATAAAACTAGGATGCGGATCCCCTTAAAACATTATATAAACACAAAAGTGAGAAGATGAGTCTACTTTAACATCAAAACCATGATTAGCTTACCAAGTTGTACCTGTAGCTATAATTTGAGGACCCATCCATCTGATTTCAACAAAGAAAGTGGAACTATGCGAGGTTACTTAACCAGTGCGGACATGATTTCGACGTTACGAACCATCAAGAGGCGCATCAAACAAGTCAAAGCTTAACGATCATTAAACCAAATCCAAACTATCCAATAGATCAGCATCCAGATCAAGTACTATTATTTTCGCTTGCATGTCTACCAGGAAGGCCAAAAAGTAAATCCATCAACAAGAACTCTTCAATCAAACTCTAATTTACCCATTCTTTAAAAAAAACGATATAAAGAAGAAGATCAAAGCCAGTCGCCACAAAAAGCTCAACACCAGCACAGGGTTTTATTATTACAGGCAGAGATAACACCATTGAGGTCTAATTCATCGACATTATTAACAAAACTCTAAACCAATTAAAAAAGGGTAACTCGCGTGCGAGGAGAAAGCGAAATCCGGAGAAAGAGGAAGAAGAATTACAAGAACCGAGTTCAAAGGACATCGAGAATGTCCTGAGCGCCACTGAAAGTGAAGGCACCCCCTTCCTCCAAATTGAAGAGCTTCACAACCCCATCCTCGGCCAAGAGAGCGTAGCGCCTCGACCTAACCCCCAACCCAACAGGCTTGTCGCTGAGATCGAGCTCGCACCCAATGGCTTTCGTGAACGTTCCGTTTCCATCGGACAACAAGAGCACCTCGTCGTTAACCTTGAGGTCCTCCTTCCAAGCCTTCATCACGAAAGCATCGTTCACCGAAATGCATGCAATGGTGTCCACCCCCTTCGCCTTCAGCTCCCCCGACTTCTCCACGAAGCCCGGCACGTGCTTCTGTGAGCAGGTGGGAGTGAACGCGCCCGGCACCGCGAACAGCACCGCCTTCTTCCCCTTCGTCAGCTCCGACACCGTCGTCGTCTTCACCTCTCCATCCGAATCCAGGTAGGAGAAGGTGGCCTCCGGGAGCTTGTCGCCGACGCCGATGGCAGCGGTGATGGGGGAGGAGGAGGAGGAGAATCTGAGAGGCTTGGCGTGGCGGCGAGCCGGAAGGCGAATAGAGATTTTGGGAGTGAGGGTTTTGGGAGGGAGGAGAGAGACGGTGGTGGAAGAGATAAGCCTGGAGAATGTAGTTAGAGATGCAGCCATGGTGAATGAGTTGCAGAGAATAGATGAGAGTGTGGCGGTCAGCTGATGAAGAAATGAAAGAATTAATGAATTATGTGTTGGGTAAGGAAACGGGTAGTGGCGTTGTTGGGTTCAGAGTCCACAATGGAGAGGCCTCTTGTTGGCCCAAATCTAACTACATTTGACCATTCCAAAAATATCTATTATTTTCGAAGAAATAGCTCTAAAAAATTAACTACTTTTCACATTTATAAATTCTTTATTTTAACCTCACACAAACACAAGATCAAAACAAATTCAAAATATATGTACAGAGATTAATATCGACCATTTCTTATGCATGACTAAATCATTCACACTATATCAAAATAGAAATTAAATAAGACAAACAAATGTTTCTAAGTACTGTACCGTGACTCAAAATTGGTAATTTAAAAAAAAGAAAAGTTAAAGAAAAATGTAAGATGGAAATATATGAGCTGGAGAGTAGCTGTTAACATTTTTTACGATGTTTTCCTTGCGAAAGATCCAAGGGCCAATGGATTGGGCCATCCGTCTCCTTCAGTTTTTCTTTATCCACTCATACTCACTGGTTTACAATTTTTCTTCCCTGTTTTTATTTTTATTTTGAAAAGATAAATAATCAGTTCAATTTTTTTATTATAATAATTTTGATCATAACTTAAACCCTTGAATTTTTTTTTATTAAAAATAAAATCAGTTTACAAAACACGTCATAAATGTTAACATCGTTTCATATGTCAAATTTATAAAATTAAGTTATTTTCAAGTTTGTTTTTTAATTAATATTAAAATCATAATTAGAATTTATTTTAACAATATTTATTATTATTTTTTGGTCTATTATGTTATATGCTTTTATAAAAAAATTGTCATTGGACTTATCGTTTCATTCATTGTCCAATATAAATCTTTTTTAACATAAATAATAATAATAATAAATGTTTAAGAATAAAAACACAAATTAATTAAACAGTTAAATGAAAATCATCTTGTCATAAGTTAACTTATCGGTGGCCTCTGACGAGTGACCTATAGCTCATTATTCTTTTTCCTGTGAACAGACAACTTTAAGAAAATAATAATTTTAATATTTTATTTTCATTAACAGATATTTAATTTTTTTATTTAAAATATCAAATGTTATCAGTTTTTGTTTAATCTTTATATAAAATTAAAAACAAAAAATTATGTCAACCAAAAAGAAAATTAGCTGGATTATGAGAAAATAAAGAATGAGAAGAAAAACAAAGAAAAAGGCGAAAGAAAATAATGAAATCTTAATTAATTAGCTGTATCTGAAATTCTCAACGCTACTTACTATTTTCCAACAATAAGACTGTATCCCATGAAATTATCATCACTGGATTATTCTGCTACATTTAGTGTCATTGTATTCACCGATAATTTGTATTGTTTGTTAAACAAAAAGCAAACAAAAAGTGAAAATAATTTAAAAATATGTTTTATTTTATAATTTTTTAAACTTTATTTAGTCTTCACGAAAATATATTTTATAATTTCTCTTTAGTTCTTCAAAACTTTTGTGCGTATTTTTTTCATTAAAAATATTTTCATCAATCTCACGAATCACAAAGTCAATATCACAACCATAATAAAATACAAAATATAAAAAAAAATTATGAAAACACCATATTTTTTATTTATTAAATTGTGATATAAAAAGATGGTTAGTGAATTAAAGAAGACATGAATGAGAAAAATAAAGAGGCATGTGTAATGACGAAGAAATGCAGGCTACAGCTCATAGATTTGTACTACCCACTCATTAATTAATCATAATACAAAACAATACAAGTCATTTCTTCCCAACTAAAATTATTTCCTATTTGAAACCCATAAATAAGATTGAATAAATATTAAATAAATTATTCATGTAATACATTTAATGAATATTGAATAAAATAAATAAATAAGTTTTTGAAATTGTAGACGCATGGCGAGTGACTATGGTCTAAGCATCTTAGGCAACAGGATCGTCACTGGTCCATGGAATATTCCATGTAATATTCGATTTGGTTTGTATATTTTTTTTCTTTACTGAAGAAAATTGTCTTACTCCTGAAAGCTACTTTTTGTTATTATTATTTTTTACAATGAAAAATATATAAGAAAAAAAAAACTCTATTAAGAAGATTTATTGAAATTTATCTTATGCTATAGCAGATTTATAAAATTTAAGAAATTTTGTATGATTAATCTGTATGATAAGTTTTATTCTTAAACATTACTACTCAAACACACTATCAAGGTGATTGAATTTCACTTAAAAATAAAATCAACTTTTGTAGTTGATTGAGTTTCAGTTAAAAAAGTAAACTATTTTTTTTTTTAGTTTTAATAACAAATATCTTATTACAATTTAAATTAATTAAAAATATATATTTAAAAATGTTAAAAACATTATTGGAATATATGCATTGGGGTTGACAATTGAAGTGAAGTTCAATTATACTTCTCACTTGTGCAAATTGCAATGACCCACCACTCTTGCGTACCAAGTAAACTCCACGTCCAGACAAAGAGTCAAACATTAGACCACACCCACAAAATCACCACTCTTCATGTTTTCTTCGTTATTACAAAACAACATCCAATAATAAAAAACACATTCTAAATACTGAGGTTTTTTATTTACCAAATATGTTACCTTTTTTTTTATTTCCATAACTGTTTTAATGTATGACAATATTAACCTTATTTTTAATTTTTTTTATTAAATATAAAAATTTATATTAACTTATCTAGCTTGAGTAGTTCCTAAAATTAAAAGCAGTCAAATTCGATGTTCTTGGCGTTCCTGTTTGAATAGGACTTTGCAAATGTGATGCATGCATCCATCCACCAAATAAAAATATATTTTTATATATGTTTTATTCTGAAAAAAAAAAACTATATTTCTTTGATGCAAATTTGTTTCATACCAAGGAGTTAATAAGTTATATTTTACAGAAATTAGTATGTCACCCTTTACAGTAATTATTATTATTTTATCTGATTAATCTAAGTTATATTATTTTTCTGATAATTAGAATATAAAAAAGAAAAATTCCTCCTCACATTTTTTGTGTGCCCGCTGACTTTGTCTTGCGCTTCAAGCAAATTGAAAAGCAAACCACAAAGAAATCTATGTCATGATATAATTACCAGTTTGTATGTGGTTATGATTTTCACTGATCAGGGTTTTCCAAATGAATAAACCAAATAAATAAATACACAACACCTACATTAAAAATTTGTATTTGCAAAAGTAAGGCTACAGCTCATAATAAATTAATAAATTAGGCAAAATTAAATTTCGGAAAAATCCTTTGTATACTTTCTAAGTTTATTCTCCTCGAGTATTTACTTAGAACTAGCCTGATTCGAAAGCACTTTTATAAGAGATATTTAACCTTTAGATCAAAATTTTTATATTTAAATTTGAGTTGAACTTAAATTTTCAAACTGAATTTTCTAAAATATTAATTTTTTTTAGCGTGCATTTACCCATTTGAAAATAGTTAACATTTTTACTTATTTTTTTTATGATAATAGAAAATAATAAAATTATTATTTTTGTTATTATTATAATTATAAAATCAAATTATTTTTATAATTTTGTTTTAAGTAAATTTTATTTATTTTGTAGGTAAAAAAAATTAAATTTAAACGAAGAGTCACTTAAAAAATAATGTCAATAAAATAATTATTTTAATTTTAAAAAATATTTAAAAATAAAATTAGAAAATAAATATGAAAGAAAATCTCTTATTTATATATATATATATATATATATATATATATATATATATATATATATAGATAGATATGTATAGATTTAAACAAAATAAATAAATATATAGATCGAAATTTAAATCTCGTTATTTCAATTAATGTTATTATTAGAAACACCTGGTGTTTAAAAGACTTCATTATAAAATAAAATAACTCGAGAAATTTTAAAATAAAGAATGGTAAAGAAATGTAACAATGATTCTTAAGCAATATGAAATTAATTAATTATACTCAAATATAGAGACATTAACTATACTCATAGTTAACCATGGAGACGGAATATAATTTCTAAGTCCCTGTTTACTTTATTTAATTTAAGAAAAAGTAGAGAATAAGAATCAAACACCAAGAAAGTACGAAAAAAAATTAAATATATCACTAAGATTTGCATAAAAAAAATTTATATACTTTAACATTAATTAACTATATTATAAATTTTCTATTATTTAAATTTTTATCTTCTTCTGCCAATTTAAGGAGAAGAAAAGAAAAAGAAACAACTTAAAATTAAAGTAAACAAAAAATAAGAAAAAGACATCAATAAATATTAAATATTTCAAACAAATAGAAAGATATTTATATAATCCATTTTTACCAATTATATCATATCATAGATATTTTCTTTTCTTTCAACCTTTCACTCTAGTTGTTCAATCCAACAAACAGGTGTGCTTGTCTTAGAAAACTAACAGCTAAGAATGCTTGTTAATGACAAAAGATTCAAATTTTTACCGTGAAACAGGATTAATCTCTGAACTTGAAATACTATGTCTAATACATAAAAAGGTTAAATACAATGAATAATTAAGGTGTGCAAAAGTTGTTTTTCCTTAAAGTGACATGTGACTAACAAGAAGCATCACAGGAAGTTTAAGCTTGGTAAACCTAAAAGTGAGCGAGGCATAGTTGGGGGATATAAATAAACCCACACACCACTCAGGCCTCCTCAAACTCTACTTCTTTTTCCCAACAACTCACTCCAGATCTCACTCTAATCGCAATCCATGGCAACCATCCTGAGCATCAAGGCCCGTCAGATCTTTGACAGTCGTGGCAATCCAACCGTAGAGGTTCACTTTCTCCCCCTCCTCTCCTCATCCATTTCGATACTCCCAACATTTCTGTACCATATCCACTTTTCCTCTTAATTTTTCTGTTATTACAGTTTCAATCCTTCTCCATATTTTATTTATGTATTTATTTTCGGATGGATTTTATTTTACAATCTGCACAGTTTGTTTGTTTGTTTTTTCTGTTTTTTTTTTATGACTGAATTTGAATCTGACTAGATAGAGCCTTTTGTTATCAGAAACTTTTCTGATGTGTTGGATGGTTCCCATGTTAGGTTGATTTGCTATGCTCCGATGGTACTTTTGCTAGAGCTGCTGTTCCAAGTGGTGCATCCACTGGTATAGTTCACTCATTTCTCTCAACTACGATTTCTCTCTGCAAAGTTGTTGGTGTTGTTTTCCTACAAAGTTCCAATAATAAAAACCGTCATTATTTCATAGTGTTTTTGTAGTATGGTACAACTATCTTTTTGGGCAGCTTCCATTTTTATTTTTTTAAACAGAATGTAGATTGTTTTTCACTTGTGTCCAGCCCATGTATTGTTGGTGGCTTGCGTGTTCGAATTATCGCTGAGACTTTTTTTTTTTTAAACTTTGAAAGGGATTTACGAGGCACTTGAATTGAGAGATGGCGGGTCCGACTACCTCGGAAAGGGTGTATCAAAGGTGAGTCATGTATTAGTGTACTAAATAGTGTGAAGGGTTTGTCTTGTTAGATTGATCTATACGTGTGATTTTTACCTGGTATTTTCTTGCACTTGCAGGCTGTTGACAACGTGAACAGCATCATTGCCCCTGCATTGATTGGCAAGGTTGGTTCAGTTTATTTTACAATTTACTGTAATGTTGTTGCTAAAGAAACTTCTGCATATGCTAGGACTTGCTCATTCTGCGGCTAATTTTAGTTCAGTTCACACGAACCTGTAACGGGGAAGTTCAGTTCTCTTGCTAAAGGTTGTTTAGCTTGATTTAATTTTTATTTTGCTATTTTGTTATTATGAGCAGGACCCAACTCAGCAGACAGCTATTGACAACTTAATGGTTCAACAGCTTGATGGAACTGTTAACGAATGGGGTTGGTGCAAGCAAAAGGTGCGTAGCTGAATATATTTGGAAATTTGCGTTTTTTTTTAAATCATATAATACTAATGCAATTTTCGTTGCGGTTTTAGCTTGGAGCAAATGCCATACTGGCAGTGTCTCTTGCAGTCTGCAAAGCTGGTGCCAGCGTCCTGAAAATTCCTCTTTACAAGGTAATTATTCGTGAACTGCGGTATTTACATCTTAGATGTAATTGATTCTTCAGATCCCTTATGTAACTGAAGTTGTCCTGAAAGTGTGTATAAGTATGTGATATGTCTAAAGACAAAATAAAGGTATCTGCTGCTGTGATGACTTCTTTATAGTCCATTTAACTTTTATGAAATCCATTGTTCAAGATCGACCAGATAGCTATGTGTTATTTTACCATAAGATTGTTTACAATTATTCTCTTACAAAGTTACAATCTTTATTTGATTGCGGTCTTTTGGTCTTCTGTTGTTTTCGTATATCTGACATGGCATTTCATTCTTTTGATGCAGCATATTGCAAATCTTGCTGGTAACAAAAAATTGGTTTTGCCTGTTCCTGCTTTCAACGTCATTAATGGTGGATCACATGCTGGAAACAAACTTGCTATGCAGGCATGATTTCAGACACCTTTTTCTGTCTGAGAGTTGAAGTTAGACATCTTTCTGATATTTATGAAATACTATGAATATGCAGGAGTTTATGGTTCTTCCCGTGGGTGCTTCCTCTTTCAAGGAAGCCATGAAGATGGGGGTCGAAGTATATCACCATTTGAAGGTTAGTTTGCATGTTACATCCATTAACTTTTTCCCACATGTAATTTAAAAACTTTGCCAGATTAGGGTGTCATTTAATGTAATTGATGCCATTTTAAAGTTATCATTGCTTTTTATGTCAGTTATTTACAAAGGGTTACGCATTTTATTTCAGTCTGTGATTAAGAAGAAATACGGACAAGATGCAATAAATGTTGGTGACGAAGGTGGCTTTGCTCCAAACATTCAGGTCAATGATGATTTTTAACTCGTTTCTTTTTATGCATGGAACTCTGGTGCCAGCTCATCCTTCTGGCTAGTAACTAATAAGCTCTTTTGATTGTTCAGGAAAACAAGGAAGGTTTGGAATTGCTTAACTCTGCCATTGCCAAAGCTGGCTACACAGGCAAAGTTAGTATTTTTCTCTCTTCATATTCTGTTTATGGTGCTTGGCTTTTCAGGTGTCTTCTTTTACTCAACTTTGAAAATTGCTATCTTGTTCTTAGGTTGTCATTGGAATGGATGTTGCTGCTTCCGAATTCTACAAGGAGGACAAAACATACGATTTGAACTTCAAGGAAGATGTAAGCTCTTTGTTATTTAGCTTATTATTGCAATTGTTTTGGAAGGTGATAAAAACCAGATATCTAATTACTGGCGAATGTGAATAATCCCCAAGGAAACATGCATAGCAAAGAGTGTTGGACATTCATTGGAAACAATATTAAATAAAAACAGTTTAATCACTAAACTTTGAGAAAAGGAAAATTTAACAATAGTGCAGACTGCAAGAGTCCTCTAACCATGGAAACCCAAGGTCTTCACAACCTTCTTCCAATTTATGCCTTCTATTCTTTCTTTTCACAATTATTCCCACTTGCCCCCAGTGGAATTTACTTTGTCACTCATTTGCATGTGATTGTTATATTGAAAAAATTGATTATTTCCTCCTTATCCGTGTGTGCAAATCCATCCTCAAAACCCCTCACGCATTCTGGTGACAGACCTTAGTAGCAACAGAAGTATTTGTTTTGGCAAGCACAAGTATAAATTATTTAAATATATCAGTAGGCTTGTTCATTTTTCCATTGCATATTCAAATTTACAAATACATAATTATAATTGAAAATAATCATTTTGACTACAGTACATAAGCTTGTTATTTAAAAGGCTTGAGAATTTGATTGTAACTTAATTTCCTGTTTGGTAGCATTCGTTGTACTATACATGCATAAATGGTTGGACTGTATGAAGAAATATTATATTAAATATATAAAATTACGGATACCATTCTTACATATTTACATCTGGATTCATTATTTCTTGGCCTTTTTTGTTTGGCCTGCAGGACAACGATGGCTCACAGAGGATCTCTGGCGATGCTTTGAAAGAACTGTACAAGTCATTTGTGTCAGAGTACCCAATTGTATCAATTGAGGATCCTTTTGACCAGGATGACTGGGAGCACTATGCTAAGCTGACTGCTGAGGTTGGAACCAACGTACAAATTGTCGGTGATGATCTGTTGGTTACCAACCCTAAGGTTTGTTGTTTGATCAAACAGAACTTTTCCTCCCAAAATATGTTTTTATTCTGTTGAAGAGCCCGGGAGGATTTTCCTTTGACTTTTTGCTTTTTGCATTTTGTGTACACAGAGGGTTCAGAAAGCAATCGATACCAAAGCATGCAATGCTCTTCTCCTCAAGGTACTCTTGTACTATTGATAACATTTCCTGTGAAAAGTTGTTTGAGCTTAGTAGATAATATAAGCACCATAACTTGACACAAACCTGAAATGAACAGGTCAATCAAATTGGTTCTGTGACCGAGAGTATTGAAGCTGTTAGGATGTCCAAAAAAGCTGGATGGGGTGTCATGACCAGTCACAGAAGGTTTGGATCTGTTTTTAAATCCTACAACTGTAAGATCTTCAGTAGGTTTGGCCGATCACAGAACAGTCGCAGATGACAGCTGTGAAATGGGCAACAAACCGTACGGCTGTAAGATCTTTAACCAGCTAACTGCATTCTATATACTCACATCCTTATATTTTGGTTGCAGTGGAGAAACCGAGGATACATTCATTGCTGACCTTGCTGTTGGTTTGTCAACGGTATTGTCTTTGCTTAATTAAACTTGTGTTATTACCACTCCAATGATGAAGTCCAACATATTAATGTTTCCTTTCCATCAACAGGGTCAAATTAAGACTGGAGCTCCATGCAGATCAGAGCGTCTTGCTAAATATAACCAGGTTAGTGTTGTTCATTGTTCTAGTTTCAGTCTTATTGTTAAGTCTTTTTGGTAAACTTTGAGCGCTTGTTGCAGCTCTTGAGAATTGAGGAGGAGCTTGGTGCTGAAGCAGTGTATGCTGGAGCTAACTTCCGTACCCCTGTTGAACCATACTAGAGTTTTGAAGTGGAAAAAACCTGGAGACCCAGAGTTTTGAACAGTGAGATTTCATCTTGCGGTTTCAGTTGTGATGAATAAGTTAGTTAGAATAATTGTCGGTATAAAGACCTTGTCAATAATTTTGAGTTCTGAGTCACAGAGCTGATAGTTCCGTGTTTAAACTTTAAAAGGTGTTTTTAATTATATTTAGTTTTAATGCTTGAAGCCTACTTTCAGTTTAGTTCCAATTTTATGAGTTATCTAAAAATGCTTCTTTGCGAAGTTACTTTTTTTTTTTCCTTGATTCGTGCCCAATACTACGGTTTGTGGATAGATAATACTGTCTTGCTAAATATAGCAGCAATTTCTTTGGATGAGAATGTAGTGCATAAAGTGTCCTTATACCGAGCTGGATAGATAATACTGCCTTGCTGAATATAACAGCAATTTCTTTGGATGAGAATGTAGTGCATAAAGTGTCCTTATACCTAGTCGCCAAGGACGATGACACATTTGCAGTGTCAAATTCTTGTGGTCTTTTTAGATAAAATCTAGGGAAGCATTATAGTGCATCACTTTTCTATGGCTTACCGAATCTGTTTCCAAATCTGTGGTCCATTCATGATCCTTTCCAAGGGCTTCCTGTGGGCGGGTCACTTCGGAAGTGATGTCCAAAGTTTTCAACTTTAATAGAGCAAAGTTTCCATTGACTAGAAAATGATGTCAAGATTTTCCAACTTTAACACAGGAAAGTTTCCACCGAAAAAGAGTAATATAATTGACCCTCTAGACCTGTTAAAACAGTTAATTTTATAATTGGCCATCTAGACCTGTTAAAACAAGTTAATCAGTCAAATTTTGGTTCACCATGTAAATGGGTAAGATTAACTTGTAATTAATTAATCTCCAATCTGTTTACAACAAATATCTGAGAGGGAAATATCATTACTCACATGTTAAAAGTGTTACGGAAAAATATTATTCTAACTATTTGATATTCTTTACCTTTAAATTTGTAAATTTTTCTTCTTATATAATGTTTATATTTTTTTTTATTCAAAACTTCATATATGTACATATATTTATTAAAATTCACTTCTAACTATGTACATGAAAATGTGACTGAAATAAATGTTACTTGATAAGTTTTTAGGAGATTCTGTTAAAATAAGTGTCTCTTCCTTCATCTTCATAATTTCTTTCTGCCCCTTTATATATTTTAAATTTTATTTTTTTAAAAAATTTAATTTTAAAATATATAATCTAGAAGTATTTTAGAATATATAATTCAAAATATAAAATTTATATTTCAAATTATATCATTCGAAATACAAAAATAAAAAATATTTCTTAAAATCTGAAACAAAAATTTTGCATTTGATATTTTATAATTCAGGATATTTTTTCTTTTACATTTTAGATTGTATAATCTAAAATCTAAAATGCATATTCAAACTTTACTATCTAAAATTCAAAATAAAAAAAAAACATTTAAAATTATGTAATTTGAAATGTCTTTTTATAAGGTCATAAGAAAAGGAGAGATTAACGTTATTTAGTGCTCGTCTCCGTCTCTGACATAACAAAGAAAAAAATATAAATTAAAAAAAAAAGTATAAATTGAATGATGGGAAATAGAAGCGAGGTCGGAATAGATAAAAAAAAAAAAATGCAATGGTGGAGAAAAAGAAGATTGAGGGAAGAAGCTAAGGATAAAACTGTATTTTTACTTTGCCTATGGAGGTGCAGAAAGAAGTGTCCAGCTTTATATCATCAACTTCCAAATTTATGGAGAGCATTCCTAGGCTCAATAAAGTTGAACTCCAGAATATACTATATGTATTTGATTTTATGAGATACAAAATTAATTGAAACAATAATATCTATTATTTAAATATATTTTATTGACTTAATTGATTTGATGAGATACAAAATTAATTCTAACAATAATATATAATGTTTAAATATATTTTATTGACTTAATTTGTTAATAATTTGTTTTTCCTTAAATAGGATATTAAAATGAAGCAATTCTGAATAACAAAAAAAGCTTCAAGAGACAACTTTGTCTTCTTAAATGACTCTACACAAATTCCAGTACTAACAAAAATGAGAAGGACTCTCTTCAAGAAATAAAAAAATAATTTCTCATAAGAAATATAACACTTAATTGTTACAAATATGTTTCACTATAATTTTTTTATGAAAATATTATATTTGTTATTTTCTTTAGGTAATATTATATATGTTATTTTCTTTAGGTAATGTGTTTTTAATTTAAGCAAGGAAAAAAATATAATATGAAGTGTGTGAAAAATACTGATTTTCCATGGAGAAAAATAATGTTTTTTTTTCTTGTGAAAAGAAGAGAAGATTATCCAATTCCAACAAATCCTATAAATGGTTAAAAAACTCACAATTAACATGTTTGGCCTAATTGTGTGTAATAAAAGCTGTCTATAATAATTCTCGTATGAAACAAACAAGTGAGGAGCTATCACCTACATATTTTCTAAACATTAGTGTTTTTTTTAAATTAAAATTATGTCTACCAATTAAGAAAATTATTCCCAACACTAGTTTAGATTGGATTATTCAAAATTTAAGTTTGAAATAGACTGATGAAATATTATCAAAATTGCATAAACTATTTAAAAAAGAAACACAAATATTTTGAATTATTTTTTTTAAAGGAAAACTAAAAACAAATTAATGAATTAATTATAAAAAAAAAAACAGAGATAGGAGAGGAGCTAGGAGTGTGTTGGCAGTGAGAGTGTATAAAAGGATAGAGATAGCTGAGTGAAAGAGAAAAAAAGAGAAGCGAAACCCTAACCCTAACGGAGAGATGGCGGAGCACTTGGCATCGATATTCGGAACGGAGAAGGACAGGGTTAACTGTCCCTTCTACTTCAAGATCGGCGCTTGCAGGCATGGCGACCGGTGTTCACGGCTCCACACGAAGCCCACAATCAGCCCAACGTTGGTTCTGTCGAACATGTACCAGAGGCCCGACATGAACATGAACATCATCACCAACCCCAATCAGCCCCAACCTCAATCTCTCGACCCCGACAAGGTCCAGGATCACTTCGACGACTTTTACGAAGATCTATTCGAGGAGCTCAGCAAGTACGGCCCTATTCAGAGCTTGAATATCTGCGATAATCTCGCCGATCACATGGTTTCTCTCAAAATCCCTCTTTTTACCTCTCTCGTTTTCCGTTTTTTTTTTCTCTTTATTTTCGAACTGGATCGTTTATTTGTTTATTCCGTTGTTTTTGTGCAGGTTGGGAATGTGTACGTTCAATTTCGGGAAGAAGATCATGCTGCCAACGCCCTCATGAATCTTACCGGGAGATTTTATTCAGGTCCTTCATTTTCCCTTTCACTTTCGCTCGGCTGGGGTTTTTGCCATTTCATTTCGAGTGTTCTCATTATTTTTGGTTTTTATTCTGTTGTTTGTGCGTGTCGGCAGTTGTTACGAATGTGAAGTAATCAACGGAAGGTAGGTTGCTGGGTGCAGTATCAATACGAAAGCCATTTTTGAATAAAAAAAATCTTTCTGTGTTTTTTCTTTTAAGCAATAATAACTTTATAGGTGAATTAACTAGGATGGAGACCTTTTAGATTGATCAATTGTACTAAATTCAAGTTCTGGATAGATATTTACAATTTATAGATATGAAGTTGTGTCAAACAGATAGGTTTGCTATTCATAATGGTCCTACATGTTACAAATAGGATTAGCCCCAGTGAGAATACATGTGGTTTCTTGCTAGAAACTGATATTGGTTTTTGGGTTAATACATTGGAGATATCCTTGTTTAGTTTTAGTTCTTTACCTTGCAGTATCCTCTTTTCTTTCACGTCCTATAGTTTTTGTTGGGAGTCTGAAGCTTTATTTGATGAGGGTGCATTTTGACATAGTACCTTGTGCTCGGTCACATGACCGTTTTTTATTATTATCTTTCAAATGTCTTGTTAGGATAAAGATTGGGGCACGATGGTCCTTTATATTTATGTCTTGTGGCTATGCACACACTCGTTCGTTGAAAAAGGACTTGTTCAATGAATAGTATTGGAGATCCTATACTGTTTAGATATATGACTAGATTAAAGTATGCAAGTGGGGGACTACCCTCACCTTACTGGTTTTTTGAGGTTTGAGTTGGGTCTAAACCCAGATTGTTAGATGATATCATAATCGATCGTACTGAAATTTGTTGGATTTATCAAGTCACCTGTTTTTGGTCACCTACTACGGTCAATCTTGTAAATTTCGTTCTCAGAATTTCTGGTCTCGGTGGACTGGGTTGGAATTCTTTCATTGTATGGCGCTATGACCACGTCAAGGTATATAAATGGAGATCTTATAAGTCAATTTTTAAGGTGACCCAATTTTTTTGGATGGTGTAAGAAAATTCTGTGCGGACTCTTTTACTGTCAACCCCAATCTCAAAATAAACCTTGCTGTTGTGTTGAAACTTATAACTTACTCATCTATCTAGGTCGCCCAATCATTGTTGATTTTTCCCCTGTAACGGATTTTCGAGAAGCTACTTGTAGGCAGTATGAGGAGAATGTATGCAATCGGGGTGGCTACTGCAACTTCATGCACCTGAAGAAGATTAGCAGGTTGATTTATTGTGTAGTTTTCATGCTTTTCAAGATCATAAACTTTTATGAAATGGCTGTTCTTGGGTTAAACCTCACTTTTTCAATTTCAGGGATTTGAGAAGGAAATTATTTGGAAGGAATAGGCGATGGAATGGCCGCAGTGGTAGCCGGAGCAGGAGCCCTCCAAGGAACCGTAACCATGGGGAACATTCACATTCGGCCCGTAATCCTAGTAGAAGAGATTTTGAAAGGCCGCATGGCCACCATGGTAAGAGGCCTAGAAGCCGTAGTCCTCGGCATAGAGGGGGAAAACGAAGTAGAAGTCCAGTGGGGAGGGAGGTCAGAGAAAGTAGTGCAGAAAGGAGAGCTAAGATAGAGCAATGGAACAGGGAGAAGGAGCAAGAGGAAACGGGTAACAAGAACAATACGAAAAGCGATGATTATCAAGAACGGAGTGATGCACAGAATGGCAGTGAATCTGGTAACCATCAGATATAGCAGCAACAACGTAGTTATTTGGCTCAAGATTTGGTAGTGTGGCAGGTAATCTGTTTTGTGATGTTTGCACCTACTTAGTGGATTTAGTTGCCATTGTTATTCTATTTGAAACTGTCAATTTAGTGATATAACTTTGTAATATCCATAGTAACAACAGTTCAATTTTCTGCTTCAATTGTAATGTTCTGCAAATGGAAGGGAGGAAGAAATATGGGAAAAGCGGCGAGTTTAACTTGTTGCAGGGATGAAGCGATACATTTGATAAAGTTCAGCTATGAATGTTTCATATTCTGTTATTGAGTATTGTTGGATGACGTGGTCAAGGGTTTTGAGATGAAAATGGATTAATGATGTATGAATTTCATTGTGAATAACCATAGATTTGAAATCAATGCGATACCAAGTTTTTTTACTTTTTCAAAAAGCTGTCTCTAGCAAATGGCTTTGCTTACAACCTGCCCGGATTCATATAAAACTAAGCAGCTGATGATAGATATATTAATACCTGATGCTCATAATCTAGTAGCAGTTCAGTTGCCATTACTTTGGAGAAATATTAAGATAACTATACTAGGCAATTTTTCTTCTATTTTTTAAAATTTATTTTTAAAAAATATTATATAATTCACTTGTTCAAGCGTAAGTTTTGGAATTTGAGAGCGAACTTTTTATCTGTAATTTCGATGAAAGAATTCAAACATATCAATCTAAAAATTCGAAACCATGAGCGTGTTGGGTGAGTTTGTATATATACATATCCGTGGCACGTTATCTCAATTTTTGAGCGTTGATTATAATAGAAAAGATTACTGTTGTCATTAAAAAATGGGTATCAAAACAAACTTTGTTTTTCTCTATTTGATATACACATGTATATATATAATTATAATAGTCATGTAGAGTAAAGTTACATGGTCACTTATAATAAAATTTATTAAATATAACACTTTATGATTGAACCACGAGTAAAAGAAATTTCACGGTGCATTTTTTTTCTGCTATAACTAATGTTCCTAGATTTTGAACATTTTTTTATTTTATTTTTGAAAATACTTTGATATCACCGAATACTAAAATATTGTTTGGTTCTTTTGACCATGAGAGCTTGCCTACTAACCATTTTCGAGTGCAGCTCATTTTTAGTCTGATCCTCCTACTTGGTGGAACTCAACAGAAAACGCTTGTTAATTTGTTATTTCGTTTGCTAAATTGGAGAATGGATTGTATAATGAAAAGGTAACGACATGGTGACACATTTTTTTTTTTACATTCATTGACACATAATAGAATGATTATAAAAGAATAAGAAAAAAGAGAATGAATAAAAAAGAAGAAGAGATAGCACTAAAAGTTTTCTGTCAAAATATCATTTTTCTTATAATGAAAATCTCGAAATGCTGAGGCCATTTGGGTTTAAATGAGATTCGGGATCACCATAACTCGGTTGTTGATATTCTACACAAGCCTCCTGGGTGGTTCATTGGAGATAACCCCTACCCAAGTTTAGTTTAACACAGATGGATCCATTTTCTTCTCTTTTATTTTCTCGGACCATTATTTTCAGAAGCATAAAAAAGAAAGGTGTGCATGCTAAATTACTTCAAAAAGCTATTTTTGGTTTCAATAAAATTATTGAGTATTTGCGAAGTACTTTTGGTTTCATTTTATATGCTGCTATTCCATTTTACAAATGGTTTTTCACGAAAATTTCACATATTACTAGTATCTCATTTATCAAAATAAAATATGAAATCATCCTTCAAAATTTTGAAATTATCATTTTGAACATCTCATTTTATTTCAATTTGTAGTTCCATATAATTGGGCATTTCTTTTTTATACCAGGATAAATTGTTGATATGACGTACAAATAAATTCACATATAAAGAAAATCTTGTATGCAATCTCTGGCAGGCTCAGTATCTGACGTATCAAATATTAAGGATTTTTTTTATACATCATGCAAGGAAAAAGGTTATGGAAGTAAACCTTAGCTCAAAGCGAGTGAAAACATTCAAGTGTTCCATTAAACATACCGTGACACTATTTAAGACACCGATATATCTCAATAATTACAAAACAAGCATTTTAAAACTAGGGGTGTTACTCCCTCCACCACTACATTTTCTCCCTCCACCTCCCCAATTCTATTACATATTTTTTGAATTACAAAATTAACCTTATATAATTACAAAAATAATCTTTTTCCTTTTTAATCCTAATTATTTACTTTTATAATTAAACTAATAAATAACTTTTTATATAATTATAAAATTATTAAAGAATACAAAAAGTCATATATAAAAATATATATTATACAAAAACCCTAACTATATATAACGTGCAAAATAAAAAAAAATCTAAATATATACTAATAAAAATAAAGATCTTCAAAAATACATTATTAAAATACATCAAAATATATTCAAAAATAATATATTAAAAAATATAAATTATATTATTTAAATATCTTCAAAATTAATAGAAAAAAACTGTAAAATAAAAACCGTAATCTTTAAACGGATGTCGACATCCACGGATGTTGACATCCGTTGGCGGAGGCTCACATTCGTTTAAAGATTATACGGTTTATATTTTAGGGCTTTATTACGCACCTTCACGCCCTCTCACGCCTTTGAACCAGCACCTTGAAGCACCACCACAGTCACGGCTGAAGATTAATTGCTTTCCCCACTTTCAATCTTACTAAACACAAAGTCCACCACACTCTCACGTTACAATTCTATAAAAGAGAAGAAGTGGAACATGAGAGACAACCCAAAGATAGTGGAACATAAGAGACAACCTGGGAAAAATAATAAAGAGAAAGAAGGAAGAATGATAAAGAGAATGAATGTACGTGAGATTTTAAATAATATTAATCCTAAAATTTTAATAAAGGTAAAATAGGAATTAAAAAATAAAGAAAAGGATAAAAGGGGAATGGGGTGGTGGAGGAAGCAAGTTGTGGTGGTGGAGGGAGTAACACCCTAAAACTAGTTTAAGATTGGCCATATGCTAATAAAAGTGATAAAAACGGCATAATTAAATTAATAATTAAAACATGGGTCTTGCTCCCTTCACCACCACACCTTTCTTCTTTCACCTCCCCAATTGTTTTTAATTCCAATTATATCCTTAGATTAAAATTTTTTATTTTTACTATTTTAATTTATTTTAAACCTAGTTCTCCTACTTTACTCCCTGCACCCAATCTTTTCATCTCTCATTCCGTTTAACAATTTGTCTTCCGTTTTACTCTGCAACTCCATTTGTCTTTTCCGTTTCACTTCTCCTCCGTTTCATTTCTCCTCCTCCGTTTCTTTCTTCGTCATTTTCCTTACATTATTAAAATACATTAATATATAAAAATAATAAATCAAAACATTTAAATTAAATTATTAAAATATTTCCAAAATAAAGAATAAACTAATAAAACAAATCCTAGTTTTTTTTTAAACGGATGTTGACATCCGTTGAAGGATGTCACCTCCGTTTAAAGGTTACGTTTTTTATTTTAGGGTTTTATTTAAAGGTTTATTCGAATACGCACTCGGAGGAAGCAACACACGCACTGTACCACGAGAGCGACACCGCACCACGAAAGGGAGACTGCTTGATAATTCTTTCCACCATCACCAACTTTTGCAACTTGTAGCATCTCACAGCGACAGAAAGAAAAAGAGGAAGAAATATAATGTTAAAATAAAATAAAAGTATTTTACTCATGAACGGAGGACTAGAATAGGTTATTAGTGGAATAGGTTGTGAATGAGTAAAATTAAAATATAATAACCCTAAAAATAAAAATAAAATTTTACTTAGGGACAAAATAGTAAATAAGAGGTGGAGGGAGAAAGGTGTGGTGGTGGAGGACCCTTAAAACATTGGTAATTCTTTAGCAACATTTAACTTGCAATTTTCTTCGTTAGCAATGTTATTTCACGAGTTGTAGAGAGTATTTCCACATTTCATCACAAAGACAATAAAGGAAGTGGAAAGGAACCCCACATAGGATCAAGGTCAAAAGGCCAACAACCACAAACCCACAATATAAAACTGGAGATCCAGTCTCGGGTTGATTAGTCCAAGTTGGAAACGAACATAACTTAACCAGCTCTTCTACATCAACTAAATTGTTTTTCATTATCATCCAAAGCCATAAAAATCAACATACTCATGGTTCTGACAAAAAGAAAAGTTTTACTTAGCACTGTGCTTCGCCCTATTATGAGAGTTTAAGGCATCTTCTGTCTTAAATGACCTGCAAACCAATTTAAAAATTATGAATGAATTGATATTCCTAATTACTTGAAAAAGGAGACAAATCAGTATGAAAAAAAATCCCCAATCACCTGCTGCAAGGCTTGCAGCTGTAATCTCCCCCTGACTTCGGAGTCTGCCGCTTGTTATCTGCAATTGCTTTTCCAGCCTGCTTAGAAGGGTGAGGCGTTGCGACATGGACAACATTCTTGCTATCTGAACAGATAAATTCTCATCAATATGATTTTAGTTTTACTGTGGTGATAAGTAAAGGATTCAAACATGGTTAAACTAGAAGTTTCATTTTTGTAAACTCACAAGCTAACCTACCTAATGCTAAGATCCAACTTTTATATGGAGAACAGAGGCAATAAGGTTCAAATTCCATATCACTTCTTAAAAGAGACTCTTATACTACACCACTAAGTAACTATTCTATAAGCTTACACTATTGGCTGAAGGCACATTAAAAATTTATATAACCCAAAGGTCATTTTTAATTCTGTAGACAATCAGAAATTTCAAAATAATGAAAGAGGAAAAGGAAGATCCAAGGTTGTGAACTTACCAAACAATGCACATATTGCAAAAAATGGTACACATTGTTTAGGTTTTCTCCTGGATATAGTTCCAGCAATCACATTTTAACAACTTCACGGCTAACAAAGAATCAATCTCACAACAATCTCAGGGGAACATGTCTTCAACAATGCAGAATAATATCAAGCATGAAGCTAAAAGGGACCAACTCAGTCCAAAACAAGTGGGGCAACTACTTGGCTCACTACAACGTCTCAGATCACTTGGTCACAGTTTTAATTGTGTTAACCAAGTCAAACCTACTTCATTTGTTGGGTGGTCACATACTCAACATCGACATGCAACAAGCTAGTCAGTTAATTCCTAGTCAAAAATGAATCATGGATCCTTGTTATAGGAGTCAAAGATCATGCCAAACAATAAATCCTATTTTGTTAGCTTCCATGGTATCAAACCAATCAATGTACTTCTGCCAAATAGATCCATAACTTCTACGTAATATTTAAACAATTTGCTTTTCTAGTCATTTTCAACTCTTTAATATCTTCTACATAGTAGAGTTTACATTTAATATCATATCGATCTAACAATTATTTTCACTTTCAATAGTAAATAACGCTTAATTTTGTTTATGGTATACATTGAAGATGTTAGTCTTTTTGACAAACACAAAGAACTCTATTTTCTTAGAGAACCAAAAGGGCCTTTTAAGTCACATTTTTCTATTCTAGTACACCTTCTGTTAACATTGTTCAAATCAAAACTGTTTAACGTTTGAATTTCAAGCATGAGTCAAGATTCTAATATCAGATAATGGCTTAGAGTTTCAATGCCCTGATTTTTATGAAATCTGGGGCTAGCATAAAAATGTCTGCACTAAGATTCCGCATCAAATTTTGTAGTAGAAAGAAAGCATGGGCATACATCAAATGTTGCAAGATTATTGCTTTTTAATTCACATTTATCTAAATGTTTTAGGTCATTTTCTAGCCAGCAACTTATTCGGCAATTGTTCCAGAACTCCCACAATTCTCCTATCTTCCTCCGACAAGACGTCCTTCTGCCATTCCTGATATTTCACAAGGTTGTCGGTTCAATAAAAGGAGAATTTTTTTGCCACTGTATTCATCGAAGAAGAGTGCCGACCACCACTTTGGAAAATCCAAACTTAAAGTTTTTGAACGAATTTGACTATGGACTCAGGAGTGCAGCCTTTGGCCTCCTAATCAAAGACAACCAAGTAGTCAAATCCCTCGACCATGTGTGGTAAAAGTATAAAAAACACCCTGGAGAGAGAGACAAGTATAACGCCTTACAAATTAACTTAAAGGCTTGCAGACAGCCCCAACTATTCGAACGTAGTTGTGTAGGCGCTACATTCAAAAGCCTAAGCACACCCATGGTAAACTCATCAAACGGTATTCAGATGTGTAACTGTACAAAAAAGACAATATATACATGGAAAAAATCTTCATTCAGATGTGTAACTGTACAAAAAAGACAATATATGCATAGGAAAAATCTTCATCATAACTCTCCCGGCTATGACAAACATTGTCAATGGTGGTTACTCTTCTTAGGATACAATATCCTCCAACACCCCCTATCAAAACATATACGCTCTTCAACCATGAGTTCAAAATCCTAGACCATCTAAACTCTGAAAACTAGGTCTTAACCAAGGGATCTGCATGCTCCTCAGGAGGATCCTCCCTCTTCTCTACAACTCTGTAAAGGGGATCGAATATACTTTGTGTAAATTCAGGCGTTTTAGCTTGTAGAGAGGGGTTATGCCCTCAACCAGGGAGGTTATGCTCCCAACTCATTCTTGTAAAAAGGTTTCTTTTACCGTGAATAATACAGAAAACCCATTCTTTCTTTCTGTCTCCATCTTTTGATTGTGTTCTTGTTAGGTTCCAATCCCAGGAACCTAACACATACCTATAAACTTTACGAGCACTTGACTTCTGCGAATTTGCACTTTTCTCTCACACAATTACAACCTCAAAACAACTGAGAAACTTGGTGGAAAATTTTGGACATCTAACACTTTTGTTTATAATCATCCTGGTGACAGTTCGCCTCCCACCCTAATGGGCCAAACCCAATTTTAAACAGCCCACGAAAAGTCGTGAGTCCCATCCTGTCATGTTTTCTTAGAATAAAATACAATATAGTTATTTATTTGACTTAATTAAAATGATTTTTTTGGGATTAATGTAATATAGTTTCTTCGTTATAGTGTGAAGTCAAGTATAGAGCTTTAACCCGTACTACTTGTAAACTACATGGTTAACATGTCTTCTCTAGTATCTCAATGTTCCTTTTATCCATCTACCATTGTTTTATAGTACATCCAGTCAGCTGTCATATTAATATAGTGAAAACTCCCTTGTGTACAATATACACATAGGACTCATCTATTTATAATAGAACAAATATAGACCCCAAAATACAAATACGAAATAATAACAAGCTAACTAATAAAGATAAAAGATAAAGATAATATATATAACACTCCCCTTCAAGCTGTAGCATACAAATTGTATGTACCAAGCTTGGAACAAATAAACTCAATCTGAAGACCCCTTAATGACTTGGTCAACACATCTGCGAGTTGATCATTTGACCCAACAAACTCAGTACATATTTCTTTATTCAACAATTTTTCACGAACAAAATGACAATCAATTTCTATTAGACTTAACCTTAGATATTCTTGATATTCATCCTCGGTGAACTTAGAAGTGGAAGTTTCAGTCTTCGAAGTGTAAGTTTCAGTCTTTGAAACATTGGCGGTTTTGGAAGGGAGAGTAACAACTCTAGAGTGTGACCCATCCTTTTGCAGTACTTGAGAATTAAACTGTAAAATAATTTTAGAGGGCTTGATTGATCCCTCTCATAATCTTTTATTTATAAAAATAAATTGATACAAGGGTACATGATAATTAGGGTAACCCTAGACACTATAATCATGATAATTAGAGTAACCCTAGACACAATATAATCATGATAAATAGGGTAACCCTAAACACAATATAATCATGATAAATAGGAGATAACCCTTGACACAATATAATGATGATAAGTAGGATAAATATCCTAACACTCCCCCTCAAGCTGGAGCATACAAATTGTATGTACCAAGCTTAGAATAAATAAACTCAATTTGAGATCTCTTTAGAAACTTGGGAACTTCAGCTTAGAACAACATGCACACATGCTTCAGAACATCGAGAAAGAATGTCTCTAAACCAAATTGAACGTACCCAAAGAGATTCCTCAGAAGCTTATGGAGAATAATATTGTACAACCACGAAACTTCAACTAGCACCATGAACCTTCGAGTAGGATGACTTTGATAAAGTTGATTTCCATCAAAAGTGGATGACGAGTGGTAGACAGCGACAAACTGCAGACTAGATTTCCATCAAATAAGGATGGGCCTGCATGGCTAAAAGAGACAAACTATAGAGATTGGATTCCATTAATATGGATGGGGCTTGCAGTAGCTAAAAGTGACAAACTACTAGGACTAAATTGCCATCACTGACTGATGGGCCTGTAGTGGCGGAAACAAACTGCACGGACTGAACTTCCATCACTAATTGATGGGGTCTGCAGTGGCTGAAACATATGCAGGGACTAAATTGTCATCATTGACTGATGGGGCCTGCAGTGGTTGAAAGCGACAAACTACAGGAACTAAATTGCCATCATTGATTGATGGGGCATGTAGTGGCTGAAATATACTCCCCTCACGGTGAACGACGAAAATGATGGCACGCCGATGACAACTCGTGAAGGTGGAAGATCATAATGGTCTCCATAATTCATCAAAGCATCCAAAAACAAATTTGACAAGGGGCTGGTGAAATTGTTTGACTAAGATTCTTAATCTTGCCAAAAATAAACTCCCCCTCATGTAATGAGCAACCTTCAACCCATGACTTTAGTGTTGAAATTCCTTGGTGTTAATCAGTTGATAACGAGACTTGCAAATAAATGTCACAAGTCATCAAGAACATCACAACTGCTACAATATGCAAAGCTAAACAAATATTATGAAAGGAGGCTAAGGAACAATGCTGAAATCGAGGTAAAATGTTGAAACAAAAAGTTTTTTTTTATTTGGTCAAGCAAGACGAATGACAGTGGCATGGTGTGATTCCGACAACGGGAAGGTGGCATGTGACAAACACGCGTCGGAAGCTTATCGAAGAAAAGTCGTGCGTGACGACGCATGTGGATGAGAATGAGGCAACGACTAGGGATGGGTCCGCTCCTCGAGGCGCAAAAAACCCCTAACTTCGCCAGAGAAAATGTGATGACGGCAGAGGCGAACGTCGGACAAATGCGGCGCGCGTGACGTCGCCAGAGAACTAGCCCTCTAGCTCAAGGAAGTGATCCAGATCCACTAGTCGTCGAACTAAACTGTGGCAGCTAATGGAAACGGATGACAGTAGACGGTGGTTGGCAGCGAACAACGGTGGACGGTGGATGACAACGGATAGCAGTGGACGGTGGGCGGCAACGGACAATGGCGGACAGTGGCAAACAGCGACAGGAACAAAAGTTGATGGTGACAAACTTATGTGGACAGCTCGTCACGATGGCAAAACAATGTTAGATGGAGAACGACAAATGGCACTAGACAACGACAAACGGTGGGCAGCAGCGGACAACAACGGACGGTGGGAAACAACGGACAGCAGCAGCCAGTGGCAAATGGCGTCAGGAACATAGGTTGATAGTGACAAACTTCTATGGACAACTTCTATGGTGGCAAAATAGTGTTAGATGAAGAACGACAAATGGCACCAGACAATGACACACGGCGCCGAACAGCTGCAAACGACGCCAAACAGCTGCAAACGACGCTGGACAGCAGCAAACAGTGCCAGAGAATTGTGGACAACAACTAAGGTTTGGAGACTAAACAGAAATCAGATTAGAACTTCTCATTGAGGTATTTCAGAAAAGATGAAAACTTTAAGGCCACCGGTGGCGGCGCTGGCCACTGGCGGCAACAAAGAGTAGGAAGAGACTCAGACAACTTGCGCTGATACCAACTTGAGAATTAAACTATAAAATAATTTTAGAGGGTTTGATTGATCTCTCTCATAATATTTTATTTATAAAAATAAATTTATACAAGAGTACATGATAATTATTAGGGTAACCATAGACACAATATAATCATGATAAATAGGGTAACCCTAGACACAATATAATAATGATAAATAGGGTAACCCTAGACATAATATAATAATGATAAATAGGGTAACCCTAGACACAATATAATGATGATAAATAGGGTAAATATCCTAACAGCAGTATGTGCATTGAGGACGTCCCCGACCTCCTCATCCTCCTCTTCCTCGTGTGGCAACCATGACAAATGGCTCCACTAGCTCATGCGCTTCCTGAGTTTGAGGTGTCGGGACAAGTAGAAGGCGAGTGGTCAATGTTTCCATGGGGGGACCTCATGACTGGTTAGAAGTTTATCTCTAAGATGATCAAAATTGGGATGTAGGGCACGGAGCATCAACACCATGTAAAATTTGTCTAGTTTCTTCTTGATATCCTCTAATGGATTCGCTTCCAAAAATATCCTGAGTTCTTCGACAGCAGATTGGGTTTCAGCCATGAAGGACACCATATCATGGTTTGCCATTTTAAGAGATGCAAGCTTGTTTGCAATGTCATAGAGACATTGAATATCGTTGGCATAGATGCTTTGAGTTTTCTTTCAAAAGGAGTGACAAGTTTTGAAAGCCCTAAAAAATATAAGAAGTTTGGGTTCCACTGATTGCCATAATAGGGCACACAACTAGAAATTTGCTTGTTTCCACTGATTGCCATAATAGGGCACACAACTAGAAATTTGCTTGTTTCCACTAATCAACTTTTTCAGTAGGCACATGGCTTCCATCTCGCTCAAGGTGGTCAAGGAACCACATTTCAATGGTAGCATACCATGATAGATAATTTTTTTCCATTTAGCTTTTCGAAAATAATGGATGGACTTCCAGAGAAAGAAAGAGTATTGTTAGACGCCATCTTTGAAGAAGATGAATCACACCGAGGAACAAGAAAACCCCAAGGGTTTAGACGGACAAAACTTGGACGACGGCCGGTGGTAGACGATTGGCGACGGTGAACAACCAACTGATGGCGAACAACAGTGGACGGCCGAAGGCGGGCGACAACGGGCGGTGACAGACAACAACACCGGACAGATGCGAGGCAGAAACCAGAGCGGGATCGACCGATCCCGCTCTGATACCAAGTTGAATATAGTGAAAACTCCCTTGTGTACAATATACACATAGGGTCATCTATTTATAATAGAACAAATATGGGCTAAGTTCAAAATACAAATAAGAAATAATAACAAACTAATAAATAAAGATAAAAGATAAAGATAATATATCTAACAGTTTCAAATCCAAGTTTCCATAAATGCACCAAACATATAGACAATTGGTTGCCACATTGTACACGAAAAGTTGCAAGTTGGACTGTCTCACTTGCTGCCAATCTCTTCCTCTAATCAATTGGCTGACATTTTACCAAACAATTGGAACCTTTTGAGTTTTCAAAGCTTCCTTCCAAGCTCGGAGCAATATTCATTCTCAAGCTTGTATTATATGTGATTAGCTGTAAAACTAATTACAATTGTAGTTAACAGTAATTCTCTTGTAGAGGGAGTCACTACGAATAGAATAAATGGGCAGGATAACAGCCAAAACACTACGACTACTAGAAAAAGGCAATGCTTGACCAGAAAATATGCAGGCTGGAGGGGTTTGGCTTGGTGACAAAAGCTAAAGTTTAAAACCAAGGAAGAGGTGAATGATTTTGGTGAAAAGGGTGTGATTAACCAATATCCAAAGTTTGAAACTGACAGGGAGGCAACTGATTTTAGGAGAAAGTGATAGGCACCCAGATTTGTTTAAAACTGTAAAGATTTCCAAGACAGGTTCTTGGATGTTCACCCAGAGAAACTAGACAACTTTATTAACAATGAAACAAGCACAATAATCTAAATTGTTACACTAGCCTTGGTCTTTCGAGAGGACCAAACTCTCCCTAGCCTTTCCTTTACAAAACTTCTTAAAAAACGGCTAAAAACAACTGTTTACATAGACTTTATAAAAGTCTGAGACAACAAAACCTACCCACAGACAGTTATAACTCATTATCCCTTTTATATCTCCTAATAAACTAAATCATACAGTTTTTCTTCTGCTGAAAACCTTCCTTTTACCTATCAGAAAGTTTCCAACCCTATAAGTTTGACCATAAGCCAAATGATATCAGAAAAATCGCTTAAATAAATGGGATGCAACATAAAAAAATGGGTAAAGTGAGGGGCTTTCATGTGATGAGCTAAAAGCGTCATGGGAGACCAATCAATGACCATGCCGACTTTATAATACCACACAATACTTTTATTAACTGCCCTAAATCCTCACATCTAAATTAAATTATTCACAACTTAAAATATCCAATTTAGCATGGGGAGACCAAGCAGCAGGTCATGGCATACAGCTAGTAACTACCCTAAAACCTCATATCTAAAATATATTATTCACAACTTAATTTATCCAATTTAGCAAACCCAAACAAGTACAAAACAAAATACGGCTTGGGGTGAAAAACATAAAGATTATTTATAAAAACAAATCTCACACAACAAACAGAGTTTGGAGGGGGGAGAGGGAACCTAGGCCAACTAACCAGTCTTCTGAGGAGTAACAAATTTTGCCTTCTTCACAGGGATAGTTGTTTTCTTGGCAGAGTCAATATTCCGCTTCTTGCCTGCTTCAATCTAAATGAGAAAAAAATGCAAGTTAAATTCAAAACCAACAACAAAAATGAAACACCCCATAGTCCCTCCTTACCTTCTTGGGTGTCTCCTCATCCGATTCATCATCATCATCATCCTCATCCTCGTCATCATCCTCATCCTCTTCATCGCTATCCTCATCACCTTCACTACTTTCTCTGTCACCATTTGTTGTGGGCTAAACAATATATCATCACAGCAAAATAATAATAAATTAAACTTAAAAATCAATCATTAAAATTGTCCTTCAATCCACAGTCTACTAATCAGAATAGCAAGTCAATACCAGATTAAACAATATAGAGAAGAAACATGTAAATAATGATTACCCAACTCACAAACATGTAAAACAGAAAACATATATCAAAATCTTACTTCGACCAAACAGTTGACAATTCTTATCATGACGGGTTGGCTGAATAATAAGGACAGATTGGACAACAAATAACAGAATTGAACTATAATCATCATCAACAAATTTTGTATTCCCAAACTGATATGTGATGACAAAAGATATTCACATCCAACAAAAAGAAAACCAAATTAGAAGAGTAGACATACATGAGAATACAAAGGAATGTTTTTACTCCCAAACAATCAAATTTCTCTAATACTTAGTAAAGTCAATGTCATGCATTTTTGTTACAAATACCTTATCTTCACTTGAATCATCGTCAGAATCAGATTCGGATGAATCTTCATCTTCACCATCTGCATCCTTTTCCTTAGCCTTCTCATTTTTCTTTGGATCTGCTGTCTTTTTCTGTTTAGCTTCATCAGGTTTGACACCATGCTTAATCTCAAAGTCAGGTTTCCCTACATATATGGTTCACAATATACACTAGATAAATTGCTTTGTGACATTCTAGCTACAGTGGATGGACATATTTACCATTGGCAGCACTAACTGGAATATCTTCATCAAAATCTGAAAGAAATATAATAGAATAAGTTCAGTTAATAATAATAATAACAACCATGCTAATCATATTCTAGCTAAGTATCTCACCTTCAGAATCTTCATCATTATCCGTAATGATAAAAGAAGAATGAAGTTAAGGACACAATATTAGTAAGAAGATTACAGAATGTATTAGAGACTATCAAGAGAAAGTATGTTTTCACGTTAAAATAGTAAATAGTATTAAAAGGATATGACTCCGACTGAGATTGAGCTTTAAATCCGGTAAAGAAGATACTCCCATTTTTCCAGCTATGGGATAGCTCAAATTCCTTCTCAAATATCAAATCATAAGATATTTGAGGAAATTTATCAGAAGAAAGCGTTCCAAGCACAAGCTTCTGGTTACCAAACTTCACATACAGGGCCACCGATTCTCCTTTAGCCTTAGTCACATCCCCCAGGCATGCCTGTCAAATGATGATTTAACCATTTAAGCAAATGATTATTAATTCCAAGTAAGGTCGATGACTCAACGTTCATTTGTTAACAAATAAAGCTATACATTTGAAAGGTGGATAATCTTGTCGTCTCCTGGATCAACCTTGAGAGATTCTCCACTTTTCACCTCAACACCTAAAAAGGATAGAAAATAGAAATATGGTTTTAATTTAATAATACTTTTGTACCCATGAATACAACATCAAATGCAATTTTTTT
The DNA here is from genome assembly GCF_029865625.1 of Vigna umbellata. Classification (NCBI taxonomy): domain Eukaryota; kingdom Viridiplantae; phylum Streptophyta; class Magnoliopsida; order Fabales; family Fabaceae; genus Vigna; species Vigna umbellata. The sequence continues at coordinate 28,859,757 of NC_142169.1, forward strand.
TTTTCTGCAAGCTTGGTATAATACGATGGGATTGAATCACAAAAGTGTTATTTAACTCCTTTCTGCACCTCAGCCTAAGATCTCTTTCAACAGGGTGAATAAACCCAAATAGGGAAACAAATTTAATTACTTTTGCCGTTGCAAATAGTTTGACCCTGCCAAGGACCCACCTTTAAAACCTCAGCATTAAACTTTAATATAAAATATCACAGACAATTTTCTCCATAATATGAACTCTCGGGTCAAATACTTCAATGACACACTCCAAAATTTGGTAGAACGATGAAGTTTTTCACAAACTCGACTACTCGACAAATGACCTATATGAAGTGACTAAACTATAGAAAAACTCTGATCGCATTTGTACCAATATTAAACAAAAACCAAACTTTACAAAACCTAAGGATAATTACCATACATAATGAAATACAGGAATTAAAAATAAAATCTATGCATGAAGATATTGGATTGTCTAATAAACAGCAAAAGCACGATGAGTACTGTTCTAGATTAATAAATTTATACAGTAGAAAATTGAAAGAAAAATTCAGAATAGAAATTCACGAAATAGAAGATAAATGGCTAGGGTAGCCAAACGAAGAGCGAACTGAAAAGAAACGGTCTCACCCCAAAACTCCATTGTTGCACAGACAGTCCAGGGAAGAAAAAATGTTTCCAGAAAAAGTCGAACAGTTTGAAGGATGTGATGGAATACATTTATTTAGGGATCCGTTCTTTACTTATTATTTCATATTTTTAATTTGAATAAATTATTTATTTTACAAAACTTTTTAGATTTATAATTCGACGTCACCCTTTTTTATAACAATAATATAATTAACTTAAATAAATCGTCATTTAAAAAATATAATAATTAGTTTAGTTTAAAACCAGTTAAGTTTAAATAAAAAATCACTTAAAAATAGTAATGAAACAATTATTTAAATATTAAAATTAAAAAATTATATATACTACAAAGCAAAAATATTTTATTAATTCCTCTTAGTGAAAACATTATTTTTGTTTATTTATATTTATATTTATATTTTCTTCACATCTACCAAAATAAAAACAGTAATCAATAGAATAACCTTCATCAAGAAGTAGTTGTCCAAATGTCGGGAGAACAAAGTAAAATTCTGAAAAAAAAAAGTGTACAGCAGAATGGCTATCTCTTCTATTTATTTGTAAAGAAATGTTTTTATGTCTTAATAAAATGAAAAAGTGTTCATTAATTTTAAACTATGTTTAACTTTTAATTCATTCAGCGGTGCATTTAAAATATGTTTATGAGAGGTATGTAAAGTTGAGTTTAAATTTCATTAAAAAGTTATACTAGTATCTAAGTGATGTTGCAATAAAATATTTTATAAGTAAAAATAGTCTGGACATGGAGTTTAAATTGTAGCAAAATCATATTGAAAGTAAGCTTTGTAGATGTGATTATAAATAAGAAAAAAAATCAAAGAATAAGTTAATTATGTAAAATTTTTAATAAAATAAAAAAATCATAAAACTTGTCTAAAAAATTACTAAATGACTTAATAGACTATCACTTACTGTAGAAATTATTTTTTTTCAAACATTTTTTAAACATGCGAATAATATGGATAACAAATATATTAAACAATGCAATCCAACAAAGTTCATTTAATATTGTTAGTCTAAAACAATTAAATAATATTTACAAAATATTTATTGAAACAACTAATTGTTAATATTGTTGGCCTAAAGTGGTATTTTTCTTTAAATAGTATAATTACATTCTTATACTTATTATTCTATTTTTATATATTTTAAAACTTTTATTTTTATATATTTTAAAACTCTTTTATTAGTTTAAGTGTCTGATAATCTTTTACATATAAAAGTCACAACTTGAAACCTGTTACGTGTTACTTGTGTCTAAAGTTTATACTCCTAATCCTGATTAAAAACAATTTGCATTTTCCATTAGTTTTAAGTATGAGTTTGAAAATTTAATTACAATGAACGACTTCAAATTGTAGTGGTTCACGGTATATGTTTTTCTAATTCAACATACTTCCAATTTTATTTTTTACTTATTTAAAATTAAAATTTAAAATAAAAATAAATAAAAGAATTAAATTTTATACGTTATATTTATGTAAATATGCAGTACTATTATATAGTTTAAATCATTAACACCTATAAGTTTCAATTTATAATAGAGTAAATAATAAATAATTGTAATAATTATTTTAATTCATCCAATTAAAAATATTAATTAATCAATTAAAAACTTTTAAAACATTAATATAATTAAGTATGCTTTAAACATCTATTTATAAGTATTTATTAAAAAATAAAATATAATTTAAAATTTTTTAAAAATAAAAAATTAAGATAAATAATTAAGAAGAAAGTGGATTAGTTACAAACCTTCAATCCATCTGACGAGACAAGTTACAAAACCGACCCAATTCTACTCATTCTTAACATGTTAAGAATGAACTAGACCAAAACGGGTTGAACTAACATATGTGTACACTTTCAACACTTCATCATGCATCTCCAACTTTTTCAAAAATTTATTTTAACATAATAAATACTGTTTTTATTTTTTTTTCTTTCTATTTAAAGTAATCTTATGATTCTTTAACTCTACACCTTTTTAACAAAATTTTTAAAACTTTATTTTTTATTTATAATTTAATAACTATTTAATTCAATTTAAAAAACTAATATTATTTAATAATTTTCATATTTTAATAATTATTAAAATTTAATTTTGTTCATATTTAAATTAAATTATCATTAAATTTTAAATAAAAATAAAAATAAAATTAAAAAAAAAAGTCATCCGATATTGCTATCCTACGTTATCGGATTTCCAATTCCTACGTGAAAGTTTATAAAAATTTGTTTTTAATTTATATTTTACTAATTATTTAATATAATTTAAAAAATATATAATGTTATTTAATATATTTTATATTGAAATAACTATTAAAATATAATTTATATTATTATAGTAGTAATATTAAAAATAAAAAAATAATATTAATTAAGAAATTTAAAAATTTCGAAACCCTATTTTATTATTTTAATATAATTTAATATAAATTTATATATTAAATCAGATTTCATGTAATTATTTTTATCTTTATTGCTTTTATTTAAATTTTTATAATATAACAATTATATGAAAAATTAATTAAATATTATTAAATTTTAAGTAAAAAATAAAATTTAGAAAAAATCATCTGATATTAATTCCGACACGAAATTTTTTTCAAAAATTTATTTTTTATTTATATTTTATTAATTATTTAATTTAATTTATAATTTTAATATTATTTAATATATTTTTTATTTAAATAATTATTAAAATATAATTTATATTATTATATAGTAATATTAAAGAAATAAAAAATAATAATAATAATTAAGAAATCTAAAATTTTTGATATCCTCTTTTATTAATTTAATATTTTAATATAATTTAATATATTATTAAATATATTAAATCATATTTTATATAATTACTTTTATTTTTATTACTTTTATTTTAATTATTTTAATTTTAATTTTTGTAATATAATTATTATAATAATATAAATTATATTTTAATAATTATTAAAATATGAAAAGAATTTAATAATATTAAATTTTGAAATTAAATTAAATAGTTACTAAATTATAAATAGAAAATAAAATTTTTAAAATTTTGTTAAAAAGATGCAGAGTTAAAGAAGTGTAGGATCACTTTAAATAGAAAGAGAAAAAGTAAAAAAAGTATTTACTAAGATTAAAAATAAATTTTTGAAAAAGTTGAAAGTGTAGGATGAAGTGTTTGAGGTGAGGATAAAACACACTTACTTTAAATAGAAAGAGAGAAAGTAAAAAAGGTATTTACTAAGGTTAAAAATAAATTTTTAAAAAAAGTTAGAAGGATAGGATGAAGATGTTAGAGGTGTCATGTTTTGTCCTTTTTAAGGGTGGGAAAACGGGCCAACCCAACTCCTTTTAACCATTCTACTTCCGGCTTGCTGAAAATGGGTTGGACCATGCTGTCACAAAAAAAGTCATAAATTGTTGGGTGTTGCTGCCTCCACCACTACAATTCCTCCCCTTCTCCAAATTGTTTTAATTTCAATTTTATCCTAGGTTAAAACCACTTTACTTTTACATTTAAATTTTTTTAATTAATTTAAAAATTTTATTTCTACTCATTTATTTTTACTGGGCAGCTACACCTCCACACATTTCTCTTTCCCCATTTCTCTTTCACTTCCTCTCTTTCTCCATTTTCGTTTCTTACTCATTTTTGTTTCTTCGTTATATCTATTTGAAAGAACAGATGCATTATGCGAGAATAAGTTAAAAGCATACTACATGTTACTTGTCTAGTAATCAAAATCGGAAGGAAATATATTAACTCATTTGTAAATTATATGCATATAATGGAAGTTAAAATATGCATATTTCTATGATAAAAAAAAACACTTACAATCCTACAAGCATGCTTAATAATTTTTATCATTTTGTTTTCAATGATGTCACTATACTTTTAAAATAGACAATTAATTTTTATCAAATTTTTGTTTCAATAATGTACATTCAAAATAGATAATGAGTCGGTCTACCAGTCCGTCAATAAAAAAGTAAGTTTGAAATTATTAATATGTAAATTTATTTTGACCCAGTTGGTGAAATTAACATATCAAAGGTAAATTAGTCTGTCTCAATCTATCATCTTGTTCTTTTAATTTAAAATAAAAATAAAACATTATCTTAAAAAAATATGTTTTATATTATAATTTTTTTAAAATTATGTAAATATAATATTGTAATTTAAATAATTAAAACTTGCAAATTAAATTCTAAATTTAATTATAATACATTAATTTAACAAGTAAATGTAAATAATTATTTTTATTTATTGAATAAAAAATATTAATTATTCAACTAAAATGTTAGAAAATATTTATATAATTAAATATGTTTAATATTTATTTTATGTATATATAACAATTTTTAAAATTAAAAAAGAAAAATATGGTTTATCCAATTGCTTGATAGGTACAACGGCTAGCCCTTTTCGAGCGGATCATCCCGATTCAAGTTGATTTCGGCGTGTCAAGAACAGACCAGACCAAAATGGGTTAGGTTGACATATTTTACCACTATTATTAGTGAGTAATTTATTGTCTAGTAATGTATTGTCTTTTGACAACGCACTAAATTGTTCAAGGGTTGTGCAATTATTGAGTAGATGTTATTTCTTATATCTAATCAATTTTCTTCATGCATTTTTTCAATTTCTTTTTTATGTAAAATAGGATTGAGTGAGTCTCTTTCGAAAAAGTAGATGAGTGTTTTTCAAAAGAAATATTGTTGGAATTGACTTAGTATATTTGGGAAAATAAAATCTAGTGTGGAAAAAATTTGATAGGATGTAATAAAAACAATCTTATTTAATATAAGTGTAACATAACTAAAGGATGCAACATAAATCACAAAGACCAAGTTTTATACATTATATATAAAAAAATGAAGGCAATAAAAATAGATGATAATTTCATTAAAAAATATGCTAGTGACATAAACATTTCAATATTTTCAAAATGTTAAATCCTCCTATTTATAGGGTGTTGCTCCCTCCACCACCACCACACTCTTCATACGGTACCTTTCCAATTATTTTTTTTTCAAAAATATCATTAGGTTAATTTTTTTTTACTTTTATCATTAATTTTTTATATTTTTAATTAAATACTCTAATTCAATATCTCATTCCAGCCACACCCCCCCCCCCTCCCTCCTATTTTCCTTCTCTTTCCTTTCCATCACCCATACCAATCCTCCCCCTCTCTTCTGTGTCACCCACTACCTCCCCCGCCCCCTCTTCTCCTTCTCTTTTCCATTTCCATCACCCATCCCCCCTTCCCTTCTTTTCTTTCTCTTTTTCATTTCCATCACCCATTCCCCCTTCCCCTATTTTCTTTCTCTTTTTCATTTCCATCACCCACCCTTACACTTTTATCTTCTCAGTTCCAATAATTAGAACATTCTTAGGCTTAATATCTCTATGGATCACGCCCATAATCATGACAATACCGAACACGGCCCCTCCCTCATCTTATCAACCAACCTTCTCCTGAAACACAACTCCATCACAAGGTGCCAACACTCCGCATCCTCATACACCACTTTCAGAGTTACAATCCCAGGGTGCCCGACACGTGCTGCATTATCTCCACCTCGCGGTGCACCGTCTCCTCCCCCTTCCTCAGCGTCTTGCATGCGTACTCCACACTTTCCCATGTATATATGTGTAAATGTGTGTACTGGTAAAGCCGAAACGGATGTGGAAATCCGTTCGGCCTTCAGTGGACATGGATATACGTTAACTGATGTTCATTGAATGTTGGATTTTCTATTTTCGTTTATTTTTTTTTAACATTTTAAACATGGTAATTCAATTTTTACTGAAAGACAATTATAGAATGGGGTGGTGCAGGAAAAAATTTGCGGTGGTACAGAGAGCAACACCCCTATTTATACCACTATGCAAAGAAGATAAAAAAGTTTTACAATATGCTAAAATAAAGGATACATAGTTTTACTTCCTAATTACACACCTCCTCTCACCATGAAACTAAATCAAACTAACTAGTTTCAAAACAATATAATATTGAATAAAAGTATGATTCATAATTTTCATGAATATTGGTAATATATTGTGATGATACCTACAAATGGAATACATTACAAAAAAAAATACTATTATGTAATATAAATTATGTTTTCACTTTTTTTAATATTATAGACAAGATGAGAAATTTTTATTTTACTGTTATAATTTTATTTTATTTTAAAATTAAAATTATTATTTTTCTCATGTAAAAAAGAAAATTTATTGTTTTATTTATTTTGACTACATATTTTTATTCAAATTTATTCACTACTTCACCCACTTGTTTTTAGCTAGACGTGACGTAAATATAAAAATATCCTCATTTCACTCTTTGGAAAATAATCTTGACAATAATGTTTATGAGATCATACAAATAAGAAATTTAATAGTGAAATGAAATTTGTAAAATTGTTTAAAATATGCGAAAATTTCAATTTTATCATGAAATAGTAAAATTATTCGATAAATTAGATAATTGTAAAAGTTTTTGTAGTAATTAATATATTTAGAAGAATAAAGATGTATATCATATTTTTCATACTATCGTTTAAACATGTATAAATATAATATTTATTTATTTTTCATGTTTGTTAGAACTCTTTAGTTGTCTTTTTATTAGGTATTATGTATTATGTATTATTTTCATGAAAATGTTCAGAATTTAAATATTTATTTTTTAAGATAAATGTAATTACCTTTTTATCTGTTTACTTTTGTAGAGAATTAGAAATTTGAATAAGATTGGATAAAGTTTTCCAAGATCATCTCACCTAGCAAGAAGATCTATTGTCCAATAAGAATCACCTCCAACTTTCCTAACAGGAAAAACTATTTATTCATAGCAGAGACAATTAATTTTGACACAAAAATAACATATTGCAAGGAATGATAAATTATACTCTTCTTTGATGATGATCTAAAATGGATTTGTCTATGAAAAAAAAAAAGATAATAGATTTAACTAATAGTAGAATAAGAAAATTGTTCAAATTTGTATTATCTTTGACTCCAGAAACAAATTAATATATTATAATTAAGCAAACTGAGGACCTTTTATTGTTATAAAAAATAATTTTTTATAGAATATAAATGAACGTAGTGCATTAACTTATTTTTTTATAACAATGATAATATTTTTTTTATACATGAAAAATCTATATCACAAATAAATATTCTAAATTATTATTTCTATATGTTTAAATAGAATAATGACTTTATAACAAGTATTTTGTCCTAAATAAAAATACATATTCATAGTTGTTTGCACCACTAAATGTTCAACTTATATATTATAATACATTTTCTATAAAAGTTTTAATTAACATGATACAGGTCATTTAAAAGTAATGAAACTGTGAATGGAATATCAAATCATAATTTCCATAAAAAGCAAAGATCTTGTTACATTCTTAAATGATTAGATAATGAAAATAGATAGTTCAATTAATAAAAACATAATATATTTTAAGTATTTGATTTGATATAATTAAATAGTCAATATATCTCTCATAAGTAAATAAAAATATCATAGCTTAATAATGCAGTAAGATTATATTTTTAGGAAAAAAAATACAACCATAAAATATATTATAAAATTAATTCATCTTTTAATTTATTCTTTATTTTTATAAAATATGTAATTATTGTGGTTTTCCATCATAATAATATGGTCTTCCATCGTAATCTTCTTTTTTTCTCTTAGCAGTTTTTTATTCTTTTTTTTACTCCACTTATTGACAAAAAAAATTAATGGGCTTCTACATTTTAGTACTTCAACAATCTTTTATGTAGGCCCATTTTATCACCTACATGTAGAAATACTTTCATTGTGTACATTTGCGTTCATTATTTTTATGATATAAAAATAATATTATTATTATAAATAATTTACATCTTAAAAAATATTTAAATAAAAAATAGAAATTATACTTAAAAATATTACTTAAAAAATAAAATTAATAAAATAATTAAAAAGATTGTTGTATAAAATTAATAAAAATAATTAAACCCTAAAATTAAAAAGAACGTGTATAATTTTTTTTATATAATAATACATATAGAAAACAATTCTTTTATCACAGCCTCTTGTTAAATAATAATATGGTGATTTTCAAGAATATTTATTTATTTTAATTTATATTATACAATAGTATAATATTTTCTTAAAAAATATGAGTTTATAAAAAAAAATTGTTTGTACTCCAGTGCTTTGATAATAGTTATAATTTACTGTTATTTATTTTTTGTAAAATGTTTTATGTTTAAACAAAATGTAAGAAAGATTTAAAAAAAAAAACTATACTTAAAAAATAAATTTTGATTGGAAAAACTATTAGATTACATGAAAATAGGTTTTTTTTATATTAATAAACTGTTAAAATAACTAATTTATCAAAGTTCAATTAATTTTCATCCCTAGAGTAACAGATAAATCTTATCAAACACAACCTTCAAGAAATATTTTGGTTAATGAATCTGACTAATAAATACCCTAACACACTTACCATAAAACATTAATACATGACATCAGATGTTTAAGTTACTTAGGTAAACATTGAATAACTTTTATATTTTGATACACATAACAAATACTTTTATTTTCTTAACTGATCTCCTTAAATACTAATTAATACCTTTCTTAAGTTTTTTTGACCCATAAAATTTGAGTTACTAGTTTATAATTTTTTGTAAATCCACTTCAAATCAACTTATGTTGTAACTCTGTGGGAAAGACAAAAAAAAAAGGGTAGGGTGAGAAAAAAATACCAATATATAGTGATATAGAACGCAGAAACTAAAACAAAAGTAAAAAAATTCAAATAGTAAAAATTATAAATAAATAAAAAAAAACTTTAGTTTTTATGTCGCCGCATCATCACCTATTAAACGTGTACAAAGTATAACCATAAATAACTTAATTGACATATTTATATATATTAGCTGTCAAGTTGTATCATGTAATATTAAAATAAACCTCAGCATGCAAGTTTCACAGTCGGTAAACGATATGGATTGGCGAAGCAAACGGTGGTCGTCGGTTGCTTGACGTGGCAACTTCTTTTTGGATCGATCGAAAGCTGCATTTCTCTTGCGACAAGTCATGACTGCTATTTACAGCACTGTCTTCACGATATTGTGTTCATCGTTTTGGGAAGATAAACAAACAATTATAACGTTAACATTGGCATGCGCCGATTTTCAGTGACAAGTAGCAGCATGCATCCCTTCAAATTTCAAACGGTAAAATTACATACTGAGATAACAGAAGTGTTCTGTCATTTAAGGGTTTCTTCAACCAATATGTGTGGTTTTGAATTGCAGGTAGTGAAAACTATATTTATAATGATAACAGTGCAGAGATTTTGAAAGAAATGGAAAAGTTCAGCCCTATAAATTTTCATTTGGATATTTTATGTATTTATATATTGATTTTAAAATAATAGTATCCAAATAAAAGTTGTTTTTTCTTTTCTGAAAAATTAATTTCAATCTTAAGTTAGATTGAATTTCAAATTTCAAACCGTAAAATTACATACTGAGATAAGAGAACTGTTCTGTCATTTAAAAGTTTCTTCAACCAATATGTGTGGTTTTGGATTGCAGGTAATGAAAACTATACTTTTTATTTTCTCAACTGATGTCCTCATAAATGCTAATTAAGTTTTTTACACACATAAAATCTGAATTATAATTTATAATTTGCTCTAAATTCACCTAAAATCAACCTTTTGCTATTAAGTACAAATTGAACACAATTCAAATATTAAAAAGAATAACACTAAACTAACTATTAGTCAACTCCTGCAAAAAAAAAAGTTGTGATACCTTTAAGAAATATATAAATTAAAAGTTAGAAAGAAAACAGTTATATAATTAGTAATTATAAAGTGCAGGAAGAAAAACAAATAAAAAATCAAATTTAACATAAAAAGCATAAACTGAGAAAACAAAAAGTTTACTTTTTACTTTGCCAACTGCATCGCCAATGTGATGTTTAGACGTGTAATACATACAGCAATGAATCACAATTGACCGTTGTATAATACATACATATCACTTGTCAGATTGTAATTAAACACTAGTGCATGAATGAGATTAAATTAAAATATATATTAATGAAAACCTAAAGTTTAACAGTGTTTTACCAAACTAAAGGATATGGATTGGAGAAGCAAGCGGTGGTGGTCGGTTGATTTTTACGTGGCAATAGCATTGGCGTGTCAATTTGCAGTGTGAGGTAGAATCTGCATGCATTCATACTTCAAACGCTAAAAATAAACTTTCTGTCATACAAAGTTTTTTCAACCAATGGATTTCTCTTTGCCAGCAAGATCTATGTTGGGTTGATTTAAAGACTTTTACCGGTACAATGAAGTGATCTTTAGGTTACACTATAGTGATATGGAAGGAAAGAATTTATCCATAAAATTTACATTCAAAAGATAAAATAAACGTTCTAACCAATGGATTTCTCTTTGCCAGCAAGATCTATGTTGGATTGATTTCAAGACTTTTACGGTACAATGAAGTGATCTTTAGGATTACAGTATAGTGATGTGGAAGGAAAGAATTTATTGAGACACTTTTTTATATTTTTTTTTAAAACAGTACTGTAAAAAATAAAAAAAAAAACAAAAAAACTAGTTATTTTGGATATCAGCTGTCAAGTTGTATCAGCATGCAAGTTTCACAGTCGGTAAGTGATATGGATTGGCGAAGCAAACGGTGGTCGTCGGTTGCTTGAGGTGGCAACTCCTTTTTGGATCGATGCGAAAGCTGTATTTCTCTTGTGACACGCCATGGCTGCTATTTACTTCTCTGTCTTCACGATATTGTCTTCATCGTTTTGGGAAGATAAACAAAACAATTATAACGTTAACATTGGCATGAGTCGATTTTCAGTGACAGGTAGCAGCATGCATCCACTTCAAATTTCAAACGGTACAATTACATACTTAGATAATAAGAAACGTGTTCTGTCAATTAAAAGTTTCTTCAAGTGTGGTTTTGGATTGCAGGTACTAAAAACTATATTTATAATGATAACAGTGCAGAGATTTTGAAAGAAACGGAAAAGTTCAGTCCTATAAATTTTCATTTGGATATTTTATGTATTTATATATTGATTTTAAAATAATAGTATCCAGATAAAAGTTGTTTTTTCTTTTCTGAAAAATTAATTTCAATCTTAAGTTAGATTGAATTTTCTAATTAATGCAATTTCAAGTTTGATTTATATATTTAGATTTTATTATTGTAATGAATAAAATAACATCTATTAACTAATATAAAATATATTTAAATTTATAAATATCTTGTGAGAATTGTTATCAACTTTGTACTTAATTTATAGTTTAGATATTTAGTTTTTATAATTTTTAAATATTGAGGGAAAAATCTACTTATGGGAAATATTAGACATAAATAAAAAAATTAATGATAGTAGTAGTAAATTTAACTAAATAAAAGATAATATGAAAAAAATTCAAACAAGAAATAGAGAAAGCAACAAGGTTAATATACTTTCTCTAATTGTGTGATATAAATCAAAATTTAAGAAAATGTTATTTTTTTTTATAATTCAATTTTAAAATATTTACAATATTAAACACATCTAAGAAAAATATATTAAAAAGAGGTAACTGATAAGAAAAACTCTACCCTAGATACTTTTTTGGCATATTTATTAAAATATTTTAGCTATGCAAGTGGATGTTATCGGTAACATCAAATATCCGTTGTCGCTTTTATTAATAAAAAATATATTTTAATAGCACAAATCTCACTATATAAAATATCTACAAGTAAAACAAAAACTATAAATAAGACAGACCATAATGATAATAAAATTAAACATTGCATGATCAATCTTCAAGTACATGAATAACTCGTGTCACATAAAGCATGTCCGAATGACAAATAATAAAAACAATTATTTTTTAAAAAAATACATATAAAATTATCATGAGTATTTGTTATACATATTACTGTCATTTTTTAAATGATACAAATATAAAATGTCATTCTATTTTATGAGATATTAATTTTCTTTGTCACTTGACTATTCTTTACCATTAATAGATAAACATTATACAGTTTGAAGTCGGTCTCTAGATATCTCAATCAAATTCAACTAAAATTAATTTTTATTTGTAAATGAAAGATTATTGCAGATATTACTATTTTTAAATAAGATTTACTATGATTGAAGTTTTACACAAGCAGTTATTTGCATATAATATTGAAATAACTTTTCACGGACTATGTTTGCGGCGGAGATCAATTTTCAACTCGAATATTAAGAATGGTAAGTGAAGTTGTTCCTTCTATGTAGTTATATTTTTATTCGGAATACATGCCATTATATCACTTAACAAAACAACACAACATTTCTCTTAAACAAATCTTTAAATTTATAATTTGTAATTTTTTATTTTTCTTAATTTAAATATTTTAATGATAGTCTTTACTGTTTATGTCAATCATTTTTAACAAGTAAACTGTGTTTATTTTTAATTTTAATTAGAAGCTTGTCATTAAAAAAACAAAAAAAAAAAGGTCAAATTTAACTTTAGAAACTATCCTTAAAATAAAATTGATTGGAAAAATAACTAATTTATTAAATATTCAAACTCTTTGTTATCAAAAGTAACTTCAAGAAATATTTATGCTAATAATAAATCTGAGTAATAAATATCCTATCACACTGCCATGAAACTCTATATACATTAATTCAAATGTTTGTTGAGATACATTAAACAAATTTTATATTTTGATATCCATAATAAATACTTTTTATTTTCTCAACTTATGTCCTCATAAATGCTAATTAAGATTTCTACACACATAAAATCTGAATTATAATTTATAATTTGCTCTAAATTCACCTCAAATCAACTTTTTGCTATTAACTACAAATGGAACACAATTCAAATATTAAAAAGAATAACCACTAAACTGACTATGAGTCACTCCTGAAAAAAAAAATTTGTGATACCTTTAAGAAATATATAAATTAAAAGTTAGAAAGAAAACAGTTATATAATTAGTAATTATAAAGTGCATGAAGAAAAACAAATAAAAAATCAAATTTAACATAAAAAAGCATAAACTGATAAAAGAAAAAGTTTACTTTTTACTTTGCCAACTGCATCGTCAATGTGATGTTTTAGATACAGCAATGAATCACTACCGTTGTATAATACATACATATCACTTGTCAGATTATAATTAAACACTAGTGCATGAATGAGATTAAATTAAAATATATATTAATGAAAACCTAAAGTTTTACAGTGTTTTACCAAACTAAAGGATATGGATTGGAGAAGCAAGCGGTAGTCGGTTGATTTTTAAGTGGCAAGTTTTTTCTGGGTTGATTGGAAGCTGTATTGCTCTCGCGACACGCCATAGTCAGATAGAATCTGCATGCATTCATACATCAAACGCTAAAAATAAACGTTCTGTCATACAAAATTTTTTCGACCAATGGATTTCTCTTTGCCAGCAAGATCTATGTTGGGTTGATTTAAAGACTTTTACCGGTACAATGAAGTGATCTTTAGGATTACAGTATAGTGATGTGGAAGGAAAGAATTTATCGATAAAATTTACATTCAAAAGATAAAATAAACGTTCTGTCATACAAAGTTTTTTCAATCAATGCATTTCTCTTTGCCAGCAAGATCTATGTTGGGTTGATTTAAAAACTTTTAGCGGTACAATGAAGTGATATTTAGGGTTACAGTATAGTGATGTGGAAGGAAAGAATTTATTGAGACACTTTTTTATATTATTTTTTAAAACAGTACTGGATACTGTAAACAATAAAAGAAAAACAAAAAAACTAGTTATTTTGGATATCAGCTGTCAAGTTCAGCATGCAAGTTTCACATTCGTAAATGATATGGATTGGCTAAGCAAACGGTGGTCGTCGGTTGCTTGAGGTGGCAACTCCTTTTTGGATCGATCGAAAGCTGCATTTCTCTTGGGACACGCCATGGCTGCTATTTGCTGCACTGTCTTTACGATATTGTCTTCATCGTTGGGAAGATAAACAAAACAATTATAACGTTAACATTGGCATGAGCCGATTTTCAGTGACAGGTAGCAGCATGCATCCACTTCAAATTTCAAACGGTAAAATTACATACTGAGATAAGGAACGTGTTCTATCATTTAAAAGTTTCTTCAACTAATATGTGTGGTTTTGGATTGCAGGTAATGAAAACTATATTTATAATGATAACAGTGCAGAGATTTTGAAAGAAATGGAAAAGTTCAGCCCTATAAATTTTCATTTGGATATTTTATGTATTTATATATTGATTTTAAAATAATAGTATCCAGATAAAAGTTGTTTTTTCTTTTCTGAAAAATTAATTTCAATCTTAAGTTAGATTGAATTTTCTAATTAATGCAATTTCAAGTTTGATTTATATATTTAGATTTTATTATTGTAATGAATAAAATAACCCCTTTTAACTAATATAAAATATATTTAAATTTATAAATATCATCTTGTGAGAATTGTTAACAACTTTTGTACTTAATTTATAGTTTAGATATTTAGTTTTTATAATTTTTAAATATTACAATAAAGGAAAAATCTACTTATGGGAAATATTAGACATAAATAAAAAAATTAATGATAGTAGTAAATTTAACTAAATAAAAGATAATATGAAAAAATTCAAACAAGAAATAAAGAAAGCAACAAGGTTAATATACTTTCTCTAATTGTATAATATAAATCAAAATTCAAGAAAATGTTATTTTTTTTATAATTCAATTTTAAAATATTTACTATATTAAACACATTTAAGAAAAATATATTAAAAAGAGGTAACTGATAAGAAAAACTCTATCCTAGACCCTCTTTTGACATATTTATTAAAATATTTTAACTATGCAAGTGGATGTTATCGGTAACATCATATATCCTTGTCGCTTTTATTAATAAAAAATATATTTTAATTGCACAAATCTCAATATATAAAATATCTACAAGTCAAACAAAAACTATAAACAAACACGCCATAATGATAATAAAATTAAACATTGCATGATCGACCTTCCAGTGCATGAATAACTCGTGTCACATAAAACATGTTCTAATGACAAATAATAAAAACAATTATTTTTTAAAAAAATACACATAAAATTATCATGAGTATTTGTTATACATATTACTGTCATTTTTTAAACGATACAAATATTAAATTTCATTCTATTCTATGAGATATTAGTTTTCTTTGTCGCTTGACTATTCTTTACCATTAATAGATAAACATTATACAGTTTGAAGTCAGCCTCTAGTATGTGATATCTCATTCAATTCAACTAAAATTAATTTTTATTTGTAAATGAAAGAGTATTGCAGATATTACTATTTTTAAATAAGATTTAGTATGATTGAAGTTTCCAACCTGCAGTTATTTGCATACAATTATTGAAGTAACTTTTGACAGACTATGTTTGCGGCGGAGATAATTTTCAACTTCTTATGTCGAATATTAAGAATGGTCAGTGAAATTGTTCCTTACATGTACTTATATTTTTATTTTAGTCTAAGTTATTCTGTTTGGGAATCTACATGCAATTATATCACCTTAACAAAACAACACAACATTACTCTTAAACAAATATTTAAATTTATAATTTGTAATTTTTTATTTTTCTTAATTTGAATATTTTAAGGATAGTCTTTACTGTTTATGTCAATCATTTTTAATGAGTAAACTGTGTTTATTTTTAATTTTAATTAGAGGTTTGTCATTAAAAAACAAAAAAGGGGTCAAATTTAAAATAAAATTGATTGGAAAAATAACTAATTTATTAAATATTTAAACTCTTTGTTATCAAAAATAACTTCAAGAAATATTTTGGCTAATAATGAATCTGACTAATAAATATCCTACCACACTGCCATGAAACTCTATATACATTAAATCAAATGTTTAAAGTTTGTTGAGAAACATTAAACAAATTTTATATTTTGATACCCATAATAAATACCTTTTATTTTCTCAACTGATGTCCTCATAAATGCTAATTAAGTTTTCTACACACATAAAATCTGAATTATAATTTATAATTTGCTCTAAATTCACCTAAAATCAACTTTTTGCTATTAACTACAAATTGAACACAATCCAAATATTAAAAAGAATAACACTAAACTGACTATTAGTGAACTTCTCCAAAAAAAAAGTTGTGATACCTTTAAAAAATATATAAATTAAAAGTTAGAAAGAAAACAGTTATATAATTAGTAATTATAAAGTGCATGAAGAAAAACAAATAAAAAATCAAATTTAACATAAAAAGCATAAACTGAGAAAAGAAAAAGTTTACTTTTTACTTTGCCAACTGCATCGTCAATGTGATGTTTTAGACGTGTAATACATAGTCATAGCTGCCATAGACCACTCTGCATGTCTTCATCACTTAGGGAAGATAACCAAAATAATTACACAATAGCATTGGCGTGTCAATTTGCAGTGTCAGGTAGAATCTGCATGCATTCATACTTCAAACGGTAAAATTTACATTCAAAAGATAAAATAAACGTTCTGTCATACAAAGTTTTTTCAACCAATGAATTTCTCTTTGCCAGATCTATGTTGGGTTGATTTAAAGACTTTTACGGATACAATGAAGTGATCTTTAGGGTTACAGTATAGTGACGTGGAAGGAAAGAATTTATTGAGACACTTTTTATATTATTTAAAACAGTACTGGTAAAAAATAAAATAAAAAACAAAAAAAAAAACTAGTTATTTTAGATATTATTATGTAATTCAGTTTTAAAAAATGAACTTTGTTAAACATATTTTTAAAAATATTAAAATATATATATTAGAAAGAAATAATTTATATTACCATAAATTCTATTGACATATATATGTTTGTTACGGTGAAACCTACTTTAACATATTTATAGAAGTGTTTCACAAGATTTTACAAATTATTATGAATTTGATTAATCTAGGAGTATTTTCATAAAATTTTGATGCATCTCTAAAGAGATCAATACAATTCCGGGTTTAGGGTATTTAAATAAAATAAGTTTCTTTTATAAAAATGTGATACTTATTGTATGATAAAATATTAATAATTAATTTACAAATAGAAATAAGATAATATGAATGAAGAGTCAAGAAAATAGGCAAAAATACCTAAATATCTAAAACTAAAAATTGAATCCTATTATTAATTTCAAGTTGATGGCCAGGGCTAAAATAATTAGTTTGAAATAATTAAATTAAATGCGTTAAAATGTGGTTGTTTTTAGTTATATATTTTATAGAATTGTAATCATATTTCCACGAGGGCTGCTAAGTCAACATTGAAATCATCCACATCGCACATCACAAATACGTTATCACTTTTATCAGTAAACAAAATATTTTAGTAACACAAATTTAAGACTTAAAAGTAAAAAAACAACAGAAAAAATTAACGTTAAAAATTTCATGATTGAACTTCCACGTCTAACTGACATACTTTAGTAACAAAATAACATAATTAAATTTAAGAAAAAAAATCAAACAGATAAATTAATTAGAATCATGTGTGACATTTCTTAAACCATTCTATGAGACACTATCTCTATATAACAAATAAAAAGTAAAAAAATAACGCTTCAATTATTAAAAGTTACTTTTATTTATTTGTGATGTTTATTTCAATGCTATTAATTAAAGATCATTTTATAGTATTATAAGTTTTTAATTACTTAGTATGTAGGGATACTGTCTTAAGAAAGTAATACATGAAAAAGAAACTCTAAAGATTTAAACAAAATTGTAAAAAACATTTTGAAAATTTAATTTATTTCATTTTTGTTTTGTTAATGTATTTTACTTTAAACTTAAAATGTAATATCACTAATAAACAAATGTATATTTTAACAAACTTCTCCCGTGGAACACAGGTAGTTTACTCTATATTCGCTAAGTTTTCCACTTAATAAATTTATTTTAATAAATAATTTCATCAACAGTTGTTAATGCCTTTCAAGGAAAACTCATGTACCGTATTTAACACTATTAAATAAATCATTTCAAATATTTAATATGACATATTAAATAATTTTTAAAGTATAATAAATTTTTTTATCATTTAATACTGTTTGTTTTAGGACTGGTGATCAAATTGATAAGGATGCCGATATTTTCTGTTACATAAGGATAGTCATTTAAAACTGATAATAACTTTATGAATATTAATTATATAAAATAAAAACGACAACTTTGTTTGCAATTTTAATATATTAAAACAAGTACTATCTTTTAACAAACATCTTATACTATTTTTATTTGTAAGATTATTAAAATATTTGACAAACTTTACAAATTATTAATACATTTAGAAGTTTACAAACTATAAATAAAAGTAAATTATTATATTTTTATCGTTCAAATTATACAACAAAATTAATATTTATAATTTTTTTATAATAAATATTATTATTTACGTAAAATGTGAAAAATATGTATACACATAAACTTTGATGTATATTCACGTAGAGTGAAACAAACTTTACGTGAATGATGTATACATGCACATGCAAAACTTTTACGTTTAAAGTGTGCATGCATCGTTTTCGAGTTTGATGTGCGTAAATCATTACCGGTCGCTTCGAGTTGGTACAAGGAAGAAAATATTAAATGCCACCAAACATAAGGCAGAAAAGAAAAAAAAAAGTTTAACTTTTAATCTAATTAAATTCTGGAAAGAGAATAGAAGTAATAAAGTAAAATAAAATAGCTCAGGCTGCATATGCAAGCTCATAGAAATTCGTGTAGGTTCTCTTTCTCTCTTTCCTTCTCTCTCACATTCGGTGGAAATGTTATATATATATATATATAACATTAGTTGCCGCATATAGATATCTGAAATCAGATTTCCGGCATTGACTCGATAAATCTACCTTAACAGCATCCGCACGAAACTCTCCGATTTTCTACTTCAACTTCGGTTTTGGTCTCGTGAAAGTTCCTATTCATCGCGAGCAGAAAGTCGGAGGTCGCGAGCAGAAAGTCGGAGGTAGCAACTAGAATAAGCGAATATTGTTTATCGTGAGCAGTCTTCTTTCCAACACTCTCCATAGACAGGTTTGGAATTTTTATTTTAATTAATTTCTTTAAATTTCAGTAATTACATCTTGACCACCAGGTTTGTCAGTCACCGGTTACTTTTAAGAGGTAACTCAGAAACTCACCTCGTTTAATGTTGAAAAACTGCATATATCTTCTCTACTTTATTTTTGTTATTTAGTGATCTCTGTTTTCCGAAACCACTTACATTTTACGCTGGCAGGTTTGTCCCCGAAAATAGACCTTTTATTCTTCGGGACATCTCTAGAATAACTTCACAAAATCCTTTTGTTAAGTCCTTTTTGCAGAAATCCTTTTGCTGAGTCCTTTTGCAGTCAAAATGGAAAACGCAAGGAAGGTTGAGGAGCAGGCTGCTCAAGTCCCCGTCGTCCCCACCATCGCCACCACCCCTTTCATGCCCATCATTCCGACGCCAGTGCCGATCTGGACTCCTGAGATGGAAAACCAGTTCTATTCTTATTCCAATGGGATACCTGCTGGTTTTGATCTTCCAGCATTTCCAGAGATAAGCAACTGGCCTAACCACCGCTTGGAGCCTTCCCCTTTCGCCCATCACAATGCCGCAAATCGCGTTCAAATATCTTTTGACAGTTTTCCCAGTTCAAGTAACGGCATTCCTCAACTTTTGACCCAGCCAGACCTTCCGTTGGCATATTCTGCTGTAACAAATGAAGGCCAATTTGTTCCGCCGTATAATTCACAGTTCATTCCGACGACCTATACATCTTTCCATCATCATCAACTTCCCGGTGTGGAGCAACCGTTTCTCAATACTATCCATAACCAGTATGCAGAGCTTCCGGGTAAGAGCAATAATTTTTTTATATTTTTAGCGTGCATTTTATTAAAATTTTCATTTGAGCGTGCACTAGCACTTGGCCGGTATCCATTACCGGCAATGGGGAACTGATCTTCTGCAGTCATATTAAACACTTCAGATGATTTTAACCATTATGTTTTATTAATCTAATTGTTTTTGTCATCAAATGAAAATTTTAAAAATTGAAAATATAGATTAAATACTTTAGAGGGTTATGACTTTACTCCATCCCCGCAATGTGCAACAGCTGAACAAAGTAAAACCCGTATTTTCAAAATTGAAATGTAACATTTATACCGTTAAGGATGGTGCCATAAAATTAGATGTTTGAACTAAACAGCTGTAAGAAATGAACATGTGGATCCTCTGCTGCATTTAACGCCAAAATTCTCTTCCATCACATTGTTGCATCAAATTGTCACACATATTAATTCGACAAAAGAATATCAGCAGAGGATCCATATAGTCATTGAATATTCGCATCCTAGTTCTATCTGAGTTCTGTTACTTTTGTTGTCCAACTGGCCTATACACTTGTATCTTTCTCTCCATAGCGTCGCATGAAGTTGTTAGAACATTTTTAGAGCAACATAAAAACTTATATTTTTCTCATTAAACAACCATGTATATAACCAATTATTGTCCATTATAAAAATTAGCTTTCGTTGGAATAAATGATAAAGATAGTTCCTGCATAAGAAAATGTATGCGCTCGCATATATAAAGAAAAATACAGCTCAGAAAATAATCATAAACCACAGCTTTCATAAACAAAAGAACATTGTCTTACAAAGGAAAAAAAAAAGATCAACAAATTTAAACTACTAAATCAAACTCATAGTTTGTTTTACAATTCGGACTTCAGCTCTCCAAAATGTTAGTGATCAATATGCTAGTGATCAATTTTGAACAGCTACATCAGCTAAATCAATTTTCCACACAATTCTTGTCTTTTTGTGACTCTGCTATCCAAGCTTGGACATGAGGCTTGCACATTCATCATCTGTTTACATTTCCCGACTCTAATTCGTATTTAAATAATTTCATGTTGCAGGCCCATCATACTTCGATTACTGTAGCAAGACATTTGCTGAAATTGCACCACACCAAGATGATGTCATCGCAGCAGAAACCAGAAAAGATGCTGCAACACCGATGACCATGGAAGAAAGGAACCGAGAAGGGGAAGACAAAAACAACACATCCACAACGTGCTATAATCCTCACAACAAAATAAATGGCCCGACTACAAAAGTGGCTGCTGTACCTGCAGCGAAAGAGGATATACGCCGGAACTTTGATCTGAATAAAACGCCTCAAGCAAAACAGCCCAAAAGAAGAAAGCACCGGGCCAAGGTCGTAAAAGAAGGCCAACCAAAAAGAACAATTAAGAAAGCCGCTGCAGACACTGTTCAATCTAAAGAAAACCAAGCTGACAAAAGGAAGGCAAGGAAAGGATTGAACACAACTTCTCCACAGACAGAAGTGACAGGAGAATGGACATCGGGGCCTAAATCAACCGTACAGACATGTAAAAGGTCCTTGAGGTTTGGGAGCAAAGAGCAAGCAATAGACGATCCTGGACGCAGAGAAAATATGCTCTTTGCCAATGCCAGCAGCTCAAGGAATTGGGTGGCTGATCATAATGGACTTCAAGAGTGTCCAAATAACTCCATTGGCAGAGACGCTTGTAGCACAGGATGTGGTTTACAAGCTGTCGGTTCTAAGAGAAAACCTGGTATTGAACAGGCAGATAATACCAGCATTAATATGTTAGGAGCACAATATAATGACATGAAGGCATACGGCCTAAACTATGGGGTTCAATTTCCAAATGTTCATAAGAAAAGGAGAAGCGTCAAGGGGAGAACTTCAGAGGCGCCACGTAAATCTTCTGTGACTGCCACCAGAGATGTCCAACTGGCAACATTCTTACAAGATGCCAGATCACATTCTTATATGTCAAGTCCCAAGTGCTGGGCTTCTGGTTCAGATTATACTGCAGCTGGAGTCCCAGTCTTGATTTCAGCTACAAAAGGAGCAGCTATTCAGGACAAACATCAACCCCTTGAGAACACGTTATCCTTAGGGCAGAAGAGGCCGACCAAAAGAAGATCAAGAGCTTCTACAAGAACTGATGTTGGTCTAGCACATACTGCAAAGCAAACGTGTAGCTCTGACAGACGAACATTTGGTGATGCACAAGGGCCACAGACATGTATTGATGCTTTAGTTGCAGATTTGGGAGCATCACTCACAAAAAAGAAACGAACAGGAAAGAATCCTGTCAGTTATGCATCCTCCTGCAAAAATGAAAGACAAGACAACACATTAGGTATTTTTTTTTCAAATAACATTATGATTGTGTTAAAACACAATTCTACCATACAGTCTGTCTTACTAAAATTGATTGATTGAATGTAGCATGTGTAGACGAAGGGAAAGAAATTGTGGACAAAAATGTGGACGCTTTAACAGAGCAATTTATATTCCTAAACATCAACAGAGAAGCCCGTAACTCGCATGGGCAGTATATGCATGAGCATGAGTCGCATGGTGCCATTGTTCCCTACAAACCCAAAAAAAGGAACATTCGAGCTAAAGTTGATATTGATGAAGAAACTAATAAAGTTTGGGCGCTTTTACTTGAGGATATTAACAATAGTGGGATTGATGGAAGTGATGCAGAAAAGACGATATGGTGGGAACAAGAACGGAAAGTGTATCGTGGAAGGGCAGAGGCATTCATTGCAAAGATGCATCAAGTACAAGGTATGAATGATATTATCACGAAAATCTAAGCACTATTCACACAACTGACAAATATCTACCTAATATATATATATATATATATATATATATATATATATATATATATATATAAGTGTGTGTTTTTTCCTGCCTTAGAAAATCATGCAGCATTGAAAAGGCTCCAATAAATTAGTATGCATAAAAAAACAATTACATTTTCTTCTCTTAAAAATGTTTCTAAAATGGTTATCCACAAAAACCATTTATAAAAAAGCCAAGCGAATGAGTTATTAACAATCCTTCCACACAATAGAAAAACTCTCATTGGTACTAAAGCAAGAATACATCACGCTAAATTAAGAAAAGCTTTTTGTCTGACGAAGTTAATCACCAGTTTATCAAAATCAAAATGATGATAAACAAACTTAGAAAATGCTCTTATACATATTCAGTTAAATGGTTCAAGTACTAATAACATAACACATACAACAGGAGACAGGGGCTTTTCGATGTGGAAGGGATCTGTTGTGGATTCTGTGGTCGGTGTTTTCCTCACTCAAAATGTATCAGACCATCTTTCCAGGTATAAAGCATGCAAGCTTAATTACTGAGAA
Organism: Vigna umbellata; assembly: GCF_029865625.1. Classification (NCBI taxonomy): domain Eukaryota; kingdom Viridiplantae; phylum Streptophyta; class Magnoliopsida; order Fabales; family Fabaceae; genus Vigna; species Vigna umbellata. Next base: position 28,883,730 of record NC_142169.1, read on the forward strand.
ATATACAGTGAACATAACAATAATTAAGCATTCGTACAAACTAACATTACCCTTTTTGTTTGCAGTTCTGCATTCATGGCACTCGCTGCTCGATTTCCTCTGAAGTCAACGAGTACATGCCACAAGGAAAGCACAAGTTCGGACAAGGAAAGCACAGGCCCAGTAGAAAGTGGAACAATTAATGCAATGACTGAGGAAGGGCAAAACAGCTTATGTCAAGGAAGCATTAGGAAAGGGTTACATAACATAATTTCATACAAAAAATCAGATGCTATTCCATACACTTCAGAAACACCCGCCACCAAAGAATATACTTTGGAAGTAACCCGAAATTCTGGAGCACTTGAAGTTAACTGCTGTGATCCTCTAACAATAGAGTCCGACTCCAAAGCTGCAGTTGCCAATTCTCAAGGTATTCTATCCCCACTCCATCTCTTGCAGCAAATTAATCATGACCATAATGTTTTTCACATTTCAGAACAAACCCAAGAACCAAAGCAGAAAGAAAGAGAAAAGGATGTTGTTAATCCCAACCATGAAAAGAGGAAAGGAGAGGGTAAGAAAAAATCTGCCTCAGTAAAACCAAAAAGCAAGAAAGAAGAGAAAAAGAACTTTGATTGGGATAGTTTAAGAGTACAAGCACAAGCTCAAGCAGGGAAAAGAGAAAAGACAGAGAAGACCATGGACTCTGTGGATTGGGATGCTGTGAGACGTGCAGATGTCAATGAAATATCCAGAACAATCAAAGAAAGGGGCATGAACAATATGCTTGCTGAACGTATTCAGGTAGAATTCCAGATCATGAAGTGATTCTACTGTAATCTTATATTTAAATACTAAACAGATTATGCCAAATGAATTACTGTGCAGAATTTCCTCAATCTATTGGTTGACAAGCACAAGGGCATTGATCTTGAGTGGCTGAGAGACGTTCCACCTGACCAGGCAAAGTAAGTATAGATATTATCAAACTACTTTAATATCATATATCCAAATTGGTAAGTTCGCACACCAAAATCCTGAACCCTCATTCACTAGAATCATATATAGACATGCATAAATACACGAAATTAGTTTTATTCATGCAAGCAGAAAAAAAGCATTATGTTAATTCAATTTATTTATACGTCCAGAGAATTCTTGCTCAGCATCAGGGGATTGGGATTGAAAAGTGTGGAGTGTATTCGACTCTTAACACTGCACCATCTTGCTTTTCCGGTATGTTGAAAACACTAGTACAAAACTTAAGGATTATGGAATATATTGACAGTTTATTGCCTCAATAGGTGGACACAAATGTTGGACGCATAGTGGTTCGTTTGGGATGGGTACCAATCCAGCCACTGCCAGAGTCACTACAGTTGCATGTTCTAGAATTGTGAGTTCCACGACAATAAATAGCACGAGGCTATAATTCAGACAGAAAATAAGAGCTAACCTGACATCATTGTGCTGTATAGGTACCCAGTGTTGGATGCGGTACAAAAATATCTCTGGCCTCGACTCTGCAAGCTAGACCAAAGAACATTGTAATGATTATTTTCAATTTAAAGTTATATATTAAATGATACTAAGTATCTTCTAGTTGCTGATTAAATTTTCCTTTAGATTTAATTTTCATCAACTGCCAACATGAATAATTATACAACATCATGAGATCATGCATATTTCACACTTCTGGTTAAGTTCTCCATCGTGATTAAACTCCCTAAATTGATTTTTTGTTTTATTGATATTTGCTGAAGGTATGAGCTGCACTACCAATTGATTACATTTGGAAAGGTAAATTACATTTTCTCATTCTCATTTATCAGAGGGATGGCCATAGTTCAATGAAACCTGTTATGACTGGGGAAATAAATCAATTCATGCAGGTATTCTGTACTAAAAGCAAACCGAATTGCAATGCATGCCCAATGAGAGGGGAATGCAGACACTTTGCAAGTGCCTTTGCAAGGTATGATGACTACGATTAGGTGCATAGAATTGTTTGGGGAGGGGGGAGCAGCAATTGTTATGCAACAAATTACACAGAAAATTGTATTAGTGCCACTTTCAATATTAAATGATGAAAGGCGCGTAATGAGTTCGGATAAACACACTTACATGTAAACGATATTCGATATTAAATATTGCAGTGCAAGACTTGCCCTGCCAGGACCAGAGGAGGAGAGAATGCCGAACACAACTGGAAACAATGCAACCGAGTGGAAGGCATCACAAGTTATAAATCAAACGACCTTGCTTCTCCATGAAAATCCAATTGAAGGGGCACTTCAACAAAACAAGAACGTTCACCCTATAGTTGAAGTGCCAGCAAGTTCAGATCTAGAACGTTCCAAATTTTCACAAGGTGATATAGAGGACGCCTTCAAAAAGGATTCATTTGAAATTCCAGACATAAAAGTAGACATGACAAAGTTCGCTTTGAGCATACGAAACTATGTGCAACAAAACATGGAACTTCAAGAAGGAGAAATGTCAAAGGCCTTGGTTGCTTTAAATCCAGATGTGGCATGCATCCCTACACCCAAGCTGAAGAATGTGAGCAAGTTGAGAACAGAGCATTACGTGTAAGTAGCAAAACCAATTCATCTCAGACTACTTAACTGGACTACAAAAAAGTTAATATTCAAAAACGCGAATGGGAAAATAACTCAAAAAAGCTGCAAAAGCTTCACATGATGTACAATATCCATGTGTCCAGAATAAAACTAACCTTGTAATATGGAAAAACGAATAGTTACCACTAACAACAAAAAATAACAGGAATCCTTGCAAATTATTCTGATAGTGTTTTCTGTTTCTTGCAGTTATGAACTACCCGACTCACATCCTCTACTGAAAGGGGTTAGTTATTGATACATCAATTAAAAATAATAGTGCTTTATTGCATCTGCCCATTTTATTAATCAATTATCAACCACAGTGGCAAACGCGAGAACCAGATGATCCAGGCAAATACCTTCTAGCTATATGGACCCCAGGTGAACAAAAATAACATGACACCATGTTCCTTCTAAATTGATTTGAATTAAATGTAGTTTTTGTATCAACTTACAGATATATATTATTATTTTGGTTTTATGGTGTTTTTCGTGTTGCCAAACACATTGTATAACACAGGGGAGACAGCAGAGTCCATACAGCCACCAGAAAGAAAATGCAGCTCTCAGGATAGTGGCCAGCTTTGTAAAGAAAATGAATGTTATGAATGCAACAGTTTCCGTGAAGTAAATTCAAAGATAGTTCGAGGAACTATCCTGGTATGAATGCTTTAATCATGCATTGCTTATGATTATTAGTCACTAATAACACAATAGTGGAAAAAAATATCTGGTTAGAGATGTAATTAGCATATATGAATTTATGAATAGATACCATGTCGAACAGCTATGAGAGGGAGCTTTCCACTAAACGGGACCTACTTTCAAGTCAATGAGGTAAACGAGAATTGTTATCCGTTATGAAAGCTACTCACATCATGTGGTTTAAATTACGTACTAAAATATAATTTGCTACAGGTTTTTGCTGATAATGAGTCAAGTTTAAACCCAATTAGTGTTCCCCGTAGTTGGATCTGGAACCTCGGTAGGAGAACAGTATATTTTGGAACATCCGTGTCATCGATTTTTAAAGGTAGCTTTATAAAAATTAAAATGTAATAGATATATATACAAAACAATTAAACTGTGTGTATTTTTTTTTCAACCAGGCTTATCGACACAAGACATTCAACAATGCTTTTGGAGAGGTAAGATGTGGCTCCCAGAGTGTGATCCTGCTAATTATTATTCAACTACGCTTAATTGTTCAAACTTAAGCAGAAACATACACTCCAAAAATCCCTTGAATTCACTACCGAAATCTGCAAACGTAGTTTTCCTAATAAAATAATTAAAAACAGTAATCTACAGGTTAGGCAAGTGACTAGATAGCCAAATATATCTAAATGGGCAAAATATGTTTTGCAGGATATGTATGCGTGCGAGGATTTGACAGGGAAAGGAGAGCGCCTCGGCCACTGTTGGCTAGATTGCACTTCACAGCTAGCAGGACGCCTAAGACGCCTAAGACGCCTAAGAAAAAGGGTAACACCGAAAAGATGTTGAAACAACAAAGTGATTTAAACAAAATAAAAAATCAGCCAGAATTGTTTTCCAGTATTCAGGAGACCAGTGAAGCGCCGAGACAATAGAAGTTATTAAATATTCATCTTGTATCCTGTGTATTATAACAGAGTCATTGTCGTAGTAAAATACTAGGCAATTTTCTCAGTTTAGGACTAGGACAAAGAGAGTATAGTGGCACCAAATTTGCTTTATAGGTCGGTGTAGATCGAAGAGGTATGTAAAAACTCAAAATAGTTGTACTCATCAACCTTCTTCTAGATTGCAATTTATGTATTGCAATTGACTACTACGGGTTGTAGTATTTATCAGATTTTAACTTGAGTTTCAATTTCTCAGATGCATATATATGACAAGTTAAGATCTTAAATTTCAAAGTAAAGATAGAAAATCGTACGAAAACATGAACAGTGACGAGAGCACCATAAAGAAACCAATCGGACACTGCCGTAGTATATTTATGCAATCGAAGCTTTAGAACGACGAATAAAAAAAGTAACACAAAAAGCTTTCAGATCAAGAAGAATACCTCATCGGGCCTCCGCCCTCAGTAGCGGAGCCGAAAAAGTGACCTGCGTTAAGAATGAGGAACGATGTAGGTGCAGGCAGGTGAGTAGAATGGTGGGGTGAAGAGGTATATATAGTACCATTTTTTGCCGCCTTAGATCCATTTTCATTTTCCCTCCCTTTTTTACTTGACTTTTTTGCCGCCTACAAGAGGTAAATCTAGTCTTCAGCTGCGAGGGTCCCACTTCCCTGTAGTAGATAAATATTTAAATATTACTCATTCTGTTTTAGTTAATTTGATAGAAATTAAAGTTGTCGTTTTAATATCATATAATCTTTTTAAGTAAAAACTGTGATTTTAAGAAAGAAACATCCAAAATTTTAAAGTAACATAAGAGTTTAATAGTTATGTTGTAAATAAAGTTGTGAAAGTTAGTCTACGGTGCCATGAATCAAACTAATAAAATTACAATTAAAAAAAATATAAGTTAATTTGATTCAGCTCAACAAGTTAAATGGACTCAGCTCGATTTTGAATAAGAAATTTTTAACGGGCTAAGTCAAGCCATTTTTTTCCTTTAACTTGTAAATTTATTTTGTATTATCACTCGATAACTTTTTTTTTTCTTACTGATTACTGACAAACTAGTTTCTAATTACGTAAAATGTTAAAAAATATAAGTATTTATCTTTAAATTTTTACATTTAATCAAATAGTTAAAATAAATTAAAAGTATTAGTAAAAATGGTTTTCATAAATTCAAAACCGAATCACCTGTTCTAATGAGTTTTGATTCAATCATATTATACATTTTTTTATCTCTCTTTTTATTTATAAATCTATCATTCTTATCCTATATATATATATATATATATATATATATATATATATATATATATATATATATATATATATATATATATATATATGTGTGTGTGTTAATGACTTTTTTACTCTTTATGAATCCTTTTCCTATGATAAAAATTCATATAATGAACATGAAAAGATTGGAATGCTTAATAACAATGTAAGATCGTAAGCACATACAGATGAATAAAAGGGGAAATTATGAACAAAACTTTAAGCACTAAAATCTGAAATCCATCGATAAAAAACAGTAGGTTGAAAATTTGGATTTAAAAAAATTAAACAATTAAACTAATGATAATCAGTTTAATTATAATTGAAGAAAAAAATATACAATTGAATTGATTTGAGTCACTTCTATCACAAGAATTTTTTTTATTCTCGCCCTTTAAGGTTAATTATTTATTTTCATGGTTGCTATATTAATTGTTTTTGGTTTTGCTGACATATTTAACATTACAATTCTTATTAGAGCGGTTTTAGCTTCAAATTTTAAATGATTTAGCTTTATTTTTAATAAAGTTAATCTTATTGCTGAAATTATTTTGTGTTTGACAAGATTCCCCACTTCCAATGTTCTTTTATGATTCCCTTCCCGACCAACGTAGCTACCAATAAAATTCTTCACACTGTTTATTACCATGCCACAGTTTATTATGTAATTACCTATATTTCAGTTTTCGAGATTGAGCTTTCATTTCCTGCTCTGACGGCCCACAGTTTATTATTACCGGTGAAGAGCAGGCTAGAATTTAATCTCCCAAGAATCAACTCTGACATTTGCATGGTAGATAAATGGCGGAATCTCTTTTCTGATATAAAAAAATACTTTAGTCTATGATCTTTATGCATGATCTCATGCAGATATTGAATAGATAGACTTAGGCATAACACGCGGGTTCAGTTGTCGATACAAGGTGAGCTAGTGTGTTTTGGTCGCATTAAATCAAAGACAGTAAGGTTCAGTTCAGGCATGCCACGTAAATTAGTTTCATTCAATTAGGGTTTCATTTCGTCCTTATCTCTTTCTGCACATGCACGGACCACCACCGTTTTGCTACCCAACCAGCTCTCTCTCCGTCACAACCGACCATTCTACCCAACCAGCTTCCTCTCCGTCACCACCACCGACAAGCTACCCAACCAGCTCTCTCCGTCATCACCGCCCATGCTACCCAACCAGCTCCCTCTCCGTCAGCAACCGACCCTGCACCCAACCAGCTCCCACTCTCCACCGCCACCGATTTCCTACCCAACCAGCTCCCTCTTCGTCACTGTCATCGCTAGTTTTCAGAAAACTCCACAGTGAAACATGTGATAATTTATTACAGTAACAGGGATAAGAACAAGTCATTCGAATTTCAACTTAGAATATATGATTATTGCAATATTTTATAATTTAAGATAAACGTTTTCTTTTTGTAGTTGTTTGTTTTCATTATTCTTATGGAAAATGATACTTGAACAACCATTTTTGACAACATTTAGACACGCGTACACGTGTCTAAATTTGAGTGGTCCAGTTAGAAAAATTAAATAAAAATGGACCACTCAAATTTAGACACGTGTGCACGTGTCTAAATGTTGTCAAAAATGGTTGTTCAAGTGTCATTTTCCTATTCTTGGAAATTGGAATAATTTGGTTTCATTGGATGTCTTAAGAATCTGATTTTTCTTTAAGACGAGTAACGTGGAAGAATGCAGATTATCATCTACATGAATATTATAGAAACTTTGTAACGAAATATGTTAATATTTCGGAAAAAAAAGTAAGATACAGTTTTAAATAAGATTCTGAATTATAAGAATAAGAAAAGTTTATTTGTAAAATATATATTAATAAAAATATAAGCCTTAAAACTTTATATTAAAATAAAAAGCACAAAAACTCTTTAAAAAAAATAATGTAACATAATAAAACCCGTCAAAAATTAAACTAACATTTCATAATATAGATTTTATACATATTAGTCTTTACATCAGTAGAGACACGAGAGTTGTTAGATTTCAATTCTTTTAAACTAAAAATAAATTAAATAATATGACATTTTTAAATCAAAATAAAGAATAAAATCAGCATATTACATGTGCATTTTTAGATTGACAATAATATCCATAATTAACTAACAATAAATAACTTGAAAGGTAATGATTTAAATATTTAAACAATAATATTAAGAAAAAGTCAGAATTATACCTATCATTTAATTTTCTTTTTAATGACGATTTGTACTTTTAGTAACAGCTAATTTTGTATTATTGTATTGAGGTGTACTTATCTGAAGTAAGAAAATAAATATAATAATCACTTGTACATTACTGAAATTATTATCATAAAATCTAAGAAAGAAATGCATACCAAAAGTATATATTTGTGTTTATAACTCACAACACACTATTTTGAGAACAAAAAATATACGCCCAAACAATCAATGCATAATACTTAACTTTGCTAAAATATCTATCTTGAGCATGAGATATAGATAACATCTTTTAAATGTAGCTAATGAGTTTTTAGTGATGAAAACTTTATAATCACATCAACACTTAATGAATCAACAAACAAATGTTTCATAAAACAAACTATTTTCAATAAATATGTATAAAAACAATAACATAAACACTTTCAAGACTAGTCACAAAAATACATATTTAAAATATAAAAATTAATATTTAAAAATTAATTTCAGCATAATAATCACCTTCAAAGATTAATCAATCAGCCAACAATTGATTAATAATAATGATAAAAAAATTAAATATTTATATAAATAATTGAAATATATAAACTCTAAACCTTATGTTAAACTGACTCAAGTTAATCCTAGATTGAGTTAAGTTAAACCCATTTCAGATCCAATCAAGTTAAATCCACATTAAATTGGTAAAGTTATGTCTGTGATAGGTCCAATAAACCAAGTCATATCAAATTGAGTTTAGTCATACCCATATTTGGTTGAGTCTAATTGGATCCATATTATATTCAGTTGATTTGACCCACCTTAGACTGAGTTGTGTTGTATATACCTAGAGTTTAGTTGAGCAAATTAAACCTTTAGTCAGATTGAACTGAGTCAGGTTAATATCAGACCGAGTTGTTTCAAACCCACATCGAGTCAATGTAATACAAAATTCAAATTGTGTTACACTAATTTAGATTGAAATAGGATCGACCAAGTTTGAATCCACGTAATACCATATCAAATTAGGTCGAATCCAAGTTTGATCAGGTTATTATAGTAAAAAAAATTCAATTAGGTTATATAATTTTCCTTTAAATTATAAATAGTAAAAAAATAATAATAATAAATTTACAGTTGATGTACAACATTTGGAGATCGATTTGAAAATTAAATATTTAGGAGTCAATTAAAGTTTTGTAGTAAGATAAAACTCTTACATATTTTTTAACAACAATTTATATATATATATATATATATATATATATATATATATATATATATATATATATATATATATATATATATTACTTGGGATGTTTTAATTCTTGTAGAAAAGATATTAACAATAAAAGCTCACACTACAACATTAATAAAAATGGAGGGAGTCCGACGATTAACAAATCCATATAATAATCAATAATTCATAACTTATTAGTTATTGTCTTAGTTAAATGTTTAGATGTATAGTAATTATTTTGATATAGTAGTTTTCCCTATAAGTTACCTATTAACCTTTGACACACAAAATCAATAGATATCGTTAATACATGGGTTGTCAAGGCAACACCTTTTGCTCTAAGTGTTTGATTCAGGATTCTATTAAATCATTCCCATGTCCTATCCATTCCATTTTTTTCATGTTATAAATAGCAAAAAAAAAAACATATGCATTCCAACTATTGGGATCTACCTCTACCCTTAACCTATGAATAAGTACACAAGTTTAAAGTTCAAATTATGATAAATATTGCACTACATACTAGCAGTGTTACTCAATCTCTTTATGTACTCATCCAATAACATTTCTCATTAACCTAAACATGGTTGTTCTATAACATGCATGGTTATTTTTTGTTCACCATATATAATCATGATTATTATAGTGTTTATACATCCTAATGAACATTGGTACCACTATAAACAGAGGAATGTAGCATAAGAAAAATTGTGTATTGACCATAGACTTTTAATTAGGCCATGAAAAATACTTTTTTGACATCTAGGTTTCTTTAGTTAAAGATCATCTTATTTCTTTGTCTCCATGTGCTTCAAATGATTGATATCCAATATCCAAATTATTCTCTAAGTCATATTTTTTTTATTTCATTTCAAATAGGTGAAAGTGTTAAAAATGATGCTTAGATTGATTATGGTGTATTGTGTTCACACCAACCCATCCATCACATATGTTCCAAACTTTATGAGCTCTTTTACAATGTTTACAAGTTTTTTCTTTATTATTAATTACATAACAAACATGTAATGTTAATTATTCCTACCACCCTACTAGTTACCCTTCTACTTATTGGTAACTTATCTAGCAATAGCCTTCACGTGAAATGTCGTGCAATTGGTAAAGCTTTTATTCTCCAAAAGGTAGTTAACATATTAATGTCCTCCACACTATAATATTTTTTGCATTTTTATATATGCATATTTAACTGTGTACACTCCTATATATTTTTTTCTTTCCAAACTCATGTATCCTCAAATTTCTTATCAAATGACACGCTTGGTACCTCTTATAATAATATTTGTTATTGGATTATTTTTAATTCAAATTTCTCTCTATCCATGCCAAACACCGTTTCCTACCATCACTATTCCACATTCCTGATTCCTCAATTGTTTTTTCTTTATCTTTTGAAATCTCATATAACCCATGAAATTTATTGCATAGTGGTATTTCACCCAACCATTTATCCTCGCAAAAATTTATCCTATTACCTAATCCAACTTTCCACACAACATTACTATCAACCCAATTCTCTTTATACCCTTCCTCGCACACCTTACACAAAACTCTCCACCTCCAAGATTCATATCTTATGTTTCAATTACCATTTAGGGTTTTCCAAAAGTCATACTCAAACTTTAAACCATCATTCCACAACCTTTGTTTTTCCATTCTTAGTTTCCATTTTCATTTAGTTATTAAGGCTATATTAAACTCTTTTATATCTTTGATCCCTATTCCTCCCTCTTCCTCTGGTTGTACAATTTTTCCCACTTCATTCGTGCAATTTTTCTACCCTTTGTTTCCCAACTCCATTGAAAGTTTGTTTATATTTTTCTTATTTGTTTGCATGCATCGATTGAGGCTTTAAAGAAAGAAAAGTAACAAAAAGGGAGTATTGTAATAACAGATTTAATGAGACATATTCTACGTGTGAAGGAGAAAAGCATACCCTTCCACTTTTCCAATTTACTCTTAATTTTATTCAATGCACTTTACCAACATTGTTCCCTCCTTGGATTTTCCCAATAGTATACATAAGTATTTAAATGGAACTTTGTTATGATTGGGGTTCAAGGTAATTGGGAACCTTTCTAATACATCTTTCTCTGCCCATAAGTCTTACCTATCTTAATTTTGTGAAGGTTAAACCTTAAACTCGATACTAGCTCAAAACACCTCAGTATGTTTTTTATAAACCAAAATATTTTGTTGTTTAACCTCAAATACAAACAATGTATCATCAACAAATTGTAACATGCTCACCTCAACTTCCTTTTCCCCCACTTTCATTCTTTCATAAATTTTTTAGATGTTTGTTTTATCATACTAGACAATCCTTATGCTACTGTCAAAAACAAAATATATGTTGAGCCTCCTTGTCTCAAGCCTCTTGTAGATTTAAATTATGGGTGTTTCACCCTACACCCGAGTCAAACGTCCATTAACCAAGACTAAAATTGTAGAATATTGTAGACATCCTTTTATCCATTAAATCCATTTAGAGCTAAAACCTAATATGTTTATTATATAGTACAATAATTCTCAGTCAGTCATTAAATCATAAGTTTTTTCATATATCTTTAATACTAATTCTTTTTTCTTTTTCCTGTTAATTTATTCTATCTCATTTAGCCACAAGTATGTTGTTAAATGATCCTATTCCCTAAATGAATGTTGTTTGAGATTTATAATGAGAAAGCCCTTTCTTATCGTATTTGATGACACTTTGGATATTATCTTATATACACAACCTATTGAAAAAATTGATCTATACTCATTTAGACTAGAGTTATGAAGGAAGTATTACAACCCTTTGGTATGCTCCCTGTGCTATAAAATAAAAATCAGTGAGGGCTCTACCATATCACATTTTATAGTATCCCAAATGTGATTTAACAAAATTAAAATTAAACCCATTAGGTCTTGGACTATTTGTACTTTCACATTGTTATACTGTATCTTTGACATTTTTAATATATGAGCATAGTTAAATTATTTAAGATTTAATTAAAATATTGTAATCAAGTCAAAATTCACTTTAGCATTCACCCTATTGTATTAAGTGAAATTTTTGAGGTTTAATTTTTCTTAATCCACTCATTTGGTGAACAAATAAAAAATAATAATTTTGAAATGAGTTTAAATAGTTTCATATATCCTCATAATTAAATAGTCACTTTTTAGAAAAAAACAAACATTTTATATTTAATTCAAACTATGAAATATATTGTTTAACTACTAATTTTATTTATTCACACTGAATTATCAATTCACGCTAAGTTTTGTGACAAATAAAGGGTTAAATATATTTTTCGTCCCTCAATTATCAAGCAATTTTGTTTTTCGTCCTTATTTCAAACTTTATACAATTTGATCCTTCTCCTTAAGGAAATCATAATTTTTGGTCCTCTAAAACAAACGGAGTTAAAAATCGGGTGAGGTGGCTAACGTCTAGCCATGTGTCGTTTGTCACGTTGGTATTTTTTTGTTTCCCAGGAGGTCGTCCGCTGTTTCTTCTGGATCTCCATCATTGTTCTCTCATCCACAATCGACGAGGATGACACCTCGAACAAAGCCTTGTCCAAACTCCCATTGGGCATCAAGTCATACACCAGCAGAATCTCCCCTTTTTCATGGCACCACCCTTGAAGCCGAACCAGATTCCGATGCCTCAGGCTCCCAATGATAGACAACTCAGACAAAAATTCATTCTTCCCCTGACTACTATGGCTGCATCTCTTCAACGCAACAGTGTCCCTGTTTTCAGGCAAAACCCCCTTATACACAGTCCCAAACGCGCCATGACCAATGATCCTATTAGCATTGAAACACTTGGTAGCAAACTTCAGCTCCTTGTAGGTAAACCGCCGCTCCTAAATTCTGCTTAAACAACCCATTGTGGCAAGACAATTTGCTTTTGCTATCTTTCTCTTCACTGTTAGCAGGAGCCGGAGAAGGAGGCGCCGACTTCACCACATTCGCCGTCGGGTTCATCAGACTCGTCGGCGGCGGAGGCGGTGGGGCTGCCCCTGTCGCAACATCAAAAGAAGAGCCAAAACTCCACCACTCTATTCTGTGAATCTCTGTGCTTAATCTCTTTCGGTTTCAAATTGGAATACGAAACCCACACGCTTAATCCTTTGCTCGATCCATCGAACTCAATCCACGCGTTAATTAGGTCACCGCTCTTCAGATCGATCCCAACGCTCTCCAAATCACCAACCTCGCTCGAAACAACGTTGTTTAAGTCCACCCCAACGTGGTTCCCATTAATGTCCTTAAACTCTACGTCCATAAGCGTATCAAACTCCACGGCAATAAACCCGTCGCCGCCACCATCCGCGGCGGCGGCGGCTGCGCTAAGTCCAAGAAATCCACGAGCATTGCCGATCGTTTCATCGTCCGACGCGAGAACGAAGGCGAGGCCGCCGCCGATGGAGGATGGGTTGAGGTTGGTGACGGAGAAGGAAAAGAAGGTGGTGAAGCTGGGCGGATCTTCAATGGGGTACCTGCCACTCGTGGATCTCCAAGTGGTTTTCTTCCCCGGCTCTACCTTTCCTCTGTCCTGGTAAATCTGCCTTCTCAAAAACAGATTTTGTGCCAGAAAGAGCAATACACCGTGAAAGAGAGAGAAAAGGTGAGAAAGATTCCGTGAGTGTCAGAAAAAAAATTACTTTGGCATACACCGTTAGCCACCTCAGTTAATTTTTAACGCCGTTTGTTTTGGAGGACCAAAAATTATGATTTCTTTAAAGAGATGGATCAAATCATACAAAGTTTGAAATAGGAACGAAAAACAAAATCACTTGATAGTTAAGAGACTAAAAACATATTTAACCAAAATATGAGTTATATAATCAATAAGTTAGTCAATTTATTCATTCACATGTTGAAGAAAGACACTTCCTTACTCATATAACAAAAAATCAACTCATTTATATTTTCTTAAAACACTATCAATTGAACTTTCCTTAATTTATAATATATTTGTGTGAAGAATGAGTATTTATTAAGACTTTTCACTCATGTCAGGAATAATAACAAACATGTTATTTTTAATTTTATTCAATAACTTCTTTAACCATGGAAAATATAATCAATGATTAAAATTTAATACTAGTTTGTTAAGAAGTAAAAACTCTAATCAATATGTAAGTAACAATTTTTGTATTTGAATGCATACAAATGGTTTCACGGTAATTTGAGTATAAAAATTATATATATATATATATATATATATATATATATATATATATATATATATAAATAAAATTATAGTATTTTTACAAATTATAAATATTAATTTATTTATTAAACAAAATCGGTAAGTATTAGTGAAGTGTACATTTTTGTTCAAAGTATATATTTTTTATTTATATTAAAATTTATGATGATTAGTACTTCGAATAAAGGAGCAGGAGCACGTAACATTCTAAGTCAAACCTGAAATAAAAAGGTACAGTACGCGCGGGGAGTGCGGCGGGACCTTCTGATCCAACGTGTGGACAAAAACCATTGCGCCACGCCACACTTCCAAAAGGTTATCAAACTGTTAAAATGTATAATTACCAAATCAAAAGATTGTTAGAATTTCTACCAAAGTCTATTGAGAGAGAAAGGGAAAAGAAAAGACCACTCACTCTTACTGGTCCAAAGGGGAGGAACAGAACGAAATGAATTTGATGGGCTATGGCGGGTTTTAGGGCTGTGAGCCCCGTGGGCCCTCCATGGAAATGCCTGCCAGAAGATCCAGCAGCTACTCCCTCCTCAACCAAGCGCCAGATGACAACATAAGGGCTTCGTTGTTCGACTCTTCCTATCCGATTGGGACTCTGTCGCGGATCACAGGGAGGGGAACAGGATCGGAAATTTGTACTCCTCTTTCGGGTTCGGGATGCAGCGGCAGTCAAGTGGAGCAGTTTCGGTGAGAGCTCACTCTCCAGCGAGTTTTGCGCTCCCACTATGTTCACTGTGACACCTGATGAGACAGACAAAATCACACTTGGAGAGGTTAGAGGCAGGATTCAGGAAGCTGGGTCAGCTAGGAGCGACGGATCCTATGGCAAGAGCTGGGCGCAGCAGACTGAGGAGAGTTATCAGTTACAGCTGGCATTGGCTATTCGACTTTACTCAGAGGCCACGTGTGCTGATGATCCCAATTTTCTGGATCCTGTGCCCCATGAATCCTCTTCAAGGTCATCGTGTTCTGCAGAGACAGTTTCCCATAGATTTTGGGTATGTTGATTGTTTGTTATGCCTATTGTGCTATTCCTATTGTGATTGGTTGCCAAGTTTCTAAGATAATTGTGATTTTGGAAATGTCTTATCTGAGCTATATTTAAATCAACGAGTAATGAATGAAAAAACAACAATGACATGAGAATGGACTTTATCTCAGCATGATTCTGGACTTCTGGTTCTAGTGACCTATGCTTGAGAATATTTATCAGTTAAATTAAGTTACTCCAAAAGCTTTTTTATTAGTATAGGTCAGAAAGGTAAAATAAATTGAATTTCTTACATAAATTAAAATAAACTTTTGCACCTCAATTTCTTTTTTGGTGAGTGGAATAAAAATTAATTGAAAAAGTTGATTTTAGCTTACAAGACGAGCTTAGATTTGTTTTGTCTTCTTATTTTTTTTATTCTTGAAGCATTCACGGAGCTATTTATTGTCAAATAATGCTGCTGTTGTTCTATGGTTCATGTGATTATATGCATGTGTACAATTGAGTATATATGGATTTGTTTGGTTTTTCTAGATTGCATTGATAGGCCTATGTTTCTCTTAATTAAAATTTTTGTGGAGAATTCTAAGCTCATTGACGAGTGTTTCTTAGTATTTGACTTGACTGGATGCAATTGGGGGAGTGCTTCAGTAAAAAAATCCTATTTGAGTTGTGTTCATTAGTTGCAAAGGGTGAAGTTGGATCATGAACTACAATGTGCAAGTCTGCCAGGATAATGGCTTTTATTTAATTCATGAAATGGATCCCTATTTATGGACCGTGTGCTGATCTACAGGAAAATGGCCGAATTCCTTCAATAGAGTCACTAAAGTCTATAGATCCTTCGACCGTTTCTTCACTTGAAGTAATTTTGGTGGATAGACAGCGTGATCCTATCTTAAAAGAATTGCAGAACAAGGTACATGACATTTTTTGTCGCAGCACAGTAACAACAGATATTGTAGACCAGCTTGCAAAGCTTGTATTCGATTGTATGGGGTGAGTCTCCTTGGAATTATTGTCTATGAACTTTTTAGCTTGCATCAGAGTAACTGTGTTTTATTGTTGTAATAAGGAGTTCAGCTTATGTATGGGAAGACGATCTTTTTCCCATATGGAGGGAGTGCATTAATGATCTAAGAGATCGCATAGGATCTGTTGTTGTTCCAATTGGCAGCTTATCTACTGGACTTTGCAGACATCGTGCTGTATTATTCAAAGTAATATCTTTAATTCTATGAATGGCCAAAGCTATGATTATGTTTTCTGACTATATTATTACTGCTATTATCTTTTTTCCTGGTGAAAGAGGGGGTTGATGTGTTACTTTTTTACTGACATGCCTTATATATGCTATATCTTCAGGTGCTAGCTGACACCATTGGTTTACCGTGTCGAATTGCAAAGGGTTGTAAATATTGTTCAAGAGAAGATGTCTCTTCATGTCTTGTTCGGTTTGGGCTTGACAGGTATATGTTTTGGTGCTTGCTTAGCACATCTGCTATTCTGTTAACAAGTACAACTACAATTTAAGTAGATGTTTTTCATGAGCAGTGCAATGTGATCGTGAAAGGATGAAGTGTAAAATTACTAATGTGTTATAACCTTTGAGTTCACATTTTGGGAACTGATTCCTGTTTAAAACCATATAATTACAGGGAATATATGGTTGATCTAATTGGAAAGCCTGGCTACTTATGTGAGCCCGATTCCTTGCTGAATGGTCCATCCTCCATCTCATTTTCTTCACCCTTGTGCTTTCCAAGACTCAAACCAGATGAACCTACCATTGATTTCAGGTCACTGGCCAAACAATATTTCTCGGATAGTCTGCCTAGTGAGCTTGTCTTCGATAGTGGTGTTGCAGGTGATATTCATGTTTTCCTATTCAATGATGCTCTAAATATAGTGCTGTATGCACTACTTTAAATCTAGGGGAAATTACACTTACTTCATATCATGTTAAATGACATTCACTCCCTCTAGTTTTCAAATAGTCTCTCACCTCTTATGTTTTTAATAAAATGACACTCACATTCCCTCTAGTTTTTAGATAAATATCCACTTTTATGTTTTTGATAAACGACACTTCCCTTTAATTTTTAATAACCATCTTCCTTATTTTATTTAAACACATCATATTTATTAAAATTTAAATATAAAAACTATGAAAATTAATAATTAAAGTTTAAAATAGAAAAATTGAATAATTTTTAATAAACACTGGTTTAATTATTATATATTAAAAATATCATAAATTAGATTGCCACTAAATTATAAATCATTTTATAAAAATATAAACATTTATATTTTTGAGAATTTTTTTTAGTATAAAAATAAATAAATAGATGTAAAATATGTGATTAACTTATTATTTTGTTTACATATGATTGTAATACAAACATAAATATAACTAAAATAAGGACTACTACGAGTGTTATTGTGTTAATAGGATAAAGTAGATGAATATATATATATATATATATATATATATATATATATATATATATATATATATATATATATATATGCTAAAATTAGAATGTGATGTCAGTTTTTGGTCCTCCAATTTCCTCCAGTCCATTACTTTCTTGAGATACTGTGACTATTGCTGACTTGACAAATTCTTCACATGATGTGGATCGAACATGAGTTCCC
Source organism: Vigna umbellata (assembly GCF_029865625.1). Lineage (NCBI taxonomy): Eukaryota > Viridiplantae > Streptophyta > Magnoliopsida > Fabales > Fabaceae > Vigna > Vigna umbellata. Next base: position 28,901,543 of record NC_142169.1, read on the forward strand.
TACTAAATGAATAGTTCCCACACGTTAACATCGTTTTAGAAGATTTTAAGAAAGATGAGTGTAATTTTCCCATAATCAAGTAATTTAATTCGTTGCAAATAAAAATTTCTTTAACTATAATGTTTTAAAATTTTAGTTTTTAATTTATATTATTATTTATGTTTTACTTAAATGTTATTCTTAAATAAAATAAGAGAGTTGAATTTCCCTTTATCATAAGAGAGATGCATATCATTTATTCAAAATATAAGGGAGGTGAATGTCTATTTAGACACTAAAAGAGGTGTGAATGTTATTTTATTAAAAAACACGAGAGATATGTGTTTCTATTTT